>NC_071285.1:135077-435077 GCF_943735745.2 Anopheles bellator | reverse complement strand
GCAGTATTAAAATAGGCTTTTACGGTTGCCGTATTTCATTTGATGCTGTCGATGCGTAGCATTTTAGCCGAGCAAGATTCCTCACTAGGCTCTAGCTAATTGGACTAATTCACCCATTGATCGACGTAATATCTGCGTTCGATACCAATAAAAGCATCACCTGCGCTATGGACGCGATTGTGGCAAGTGGCCATTCTCACATGCCGTCACGTTGGATAGCTCCGGGTGCTGTTGTGTTTGTGCACGGAAATGGTAAGTGGGCGTGAAGAAATTCGACACCTCACCTCTACCCATCCACCTGAGAGTGGGAGCGAGAGAGAGACAGGCCGGTGTATGAAACAATCGGTTAATGGACGGGTGCCCTCATATTTCGCTATTCCGGCTAACGACGCTACCCGGTCGACGTACCAGAAATGGGCACCGGTAGCGCAGGGATTGGGGTTCGACGGGACGCTGATTGGCACGCTCCTACGCCGGGCGAAGATGGCCTCTCAGAGGCTGAATTAATTTCATTAATCATTATCAGTCAGTACCTTTCGGTGAAGCGAAAGTCCTTCGAGAGTGCCCCGGTTTCTCGAGCAACGGCGCTAGATAAATTAATTGGAAGCGGAAACGGATATCGATTCGCGCCAGGCGAGGCGCGATTGTTGTTGTTGGCCTACGTACACACGCGCGGGCACACAGTTTCCGGCGTTGGGCGGAAAATGAAGTGATCGTTTACCAATTATCATCATCATCGCTTGACGCAGCGGCGTAGCGAAGAGGTTCACACATTTTTGGCCATGTTCTGTTCAGTTGCGTAGGTTGTTGCCCGTTTGCGCAGTGCGTTCAGCGTGTTTTGCTTCAACTGCCAGTCCCGTTGGCGTTTTGTGTTGATTATGGTAAGTAATGAAAAACTCCACTCGGCACCGGGCGTAGGCAGGAGTTATCTTTCGGGGGGGAAAAGGCTAATGTTTGCTGAAGAATTCGGCGTAGAGTTCGGCGCAAACAAGAGTTATCTGATGCAATGAGGCAACAGACTTTGCTGCGGGTTCTTTGCGATGCTATTTTTGCAAATGTGTACATCAATGAATGGCCAAAACGGTAGCGATGTAGTCATGGAGAAGTAAGCAGGAGAATTGCGAAGACCTTCGGACAAGCGGCAAAAAAGCATAACTATGCTAAACACTGCCACAACAACTATGCGCTCATCAAACGGCAGCAGGAGGCAAAAGGGTCATCCAGATCGCTCAGAATCTTTGGATTCCGGGAGCAAGGTAAAACGTTGGCCAAATGTTGTTTAAAATTCTCCGAAAGCAACCATTCACACAGATTACATGCAGAATCAGGCACGGGTTGAACGAAACGGTTGCCAAATGATCGGCCATTGCACGGTGCCATTGCTGGCATCCTTTTTTCCGCTAAAGGCCATTAACGTTGGTCGGGTTGCGATGGTCGTCGAAATTATTTTTGTGACTACCACGCACACATCCGGGACAACTTTGACATTTTCTGAGTCCCCGGGAACGCCCATGGACGTTATTTGGAATGAACTTTCGTACGTTGGCCTGGGGACTTCTGTCAAAAACAGTTTACTTATCGGGCCTACGTCCAATGACGCCAACCGCTGGTTCGGTTGATGAATTCGTACAGATTGAGCACTGATTTTTGGCAAAATGAAAATGTACTCGAGATGGATGAAAACATGTTGGGTGGCGTGCGTAATCCCTAAGCTTTTCGTTGATATACTATCCTGTCTTTGTTAGATAAAAATGTTGCGTTTTTAATTGATAAGTGATTAGATATGCTTGAGGGTGTAGAATTACAACGCAATACAAAGTTGGTTAGAAAACTTAGTGTAACGCATCCTCTAGTTCCGCCAGTAAAGGTAGTTAATCAAGGCCAGCCCCAAGCCTGGGGAGATAAATTATTTGTAAAAATTACTTTCCCTACGAGGTGGGTGTAAAGCAATTTGTCAACGTCCAGCTTGGCCAGCTTGGCCAGCTTGAAGCGCCGCAATGGACAGAGGTCGTACCGGTCGTAACGGCCCAAAAGCAAACGAGACCGGAGTCCATCAGGTCTACCGCAAGCCACACGAGCCACACGAGCTGCCGCCAGGCGCTGGCCACCGATCAGTGGTGGGGAACGTGTGGCGTGGTGGTCGCGTCTCTCCGTCAGGGACGAAAGGGTGTCAAATGAAATTTTGTCCCTATCTGTCCCGGTAATCTTCTCGTTGATTGGGCCGTCAGCTCTCGTTTGACACGATTCGAGGCTTGACTCACCGACGGCGGCCAAGCCTAAAGGCGGACCGAAAACCGCCTGAACCTGTTGCACACTCTCTCCTGTGTCTGAGAGAGGAAATCCAGTTGGTCCCGCAGTTGTCACTCACATGGTCAGTGCGTATCGAAAGGCTAGACGGCACACGGCGACGGCCACGAAATGGAAGAAGCAACCACCACGAGGACGATGACAGCCATTTCGTTTGGAGACCGGATTTTCACTAAGCAGATTATCGGTGGGTTGGTGCGGGCCGGTTGGTGGGCACCAGATATGCGGCATCGTCAACGTGTCCCGTAACAATAATCTATCGCAACAGCGCGACCCAATGTGAGGTTTGGGGCCGTTTGGGCAGTTTTTTTTCGGGGTGACACAATTTTCGCTTAACTGCAGCTGCTCCGATGGTCCGACCGTTAATGCTGCCCCCGGGGGTGGCCCGGGCCAGGAAGTGCTGAGGAATGATTGCGCCACGTGGAATATCATAATCGCCCGTGCTGCGGGCCAAATCATGCTGAGTAGTGTCGTCGACCGACCGACACCGGTCGTGACGTTCGTTATCTTCGCTGACGTTCGCATCGGGCATCGGGCTGGCCGGCGGAAGTTGTCGACATCGGTGGTCGCGGGTGGTTGATTACGTGCCGATGCCGTATTTTCTTGTACCGGCACGCCGAGTGACATTCGGTGGTTGTATCATAGCACCCGGGGACCAACTCGTTCCGTTCGCCTAGCACCGGCACCGGACGGGCATCTGTGTGCCACGCGACTAAATGTGAATCACCACTAATGGGTGGTACGGTTATTACGCAAGCTTTGGTCGTGCCATCTTGTGACAAGATTCTACGAGAGGACGTTCTTGTGCCGGATGACGACTGAGCTCCTTGCATTCAGCTCGTCTATCATTATTTCGAAAAACGATTTCATTTATGTTCCGCCTTCAAAGACACTGGGTATGGGGCGCGAATGTACGTAAGCAGCTTAATTCGGAAGTATTTGCTTTTCAATCTGTAAGAAAGATGATAGCTTTCAAATAGTATAAATACAATTGTTTCGTGATACACGGCAGAGTCGTCAGTTGCGTTGAAGGTTGCGAAAGTCGTCCATTAAGTTTCCAAACATCAATAGAAACCAAGATAAATAGAAAACATCGAGAATATCTGAACTCTTTGTTGACCCAAAATATAGTCAGACTAGAACACGGGATGGCATTTGAACCGTCTTACGAGGATTGAAGAGTATCATTATAATGATACAGACTAAATACACTTTTTCACATAAAGCTGAATACGAGATGCCGTAGGCTGTGGATCGAGGATTTGAATCTTCCACTCGGGTAGTCAATCCCGTTTCGTTCAAATGGGAAAACTAACCGGCGACGACAGGAAACCCTGTGCAATGTTCCGTTGGATCGATAGACCAATTTGTATTTTTAATATGTTCTTTGTTGACATATTAGGAAAAACAGCTAAACCCTAAGAAACGCACACGGAAGAGGGAAGAGGGTAACAGGGCTTCAAGGTAAACGAGCAGGACCCGGCGCATAATCAAACAAAAGTCAGATAATGAAGGAGACGCCCGGTGCGTTCGGTTCGATGGAGGCGCCTGGTGGCCGTCATTCGGCCCTACCGACCGATGGAGACGCCTGGTGCTGGATACCGTCGTTAACAAAATACTAACCTGGGAGATTGCGGCGATCTGCTTTCGTTCCTCAAAGACGATTTAGCCGTTGGCAAGATGGGTTCGATACTGTGTGGATTTCATCGACGATCCTGCAGCGGGAGAACCAGGAGTATCAAAGGACGATGGAGATGCTTGAGAATGCGTCGAATGTTCTTTGCCGCTGTTTGGCAGTGGTTCCGTTTTCCGTAGGTACCTTATCCAAAGCCATTTTCGGTCGACTTGTCGGCGGGACACAGTCGGAAAAGAAAAAATAATATTCAAATATTCCGTTTGTGAGGTTCGTTTGATATTTGAATATTCCCACGTCCACATCGGGTAGCTGCATCTGGTCCGGAAGCAATATTCATGGCCAATATTCTGCATATGAAATTCGATGTTTTGCTTGCCGCGTCGTGGTTGCGATTTACGAAGGTACGGTGTGCGATTTTTTCGGAGGGCTTTTATAATAACATTTTCTGAGCCAGATTTTCACTTCCCTCCCACGGTTTGATGGCATTTTTGCCCATTGCCGATGCTGGCCAGACTTGCAGCAACCTGCCGGGCCGTGAATTGTACGTCGAATAAAAATGAGCCCTCTCATGAGGAAAAAGTTAGCTTCTAACACACTTTAGCGGTACGGTCACTTTATCTTTTTTTGGAGTAAAAGCAAGTTACAACAACAAGTGGTTTGACATTTTATTTTTACTTTTTTTAGGTCTCAAAACCACGCTTTTTGATTAAGACATTCGTTGAGCGAACAAATTAAGTCCAATTTACTGGTTACAGGCAAATTTTAAATACGTCATTCTTATGTAACATATAATGTCCAAAATTGTTGGAAAATGTTGTCCACCTTTTTGGCCAGTCAACTTGTGGGGCAAGCTCCATAGTCAGTAAAGCAAAAGTTGTTAAGTCCATCTAGTAGCCTGTTAAGATCAATTGGTTCGATAGTCCGCTGCTGGAAGTTAATGTATTTTAGATAATGTTCTATAACCGATTCGGATTCAGCTCACTTCATTCAAAGCAATGGGTAATGATTTCTAATTTATTATTCCCTCGGGCCATCATCGCCAGTAGCGTGGTGCTTCGTAATGGGTCCACCATTCCAGCATCGTTGTGTATCAGAAACCAATCAACCATTTGTCGTCGCAGCGTCACGAAAGCGCCCGGAGGTGAACCGGTTCGATCAAAGGTCAATAAATTTACCACTACACTCTGTGTATGTTGCATAAAGGTTGCGCGCGAAGAAAGGTTGCGCTCCTTTTGCCGTGAATACGTGAATGGAATCGTGGATCGAACCACGGGGCGCTGTTAGATAAACTGTTCCCCCGGCACACTAATACCGTGCGGTCTGGTTTTTCCGGAGCGCCACGTGGGCGCCACGTGGATGCCCTCCTAAGGCGGGAGCGGCAGCAAGAGTTGTTTGCTGGGTTTGGTGGGACCACTTTTCGGCCCACGCGCCGATGATTGAATGTGAATCCAACTTACAACAAGCTGGCTGGTGGTTTTTCATCCGCATCGACGCACTTTGTTATAAGTCGCCTGTAACCGAACCGTGGCTTACAGCATATCGCTTACAGGTCGCCAGTCGCCTAGGTTAACCTCGCGGTTAGCCGATGGCGCGCGAATCGGGCCCGAAGAGTCAATGTTCTCCGATGTTTTTCGCTTCCAGCGAAAGAAGTTGAGAACAAATTGAAATACAAAAATAGGGATAGGCTCCGGGTGTCGGGGACGAGAGAGAGAGGAATCGGGAAGCACTGCGGCGCGGCGTGGTGCTATCTAGAGTTTCACGAACATAAAAATCATGAACAATCCATGAGCCGCACCCAGTTCCGGGCGCGCTGGCACGCAAGGGAAGCACCGGATCGGCGTGTTGATCCTATTTGAACCGGAATCGACTTTCACACCACACCTTTCAAATTTGCTCGATTTTTCACGCGAGGCTAGGTCCTACAGGGCACCGACACCCGTGGCGTACTGTTTCATTTATTTGGGGTTTTGTTTTTCGTCTTCTGGTTTCGGGGGCAAAATAAAGCGAGACGCCTTTCAAGCCACACCCAGTTCCATTACCGGCGGGTCCTGACGAGCACCTCTTGAAGCGTGTCTGATTCTAATGCTATCACTGTGTAGGGAGCCGCGCTATAAGCTACAAAAAGGAAAAGAACGCGCGGACCAGGCCGAACCTTTGGGCGTTCGGCTTGAGCTAGCTTTTTCGCACTCTCCGGCGAATTTCGGTGAAACGGTGTGAATAGAAACACCCGACGGGAACGTAAAATGCACAGAAAGTGTCTGTGAGAGAGAGAGAGAGAGAGAGAGAAAGAAAGAGAGACCGAGAAAGAAAGTGGTGTTGGTTTTTGTAATGAAAAGTAAATTTACAACCCCTCGTTCCGAGCTTTTCGCAATTTCGAATGAATTGATTTCTTTTTGTCAATAGACGCCGTTGGGTGCCGCCGGGCTGGCCGGGAGTTGTGATTTTGTTATGCAAATGGCAACTCCACCATCGGCGGGGAGGGTCGCAACACAGATTTATGGTCCGCTGGTGCACGTGGCAGGACCAACGCCGAATGTCCTGCGGCTGGAGCCTGTTTCGGGAAAACGATAAGTCCTCGCTGCAGTCCGCTTTGTGCGGGGTGTAATTTGGAGCATCTGTACACACGGCGTGCCATCGACGTCCGGCAACAAGTACGGTGATCAAAGAAAATATCGCTTTCTATAAATCACCGCGCTATTGGCAGCAAATGAAAGAATTAAGCCATAGTGGCGTGGTGCCGGACTGTTACGCTGTTATCGTTTGCTGGTGGAATTTGCCAACAGTGAATGGGGTTTGGTTTCTTACATTTGCTCGTCCTTTTCAATCGCGATTGAAACAAAACAGCCACGGGAAACATCCTGCATTGTCGGAAAGGACAATTGCCACGTTAAAATGAAAGAGCACGTTATTGATGATGTAATTAGAGTAAAAAGAACACTCAGAGACTAAAGCGTCTGTTGCCAGATGTCGATAGATTAATGGCGCACAGTAGAGTGCAAGGATTTTTACAAAAGATTTAATAGAACAAAGTATCGGTTCAGCAAGATCTTTTTGTGACTTTGACTGATAGCTGACTCTTTTGCACTTTGTTAAAAATATTAAAAGTCCAACTTAGTTATGTTTTGGAATAGTTGTTTTATCATAATGTTAATAAGTTTTAAAGTCCATTCCATTCCGGCTCACTATGTCATCCCGAACCCTTGTTTGTATTGTTCGTTACATATGTAAGATGTCTATTATTGTTTAATCAAAACATGTGCGGCATTATCCTTTTCGCCACATTTTTGACAAACACAATGAAATTGGGAAATGTTTTCCGGATATCTCGAGAAAACATTCGCAAAAAAATGGATTACAACACGCGCTCGTTGATAGGATCAGTGGCCTGTTATTTGGGAGCATCAGGGGTCAAATGGAAAACGTGATTTTCGGAATGATTTGTTTACTGAAACTAAATGAAGGGAAAAAAAACAAACTGGAAAAAGGATATCCTTTCACTTCTCGGGAGTGTGTTACGTTGGCAGTTTTCGAGCTCTATGTCCGTTATTTTCCTTTTGTCCGACTAAGGTTTGTCTTCTGTCTCTTTGAAGTGGGTGCTACTTGAAGTGGGCGTTGTTGTTTGTTGGGATCTTTTCCCAGCTCCGAGGCAGACAGATTGTAGTAATCTTTTGGTAAGGCCTGGTGACTTGGTAAGGGACAGTTAATTTTTGATGAAACCCCGAATGAAACAATATTTTATCTAAAACAAAAGCTAAAAGACATAATTAAGTAATTGTAAAGTTGTTGTTTAACTGTGATACACAGTGAATACTAATCTGATTCTGAGTTTAAAGACACCAAAAGCGGTAGAAATAAATATCACTTTTTTGATGCCCTATACAGATACACTCACTGGGATTAAATAAAACCAAGTTTTTAATGGATTTATGAAGCAAACTTTGGCCGAAAAAGCGCAGCGTAATGACATCAAGCGTTACTCTTCTATTTATATTCACCTGCGAAGCATACTCGAGCAACAGTTCCATTCGAGCAGTTAAAAGAAGCAAAAGGAAAATTGAATATAACGAAACAAGTTGAGGAGACCGGCGGATGGAGGTGAGATTGAAAAACTTATGCACGGATAACGTCGACCGTGAAAGTGGCCCGTGACGCTACACGTGGTTCGAAAGTGGAGCGCTACGAAGGACATGGAAAAACATTTAAATACACACAAAAAGGCGAACGGGCCGGATGGTGGGCCGGTCATTTGTGGACTCAGGTTTGTTTGCTTACGTTGTGGCCACGAGATACCGAAAGCTGTTGGTTACTGGACAGCATTCAGCGTATGTTCCGGTCGCCGGTGGATTGACTGACAGCATAGATCAATGCCAATCACAGCCTACTGGATGCTGGGCCGAGTTTTAATAAGAGCACAACACGATGCATGACACGCGCGGTAGACGCGTGATGAAGATGCAAAATAAATGGTTCCCTGGTTCCCTGGAAAGAGGTTCCCTGAACTGAAGTGGTTCTCAACACCCCGCAACTTTTGAAACCATTGCGTTGAATATGATATTGAAGCGAATTTAATTTTCACCCAATCTCTTTTGACATTCAATGCAATGAAACTAAATTTGATCCCAGCAAACGGGTGAATTTCTGTAGTGTTTTCCACGTTGTCCATAAGCAATCATTTGGTAAATTGTTCCAAAATAAAAATCGAATACACAGTTCTTTAATTCGTTTTCAAAGAGTATTTAAAATGTTGTGATGAATTACACAAGAAAACAATAGGAATAATAGGTTTATAAGTTGAGCATGCAGCTCAACTAAAAATGCAGTCAGCTGAGCGGGATGTGAAAGTTCTTTCGAGCCTGACACGTAAGTACTGTTTTGCATACAAAGAACACAAAGTGTTCTATGAACCTGCCGGAAGCAAGAGGCGAACTGAGACAACGCATAATTCCCCCCATTTTTCACCATAAAGTCTTCTACTTTGCAGCCGACGGCTTTCAGTTTCAAAAGGAGCTTTCGCCGAGTTCCGAGAAGACTAATGAATGCATGCTGCCGTTAGCAAAAGTTGGCCACAACTGCTGAAGGCGATGAAATGACATGTGGCTTTCTCGCATATGCGAACAGTGGAACGGTTAGACCCTATGGCTGATGATGGTGATGGTGGTCACTATCGCCGGAAGCATGCAGGCTTAAACGTCAGAAGCTGTTTAAACTAACGACATTTATTATGTGCTTAAACGAGAGTAATGGAGCCCATAGCTATGGATATTCAATGCCAGTGGACAGCTAAAAGCCGATGATGAAGTGTCATGCCAGGAGAATTAGAAGTCGTGGAGGTATCCTTTTTAACCAGTAAAATAAGTTCGACGTTTGGATTCATTGAACAATCATTTTTCGTATGAAGTCCTTTATACTACGCTACGCCACGAAAATGACCATGAATTTCCCCGCAACAAACCGGAAAGCAAGTGTACACTCATTACAGTGGGAATTAAACGTGTGGCCAAAGTTTCATGAGCTTCCTCTTAATTTACCTTCGATATGCTGCTTCCGCAGCAGCCAAGGGCAAATTTTGGGAAGCACTTTCAAAACTGCCATGCCACCAGTAACTGCAGCAAACATTAACCTTGCACTCCGATGTGCCATTATAGGCTCTTAGAACATGGCACAGTCATTATGGCATCGATTTCACCGAATATGTTCTTGCGTTGCGGGAACTGATCAACTTTTGCGGCAATAATAGGGGCGTAAAGTTTACAGACAACAACGGAGATAAAGGAACAAAAAAAAATTCGAAGCCGTTAAACGTTTTATTGTGCGCCGGAGTTTTAAATCTCTTCACGAAATTTTGCGCTCCCCTTGCGTGCTGCGTATAAAAATTGTCGGACAAAAAACTTTAAATTAAATTGGAGAACAGATTTATCTTTAAAAAAAACGTCTTGCCCTTTTCCGGTCCGCTACAGACCGGAACTTTTTCGGAGCGGAAAGAACCGTGGTTCGAGAACCGAAATAAATTAGTCTAGCGTTATTGCTTCCACCCGGCTGGAAGTTAAGTTTATTCAAGTGGACCATCGAAATTCTAGGTAACAGACAACCTCGTACGTGATCCCTGTTGGGTGAACGGCTGGATTTTACTGATGGTGGCGAAGGACCTCTTCTCGAAGCGGATCCGCTTTTTTACTTCCACTTCGTGCTACCTACCCAAATTTGCTTCACGCTTTCATGGCCACTTTTTGGCGATCCGGCAAGATTCTGCGCCAGTATTGGGCGGACACGTTGCAGGCACCACCATAATTATCTGCAGCGGGTACGATGCAACTTCATCTTTTCCATGATATTTGGATGCCACTGACACCCTTGTGGAATGGATTCTCCCGGGTGGACTTCGGAACGACTCGCTCGCACTTCAGAGGCAAGCGCAAGGCAAGCACTTTCGAGAGTCGGCGCTTGGGTGAAGTTTTCAATTTTACGTGCATGTTGAAAAACGCAAACAAGAGCAAGCAGAAAGGATTATGCCCCAAATGGCATGGCAATGTTACCGTGTGATAGCGACGCGGACGTGACAACAAAAAGTCACGGATTCGGATAAAACGAGGAGGAACACTCTAGCTGCGCGCTGTAACAGTAGATAGTAAATGTGCACAATAAAAACGGCGCTAAACGATTGTTTTAAGTGGCTTACTATTGAATGGGCTAGCAAGGGAATCACTTCACCAAATAAAAGCATAAGTAGATATCGATTTTACAAAATTAATGTTTTTAATAAAATGGTTAAGATAACAGTTGTATTATTTAAATTTTTAAACACCGATGAATGTTCTCGGGAGCTAGCTTGTTTGCCTGGAGGAGACTGAATGGAGATTTTCCACCTCAGCACCGAATTCGTAGCTCACGTAGGAAAAAACCTCTGGACCATAAAGTGCTGATCGAAGTACTTACAGTTTACCATCGAAAATGCAAATTATTAGAGCAGTTCTTTTCGAGGGACAACAAGGGTCCGGCAACAGAATTCAACAACCACCGACGATGCGAAAGAGTGGTCTCCACGACGGGTTCCCAATGCTTCTGCTCATTTTCCATTCGCATTCCCCGGGGAACCGAACGGTTTCGGACGAGGTTGTAAAAAATGTAGTGGAAAGCTATTCGGGAAATCGAAATGGCTGCGGCCAAAGATAAATGGCAACCCATTTGACGCGCAAGTTCCAGTTTTGCTTAACGCCGAAGAGTGATTGTAGCATATTTTTCTTCTTATAACCCCGCACACAAAAGGGGGACAGTTAGTTGAAGGACGAAGGACCCAAAGGGGACCATATGGAGCCGGTGGGTGGGGCAGCTGAAAGCGGAAATGAAAAACACAATTCTGGAAAGTTTAGCTCATCATCTTCCATCGCTGTCTGGTGTCCGGCAAACTGGCAGACAGCTTGGGTACGTGTATCGGGCGCAATAAAAAACGGCTGACGGCTGGCTGTGAAGGATATCCATTTTGGATTGCGTGGCCAATGTTCACGTCGGGTTTGTTCTTTTTCCGTATTTTCCATACTTTTTCTTTTTCGTTTACGTAACTTTGTTCTGTTTGGTGTAAAGGGCCTCCGCACACCCGGGCTTAAAGTCTGAACAAGAAGAGTAAGATTAATGAGTGTTACAAAGTTAACCTCCCACCGTGAATGCTTTACTGCTGAACTTTAATGCTGTACTGTGCCGTGTCGCCGGTAAAATGGTGGAGCCCTTGGAAGCCCGTCGGTGATAAAGTGTTTGATAAGCCAACAAGCGGGATGGGATTCATGGGATCCGAGGTACGCCGGGCCGGGCCATGTGGATGTAATGTGTCCGTGAATAATTAATCATAACAATGTCAAAGCGACGGAGCTTTTATTTGAATTTAGAATTGTGTACTCGCTAAGAGGGATCAAGCGTAATGCACACTGAGCAGAAAAAAGATGCTGTGAGTTGAGTTGTAAAAATTACCTTCACTCAATTGACTGGGTAACACGTGGGGCTCCGTCAAGCCCTGTTACAATACACATGCAAACAGAGATCGATCCCTACGAGCCAAATAATTAAACATCTTTCCTAGGTGCTAGCAACATTGTTTCGAGTGAAAGGCGCCACCACAATGCGGCGGTCAAAAGCAATCTAAATCAGAAATTCGTACAGTAGTTGGAATTTTGTGGAAGTAAACACAACTTTTACGGGCGTTGTGTAGTTCGCTAGGATCGGATTGCATACCAAAGCTGAATACCGTCGGTCATCAATTTTCAATCTGCGAGTTATCGCGCAAATTCCGGCATTTGGAGTTTGCATTGTTGTGAGAAGTATGCGGGAGTAGTAACTTTCGACCCAGGCTAATTTGACCGTTTTTTGATAATTGATAAATATTTGTGCAATGCGCGGGGCAATGCAAATTGAAGCTTCAGAGATTATGAATAATGTGATGCATTTTAACCCTGGCTCTATTAATAAAATTTAGTTGAAGCCATGGTTTAGTTGTACGTTTTCCATGGTCCAGTGATATGTTAGAATGGGACATTTGTGACGTAGTGCGCTATAGTGGATTCAACCCTATTTTCTTTCCTCGAATCTTGAGAATCTTGAAATTTGTGGACTGTGGCGATGCTATTTTGAATATGGTTTATTACTCTAGTACTGTAGTTTGCAGCAATCAATCAAATAGCGTGCGAAGTAGAACTACTCACCGAGAGCCACCCGATTGATACCAGCAACCGTGGTCCATGAAAATTCAAACATGGCTCACTCACAAAAGCCAACAATTTCGAAGCACTGAGAAACGCGCTGGGAAGAGAAAAAAGGAGAACTCTAAACACAACACAAACCGCGCTGTGCAGTGGAATTTGCATTTTGCGTAGTATGCTGTGTTTGTAGTTAAAACACAAACTGCAATAGCATCCTGCAGCAGGCACCGCAAACTTTGGATGCATCAAAGTTGGCTCGCTTAAATTCCCCGAAGCAACCGATCTGGGACACCATCGCTCGTCGTTGCGAAAATAGGTGCACCGCCGATCGTTCGGTGTACAACTGTTTGCTACATTTTATTCGTGTAAACACTGTGTTCCCGACAAAGTTCTCGGTTGGTGTGCAAATTTGAGCCATTCATAAATTAGTGTCCACCCCTGGGGCATTCCATTAGCATTAGCATTTCACTCTCCTCGCCAGTGGCCAGCGGTGGGTTGATGTGTTTGTTTGAAGCACACTTTTCACATATTGGAACGGTAAGTTTCGCGGCCAAGGGTGTGTTTGCACGTAAAATTATAAAGCCATTCCGAGTTCATAGTTAGCCAGCGCGGACACCACCGAAATGGAAGCGAATTGATTTATTCGCACAGCCGGCACTGCGCCAGACTTTCGTGACGCTGATTATTGCTGAATCGCCAATTCATCGGCACAGGCAATCGGCTACTGAAAAGGCCTGGGAAATGGTGCATCGCATTAGCTAAGCTGCGCCTATGATATTGGTCCCGAAAGTAGGGCGCGATGATTTATCGTCATCGATTCAGGGTGATATTTCTGAACGTTGGCCCCCAAAATGTTAGCTTCCGGTGGGTGGGTTGGTTGGCCACCGTACCTGCAACGTACCCCATTCGATGAATCACGATCACGGCGATGAATGAATTGCAGTAAATTTTTCACCATGATCCTGCTCCTGCTATCTGCACACACGCGCGCACGTCGCAGAAAGATGGATCGTTGTGCAACGAGTCGCCCGGCAAACTTCAGCTTCAGCCCATCACCATCGCCAAACACCGGTGGCGGGCGCTAATGGTTGTAAATGGCTTTGACTATCATATTTTATTGTTGATATCAGTTTTCCGACACCTTGCGAGCGACAAGGGCGGTGGGCGCGCTATCGCGGGGCTTCGTTATTAATATCCGTCATTTATATTGGTTTGCACGTTCGTTTTTTTATTGCAGGAGACAGCCGGCGGCCAGAAAACTATTGCACCAAGGCCACTTAACGGGGTGAGTAGCTGCTTGAGTTAAGTGTGAGCACGAAGCGAAACTCGATACGACTTGCTACACGAAACTTGATGAATTTATTCCACGCCATTAATATAACCAACGACTTGTCTAGTCGATAGTTATAATTTTTGTGCTTAAGCTGTTTAAGTAATTATGTATCTCAATGATTTTGTGTTTGAAATTAATTTGAAATCGTTTTAAATTAGTTTTCGACGTACGCTTCCGAAAACCTCAGTTGAAAGTAATGCCATCGTAAGGATCATCGACATGATTGTTCTAAGCCGTACTACAAGACATACCTTCCGCGAAGTTTCATCTGGTAATTGGTTGACCTCTGGCGATGGTACTTAAGAGTTTCCAGGAAACCCAAGTCGTTTAGAAATTTGTGACACTAATCAAGGCTGACAAGGGATATCACTTCTTCGGTCATTACGGCCAACAACAGGACAATGCCCATTTCGAAACGTATTTAAGATTATTATCACAAAATGCCCAATCAACAAGATGCACTAATTTGACTTTCGGGCTTTAATAACTTCAAGACGGTGAAAGTTTCGTCCCTATTTGGGGTCCCGCCGAGTGTGGCATGTGGTGCTGAGTGGTGAACCACTCAGCGGTAAGACATTAATTAAGACATCAGGGACCAGCGATAAACTGCAAAGAGCACAGCAAAACTGTTCCCCTGGTAGACGATCTGGGAGCGCGGAAAAGCGAAGCGCCTCCTCTGGCATATTCTACGAGCAACGCTCAGAAGCTCAAGTTTGTTCGTCCTTCGTAGCCCCACCGAAAAAAGGCACATAAACCTTGATTCGCGGTCCCTGGGCTGCAGGACCCGGCACTAGAGAGTGATGATGATTCTAATTTAAAGCAGAATATATCAGTTTCCACGATCGCCATAAAAATCCCGACAAGACTTTCATTTGTGCCCGGCGAAGAAGGAAACGATATTAAACCGGGGCGCTACTCAACCGTGCCCGGAGACTGCGGAACGGACTCGGCCAGCTCGGGCGGTTTTTTCGAACGTCTATTTTATGGCGCAGCGAATGAGATAACTAGCAGTGTTCTGCAATTGAGTACTTCCCACGGAAACCGCATCGCGGGAATTTCGTTCCCGGAAAAGCGAGACCTTCCGAGAGACTTACCATGGCCGGTTCCTTTTTGTGTGTTCACTGCACTGAGCTTAACCGCGATGCGGCACCATGCTTGATTGCTCTCTTTGGAAATCCGCGTTCCGCTTGATGACGTGGCATCGGCAGGACTATATATTGGCAAAAGGCGCCCCCTGGGGGTGTGATTCATAAGCTGGAAAATAAATAACCCATCAAACACAACGTCCTGTGTCCTCGGGTGATTATTAAATGTTTATCGTCTGTCGGTGGGCGAGAAAACGGATAACTTGCACGCCCTGCTATTGTACCAAACTCAATCATAACCGGGAATCGATGGACCGTAAATGCGCCGGAAATGATGGGTGCTCCCAGCGACTTGAGCGGCCAACCGGGTTTTGATGGACATTTTTATGAAACATTCGCACTATTCGCCACTAAACACAGGGCGCCCGAGTGGCTTATGTGGCTGCGGCTGGAGTGATGTTTTTCAAATATTAAACACATTAAAAACGTGCGCCGTCGAGTGGCGCTGGCTCAGCTTTTCCATCCCCAGCTGCAGGCAGGCAGCAAAACGGAAACGGCAATCAAATGATAAAACTATGGGTTAATGGGGGTAATCTAATCCCCGCAGCAGCAGATGAGCAGGATAATGGACTCCGGGCGGTTTAAGTGCCTGGCCCGACCGTTGGGACTGCCCCGGGGGGAAAGTGTGTGCAATAAAGCGAAAAAACGAGTTCAAGTGGACAAAAAAGGAAGAAACCGTTGCGGCAAAAAAGTAGAAATCGTCAGATGATGAAGATTATTTCATTGGAACTCTCGTCAGGGCGGCAAATTGTGGTGCTATCCGTAATTGCGGCTGATGAGATGGAGATTGCTCCGTGGCCTATTCGGTTGACGCAAATCAAACTCCCGACAATTTGACCCACGTAGCGTGGGGATTTCGGGTCGTTTGATGAATTGATTATGTCTTGTTCGAAAATAAATCAAACACTTAAAGGAAACTTGTGTGTTTTGTAGATAAGGAACCGAGCGAAACGGACCACAAAATTGGGGCTACGCCACGTCATCCTATCGATCACGTGCGCCATCACCGTCGCTTCTACTACCGATACGCGTAATTGAAGATGAATAAGTCACGCGGTGTTAGTCCAATGGGACATTTAATTACCCGGCGGTCTGAGAAGTGGGCCGGCCACTACATGACTGTCGTAAACAATTGTCGCAGACGGTCGGCGCAGTTTACGGAGGCAATTAATAGAAAGTGCGCACCGTCCAATTAACTTCACCTACATGAAACAGGACCGCTGGCATTAAAATTGTATGGCCCTTTCAGAATTGCGTATCTCGCGAGCGTATCTCGTAGAATTGAATGCCGGGTGTATAATTTATTCACTTGCCGAGGTTGGTTGCCGTCACCACCGCACTATGCGGGGCAGGGCTCTTCGGACATTTATTCGCCCTCAAGACGATTGACCCGACCGGCGAAAGATCGTTAATGTATTGGCTTCCAATTCGGTGCTTGCATTCCCTGTTTAGGCTATCTGAAGTATATCGCTGAATCCGGACACCATTAATAACAATCCGTGATCCGAAAACGAAACACGCTTTGCTTAACACAACCATTAGAAGCCGAGGGAGCCGAAAAAAGGGGTCAAAACGGAGGGTCCTTTTCCCATTATGTCTTCATCACAAACACACAGACACGGGTACAGAAGGAACCGTTTGTAAAGTGCGGAAAATCCTAGACGATAATCCAAATAATGTCTTACCCATTTGTCATGGTCGCGTCGGTTGAGTCCTTTGCCGAATGCCGTAGGCCGAGGCTCGTACCGTGGATGGCAAAAAGACGAACGAAACGGTAATTGTTTTAGAGCTTACCACCGGAAGCGCCCGGTTTTTCAAGTGCTACACAACTCCGATCGTATAATCTGCTCACGGGGAGCCGATTTTTCTTCCGCCACGGAAAGCGGAAGTGCTCGGACCCGGTGCTGGCTGGCAAAAGACCCAGGCCCCTCGGGCCGATTGCATGTCAAAAGGAGATTTGTGTAGGACAATTTGGAAAGCAGGAAGTAGGGGCGCGGCCCGAAAAGAAACCTTGTCCGCCACGATCCCGGGGGGGGGGAAGAAAGTTTATCGGTTTTCTTATCGGGACCAAAGTTGATTAAAATTCAAACTATGAGCTCTCGATATTTAATCAACGTTCAAGTGGGCGACGATGGCGCGTGTGTGGTGAGGTGAGATACCGTGGACGGTTCCGGGAAGAAAGCTTTACGGTGAATCCCGCAGGATACGGTGGTAAAGTTTCGTGTAGTTTAATTTGCAACTAACTCATCGCTCCCGGATCGCTACGGCGCGCTGGTTCGGGCGTGCGGTTAGCGCCGCCCGGAGAACCCGGGGAGGGGACATTCAATTTTGGTTAGCAAGTTTGTGAAAGAATTTACGCCGAGTTGAATTCCCGCCTCTGGCGGCAGGGTATCAGCTTTTTTGCAAGGTACGAGAGATATTTGCACTTGCTGTAGAGTATGATTTATGAAATTAAATTTTGCTGCTGACGACTACTTTCGGCAGCAGTTCGAGTGGTGGGGCTGTGGCGCTACGGAGCACCGGGCTCAAATAGTGTGTGCAGTGGAATATTGCGAACTCGGTCCTATATGCACTTCGGTGTGATGTTGAACTACAAGATTTAAATGTTCGCCGGGCACCTTGTACTCTCTTCGAAGGGAAGTACACTTTCCAAATGGTGCAAGCACTTGATGGCGTACAGCATCGTGTGTCAGGATGTCAGGAGCTGTTCCGAGCGAGAGTTGCGACGGACCCGACTACAAACATGGCGACGGGGATTTAGATGACGTGCTACCGGTTTATTTTCCATATTTTCCATACACAGCGACCGTTACGATCGAAATGGTGGCACTCGTGTGCGTCATACTTTTTCTATTACTCTCGCCATTTTTTGACAGCCAAATGGGGGTCATACAATAGCCACTGCATTCATATTAAGTCGCCGAGCTACTGCAGCCAAGGGATAAGGAAACAAGTCTAGCAAAGCGCGCCTCAGGGTCTTCCGTGGCCTGGCCTCGTTGTCCATTGAAAGTTGTTTTGGGCACAACACGGCTACACAAAGTCACCGTGGCCCGTATTGTGTAGCGTTGGAACTGCCAGGATGCAGCGTGACTGACGACTAACTTCTGGGCCGTATCCGTGCGGAGGTGAACCATCGTCCGCAAACAATACCCAACTGGAGCGACAATGTTTGGCCTGTGACCCGTAACACTCACCTGTACATACCCGCATATGTTTCTGGCCCGTACACTCAACCGACTAATTCAACCACCATCGGACGAAAAAAGGGCAGAGTTTCCGACAAAAACAGTACTTCGGTTTGCAGGAACCCAGATTGGTGGGCGCTGTGGCACAAAATGGCTCAAGTTTGCATGCTCTTCTAAATAAGGTTATGCTTTTGGGGTGGACTAAAAACGCATTCAATCACCAACTGAAAGCTGTGTAAGGGCGGCACCAAACAGGTTCACTAGCATCAGATCCACCCACCGGAACAGTGGAGAAACTTGCGAAAACATTGCCCGCCCGCCTTTGTCGGACAGCAAGCCAAACGGATGACATTAACATCACTGTAATTCACTTTGCCAGGAGCAATGGGTCATTAATTGGGTTAACCTCTGGAGGGTACCGGTGGCCCTCGGGGAGGAGGCACTGCATAAGTTTGTTTCGGACAGAAAGTTAGTGAACGGACACGGACGAGGTTAGCTCGAAGGGAAGCGTATTTGAACCCGCACAATGGGCACATCCTTTTGCGGAGAAGCAATTGGTCAGCAAACACGAAACAATTTATATAAAAACGAATAATAAATTTCTTCTAAATTAGCTCAAGTGTTGCTATAAATACTAAATAATCAATCCAAAAACGGACTAGAGAGTAGAGTTTCGTGCCAAAGTGTTGAATAGGTGATGGTGATTAATCGAAAAGGCAATTAGGGAAGGCTTATTACTCACGGAACAGACTGTGCATTAATATCGCCATCAATCACTCCAATTCGAATCGGTGAGGACGATTGTTGAACAGTTGCTTTGGTTTGAGCAGAATTCGCTCCTAGTCTGCCGATTATCGTGAATTAGTTCTTTGGTTATTACTTCTTCCGCTAATATCGGCGGTTTAAATATTCAGCTGGGACCGTATCCTGAGTGATTTGGGCGTCGTAAAAACAAAAAAAAACACCACAAGTGCTGTTCGAGCCACTCCCTGTAACGGCGTTCCAGTGCTTCAATAATGCAGGATAATTCAATTTGTATCAAGGTAATGAGAATATTCACCAGCGGACACCCACGAGACACAAATCCGAATGTGGATTGCTGCTGGGCTGGGCGTTACGACATCATCGTCGTGACAGCGCCGTGACGTGACAACAGCCCAACAGTCTTACAAAGAGGCACACTGTGGATCAGGTGGGCGACCGTGTCGGGACACCAATCCGTGTTGGTTTTCCACGGGCACAGTTTGTTTAATAGATTAAATTAAGCCACTCGGCAGCAGCGGCAGGACGGGCAAGCAGAGCATGGTGGGAATGGCGGCACTGGCTGATGGGATTTGGGTGAACAGAAACAGCGGCACAGAAGTCAGAACAATACGGTGTACGAAAGGACACCACCGGCAATCGGAGACCCCGGCAAAAGCTCTTTCGCAAGCGCTAACTCGAATCTGGAAGTTGCCGCTCCGTAACTGTCGTAAGTGGTGTGCCATCACGGACGCGAACACGACAGGGTTTTACGGCGATTAGGGCGTCTAGTACCAATCTGGCAGTACATAACTTTCTGGCAGTTTCGGTTTCGTTGGCTGTTTTTTCATGGACCCCAGCAGCAATTTGTTTGGCTGTTGATGCTGACGTTAGAACGGTGGGAGTTAGAATAGGCCCTTGATTGTGTGACACTCGAATTTCACAACACGTTATAAATCCAAAATGCAGATTTTTTTTTGGGCTGCCGACGAGCCGACGGCCCTTGAGTGGGTTATTCCGTGTCTAAGATTGCTTAGATTGTCAGTTGGAAGTTGGAACGGAAGACAATACAATTCGTAATTTATGCACAGTCCACCTACTGCCACTACGTTCCGCGATGAAGTTTAATTTTGAATTTTAAACAGATTGACACCCTTTGCCAGAGGGTTTTACATACCAAATAAATCACGGACAATTGTTACCCACCAAACTGTTGCGGTTTTCAATCGATTCTGTTCAGTCGTGATTTCGTAGAATCGGATTGTTTAGTTGTCAATTGTTGATTCAAACATTAATCGATTAATCATCCTTTCTACGGTCCACTACAGAGTGTGATAAGATGGGCACGTGTACTAAAACCAATCATCACATGCACTACTGGACGGATCTCCCGAGGTCCTGGCATGCTTTCGCCCTCAAGGCTGGCTGGGTGTGGTATATTGTTTTAGTACAATTGCCATTACAGTGCCGATTTTCAAATCGCCGCCCATGGCCTCACTTATCGGCCCACGTTACGGTACGTTTAGCGTGAGTGTCTGTCTTTTCGGGGCCGGGCGATAACGGCAAAGTCCACACTCCGGCCCCCAAGTCGGTCATTGGGCGTGAGGTGACGTTTCGTCTGCCCTAGGGCCAATAATAGCAATTCACGCCGTCGGCTGACCACGTTGTCGGCAGACCAGAGTAGGCGTGTTAGATACGGCGATTACTCCGTGATCCGGTTGCTGATGGAATGAGAATAGCAGAACAGTGACTGCTACGATTTCAGGGGTATTTTAAGGCGAACGTTCGCTGCACAGTGCATCAGTTGTGCCAAAGGTGTCTGAAGTACAGCACGGCGGTCACCCAAAATGCGTTCCACACTCCTCCGGTTGAGCTGTGTTTTGTTAACCTGCGGCATTGTCGCAGCAACGACCACAGGTATAGCATACTTTGATCGCATCAGCTGGTTTGGGCAAAGAGACAAACGCTTTCCTGTGTTCCTTAGACGATGACAAACGGAATCATCCGAGGTTGGCCGATGAGCCGAACCTAGCCGTCAGCTCGAAAAGTGTCGAACAGGAGCGAACCATCGAGTACTGGCTGGACCAAGCGAAGGCCTCGGTTGCTGATCGGATTGCCCAGCGGGAGAACAAAAATATTGCCAAAAATGTGATCCTATTTCTGGGCGATGGCATGTCCATCGCCACACTATCGATGGCCCGAGTGTACGCCGGGGGCGAGGAGAAATCTTTCTTCTTCGAACGATTCCCGTTCCTGGCGATGTCCAAGACGTACTGCGTGAACTATCAAGTGCCTGACTCGGCCTGCACGGCAACAGCTTATCTGACGGGCGTGAAGGCCAATTACGAAACTATCGGCGTGAATGCGCACGTCCCGGTGCGCGATTGTGAAGCTGCGCGGGATCGATCGACCCACACGTCCTCCATCGGCCAGTGGGCTATCGATGCGGGGAAGGACGCTGGCATCGTGACCACCACGCGGGTAACGCATGCATCGCCGGCTGGAGTGTACGCGCACACCTCGTTCCGGGATTGGGAAAATGATAACGACGTGAAGGCAGATGGGTGCGATCCGGATACGGTCGACGACATCGCCAAACAGCTGGTGTACGGGGAGACTGCTCCAAAGCTGCGAGTTATATTGGGTGGCGGACGGCGAGAGTTTTTGGATAGCGATGTAGACACCGATCCCGAAACGGGTAAACCTGGCCGGCGATCGGATGGAAGGAATCTGATCAACGAATGGCTGAAGAATGGGCCGGTCGGGGAGAACCGGACCTTTGTGTGGAACCGTTCCGATCTGTTGGCGGTGGACCCCCGCCGGACGGATCGTTTGCTGGGAATGTTCGAACCGAGTCACTGTGCCTATAACCTGGACCGAATCAGCGACGGATTGACGGAGGAACCAACACTGTCCGAGATGGTGGACAAGGCGACTGACATTCTAAGCACGAACCCGAACGGGTTCTTCCTGTTCGTCGAAGGTGGTCGAATCGATCACGCCCATCACGATAACCGGGCCCGGTACGCGCTGGACGAGACGGTGGAGTTTGACAAGGCGATCGAGTTGGCCCGCAACAAGTTCAGCCAGGAGGACACGCTGATAGTGGTTACGGCGGACCACTCGCATAGTGTGAGCTACGCAGGATATCCGGTAAGTGGGACGGGGGTGCTGCGATAGGGCCGAGCAATGAATGCCTCGCTCGAATCATTGTTGCAGACTCGTGGGAACGATATCTTCGGCACCGCCGGCACGGCCAGTGACGGCCTTCCGTACATGACAATCAGCTACGCCAACGGGCCGGGCTACAAGAAGCACGTGGATGCGGACACCGGCAAGAGAATGGACGTGCGTGATATGAAGACTGATAAGAACAACTTTGACTTCCCCGCCATGGTGCACGTGGACTCGGAAACGCACGGCGGAGACGACGTCGTCGTGTATGCGTCGGGGCCGTGGGCGCACCTCTTCACTGGCTTCTTGGAGCAGAACGTCATCCCCCACATGATGGGCTATGCCGCTTGCATAGGCCAGGGAGCGAAGGCTTGCCCGGAAAGTTGACCTGTGTGTAGACCGTAAGGATAGCGATTAGCAGATGGCAATCGGATTTACGCTTGATCCTACGATCTACGAGCTGCCGGCCTTTGGAGTTGTTAGTTAAGATTTTATAGACTTCGAATCAATTAGTGACATAGAGGAGCCCATAAGGAAGCCAATCAATATACAACTACGTACGGAGCGACTGCTGATAATCGGTTTATTTGGTTCCAAACAGAAAGCAGTGCCACGGTTATCGGAGATTATCAGATGTCAATGGAACATTGTATTTGGTTGCCCCCGAAAAAAGTCCCCCAAGATAACGGCTCCTTACGCGCGGTACGACAGTGGCCACCTCGCCCTCGCCACGACGTATTTCGCGGACAGACAGACAGGGAGCAGTAAACGATTGATCAAGTGCATTGAAATCGTTTCATCTAGTGCCACTTAAGGTGATTAGCGTCGCGCGGTTTTCGATAGCACTATCGTCTGTCGTACGACGAGACTAGCGATTCCGTTATCGTAATGCCACAGCGATTCCTGCCAATGATCCGAGTGGAGGCGACAAGACAACTCCCGTCAGTACCTTGGCGGCATTCGAACGGTAACAAAGATGCTCCGACATTGGGCCGTTCCGCTACTCACAGCGGCTGCAGTGTTTGGGTTGGTGAGCGGATCTCTTAGCGGTGGTATGCGACCGGCCGGGCTGTCGACGGAGTGTGGTTTGTTACGGCTGTCCTTTCGGTTCGGTTCCCCTAGATTATGACATCGACAAACGGCAGCACCCGAGGCTGCCGGACGAGCTGGACTCGAAGCCGAGGCACAGGCTTGCCGATCAAGAGCAGACCATCGAGTACTGGCGGAATCAAGCGAAGGACACCGTCGAGCGGCAGCGGACCAAGACGGAGAACACGAACCGGGCGAAGAATGTCATCCTGTTCCTCGGGGACGGGATGTCCATCGCGACGGTGGCCATGGCGCGAGTGTACGCCGGGGGCGAGGAGAAACCTTTGTTCTTCGAAGGATTCCCCTTCGTCGGTATGTCGAAGACGTATTGTGTCAATTATCAGGTAGCGGACTCGGCCTGCACGGCAACAGCTTATCTGACGGGCGTGAAGGGCAATTACGAAACTATCGGCGTCAACGCGCACGTCCCGGTGCGCGATTGTGAAGCTGCGCGGAACCGCTCGACCCACACGTCCTCCATCGGCCAGTGGGCTATCGATGCGGGGAAGGACGCTGGCATCGTGACCAGTACGCGGGTGACGCACGCGTCTCCCGCGGGTATGTACGCTCACATCGCGTTCCGGGACTGGGAGGACGACTACTGGGTGAAGCAGGATGGCTGCGATCCGGATACGGTCGACGATATCGCCGAGCAGCTAGTGTACAGTGAGACCGCACCGAAGCTTCGCGTCATTTTGGGGTGTGGTCGGCGAGAGTTCTTGGATCGGGACGTCGGTGTAGATCCTGAGACCGGCGGGCCTGGGTACCGGTCGGATGGGAGGAACTTGATCAACGAATGGCAGAAGAACGGGCCGGTCGGGGAGAACCGGACCTTTGTGTGGAAGCGTTCCGATCTGTTGGCGGTGGATCCCCGCCGGACGGATCGTCTGCTGGGAATGTTCGAACCGGGCCACTGTGCGTACAATTTGGACCGGGTTCATAAGAATCTGCACGAAGAGCCCACGCTGTCCGAGATGGTGGACAAGGCGACCGACATTCTGAGCACGAACCCGAACGGATTCTTCCTGTTCGTGGAGGGTGGCCGGATCGACCATGGCCATCATGACAATCTGGCCAAATATGCCATCGACGAGACGGTGGAGTTTGACAAGGCGATCGAGTTGGCCCGCAGCAAGTTCAGCGAAGAGGACACCCTGATAGTGGTCACGGCGGATCACTCGCATAGTGTGAGCTTCGCAGGATATCCGGTGAGATCATGAGAGGGAGGGCTCTTTGCTCGGCCGGCTTATCGTCGGGATTCCAAACTTTTCCTTGTAGAACCGTGGAAATGACATATTTGGCACCAGCGGAACGGGCAGTGACGGCCTTCCGTACATGACGATTAGCTACGCCAACGGTCGTGGATTCTACACCCACGTCGACACGGAGAAAGGCACGCGGGCCGATGTGCGCGAGCTGAGCAACTTCGACGAGGACAACTTTCCGTTTCCCGCCATGCTGCCCGTGGACCTGGAGACTCACGGCGGGGAAGACGTGGCGGTGTACGCGTCCGGTCCCTGGTCGCACCTGTTTTCCGGTTCCTACGAACAGAACGTTATCCCGCACATCATGGCGTACGCGTCGTGCATCGGCAAAGGACTTACAGTTTGTGACAAGAAGTGACGGAGAATAAATTTTATCTCAGCCCGCCGTTGGAGCGCTCCATAATCCAGACGATCGCTAACGGCTATCGGTCCGAAAAAAAACAATGGACATGATCGACCAGATTCGAGACGCAGATGGCGCAATCACGCAACTGGACGTGTGGCTTGCGCGGATAATGAATTAGACTTTTATGGCGCTTCTGGAATTTATATTGCTTCCGGCAGATTACCTGATTTAGTTGGCATTATTCGTAAAAGGAGATACGAAATCGTCGTTTGTTTATGACCTCCTCCCCCGGCCCCATGGTACTGATTAAGGTGCCCCCCCCGGGCGCTGTCGGTGGCTACATCTGGAGCGCGATTTATCAGGCAGACACCCGTTGATAGACAACGAACCCGAATGTTTGACATTTATTGGCTAATTGAGTGCCCTCGGTGGCCTGGCCCCTGGCTCGAAAACAATATGACACATACACGCTATGCATTCGGTTTAAGCTCCCCCTCCGCCTCCCGCCCAGTATTTACAACGTCATGGCCCCTCCGTACGATAAACTACTATTATTGGGAGCCACAGTATCAGCCGGGTGATACTACGGTCCGTGAGCGCCACGGCGCAAATCAATCAATCACCCGTTGAATGGGATCAAAGGGCGCTGCTTGAATGGTCGTCCTCCCAAGGATGAACGCGGACACTC
The DNA here is from genome assembly GCF_943735745.2 of Anopheles bellator. Taxonomy (NCBI): domain Eukaryota; kingdom Metazoa; phylum Arthropoda; class Insecta; order Diptera; family Culicidae; genus Anopheles; species Anopheles bellator. The sequence goes on along the minus strand of NC_071285.1, from coordinate 409,484 downwards.
GATTAACGTCGCAAAACTCCCACGATGGCACTAATGAGTAAGATAGGCACGGAGGCCAACGGCGCGGTCCCGGCGTTGGGGCCGTCGTCGAAGTAATCACCGATCTGGGCGATGTACGAGATCAGGAACGGGATGGTGTTCTGTTCGTAGGTCCCACGGAAGAGGTGCGACATGGGGCCGGACGCCCACACGGTCACGTCGTCCCCACCGTGTGTTTCGGCGTCTAGTGGCACCATCGCCATGTAGCGGTGGTTCATCTGCCGGTAGTCGTACTTGGATACGTCTTCCCGAACCGCAAGGTTCTCCGGAGTGTACGTCCAGTAGTAGGAGGCCCCGTTGGCGTAGCTGAGCGTGGTGAACGGCAGGAAGTCTTCGTCGCTGACGTCTCCCAAGCCCAGAATGTCGTTACCACGTTTCTGGTGGAACAGCAGACGATGAGGATGGGGACCAGAGTCCGGAGATAACGCTGCAGGATACTTACCGGGTAGCCATTATACGTTAGCGTGTGGGTATGATCCGCGCTGACGACGATCAGCGTGTCCTGCTCGTTGGTCTCCGCTCTGGCCGTGCCGATCGCCTTCGCGTATTCGGCCGTTTCGTCCAGCGCCAGCCGGGACCAGGTTTCGTGGTGCGCCACGTCGATCAGCCCACCTTCCACGAACAGCACGTACCCTTTCGGGTTCTTTTCCAGCATTCGGATCGCCATCTGGGTCATCTCCTCCAGCGTTGGCTCGAGGGCCATCGACTCGGCGCTTTCCTGGACCTCCAGGTTGTACTTCATGTGGCCCGTCTCGAACAGCCCGAGAAGGTAGTCGGTGTTCTTCACGTCGACCCCCAGCAGCTGGTCCCGGTTCCACACGTACTCCCATCTGCCCATCGACCGGTGCGCTTGCTTCCACGCTTCGATCAGATTCTTACCGTCGCGTCTGTACCCGTGATGGCCTTCCTCGTCCAGCGTTTCCTCCGGCAGCAGGTTACCGCGGCCACCGCCCATCACGACGTTGAACCGCAGAGCCAGCTCCTTTCCCACCAGCTGCTCTCCGATGTCCTCGACGTCCTCGTGGTTGCATCCGGAATCGCCGACCTCCACGTCGTTCTCCCAGTACCGGTTGGTGCTGCTGGCGTACGCCCCCGCCGGTGTCGCATGCGTGATCTTCGTCGTCGTCACGATGCCGGTGCTCTTGCCCGCGTCCTGGGCCCACCGAAGCAGCCCCTCGAAGTCGGTCGTATTATGATCGTAATCGCAAGCGTACCGCTGCACCGAGGCCGCTATGTTCACCATGCCGTAGTTAATCTTCACCCCGGACAGGTACGCGGTGGCCGTACACGATGAATCCGGAACCTGCCGGTTCACGCAGTACGTCCGCACGGTGCCGGTGTCCTTGAAGTGCTCGAACGACAAGGTGTTCGCTTCGTTGCCAAGATACATCCGCGTGGCGGCCGACGTTTGCGACGACATTCCGTCGCCGATGAAGAAGATCACGTTCTTCGCGTGGTTGGTGTTGTGGGTTTCCCCCAACTTCCGGACCAACGTTTCCTGGGCCTGTTCGAACCAGAAGGCACTCTCACGTTCGTGCTCCTCGAAACCTTGCTCCGGCTCGGAACTTTGCTTCGGTGGTGGCGACGGGCCGGATTTCTTGTCCTGTCGCGAGTGTCCATCACGAACTCGACCTGCGGACGGTTCATGTTATGACACCCTGCAAAGAAGAACAGCTCGCCAGACTCCAGAGAATACTAACCTCCGTGCGGGATGAGTTCGCAGGAAACCACCGTCAGCAGCAGAAGATAGGAAAAGTACCTCCCGAGGGTAGCCATCACCGCACCGAGCTCTGTATTGTCGCAGCCAGTGTCACTATTGTCCGATTGTCAACTGAATCCACCGTCGGAACCGTCGTTAGTCTTCGCTGCGTGATGTAAAACGCTGGTCAGCGTTGGAGGCCGTCGATTAGCCGTTATCAACGATGGGAGATAAAATGGACCCAAATGGAACAATTCACCTCGGACGACCAATCAAGGAGCCTCCCCACAGGAGAAAGCCATACAGACGCGCTACACACGTAACCTTTATTATCGAACATCACGTTCAGCCTTATAGCCGCTGTATGAGTATGGCCACCGCCGCCAGGGGCAAACTCGAGACGAGCGCCAACAGCAATGATAGCGACGTGCGGACGGCGCTACCCCTGTCATCGATAGGATCTGAACTATCTTCGGGCACCCAACCGAAGTCCTGACCGATGTTGGCCACATAGGCGATTAGCAGGGGAATCACGTTTTGCTCCATGTTACCGTTGAACAGGTGAGCGCTCGGGCCGCTGGCGTAGACGGTGACGTCTTCGCCGCCGTGCGACTCGTCCACCAGCGGCACGGTGGCTGGATAACGCTGGTAGTAGTTCTGGAGATTGTAGCCGCTAACGTTGATACGCTTGGTCGGGTTGCCGTCTTCGTACGTCTCGTAGAAACTCTCGCCGTTGGCGTAGCTCAGCGTTGTGTACGGCAAACCGTCCAGTTCGCTGACGTCCGCGATGCCCAGGATATCGTTGCCGCGCTTCTGGAAGCAGAACAATCGCCGTTTAGAGGTCTCCGATCCGAAGGCATTATCGGGGGACGCTCACTTACCGGGAATCCGGTGTATACCAGCGTGTGGCTGTGGTCGGAGGATACTACGATCAGCGTATCGTTGACGTTCGTCCGTTGCCTTGCCAATCCGATGGTTCGATGAAACTCGGCCGTTTCATCTAGCGACAGACGCGGAAGGTTCCCGTGATGCGCCATATCGATCTTGCCTCCTTCGACGAACAGCACGTATCCTTGGGCACTGTCTTCCAGAATCGCCAGGGCGGCCTCTACCATCTCCGACAGCTTTGGCTTCCGATCACCCACCTGCTGCTCGTCAATCTCCAGATTGTACAGACAGTGGCTGCTATCGAAAAGTCCCAGCAGATAGTCCGATTGTTTGTTCTGGGCTGCCGCCAAGAGGCCCTGCTTGTCGTAAACATACTCCGCTCGGCCACGCTCATTCCGGAGTCGCTTCCATTCCTCGATCAAATTTACGCCATCCTCACGATTACCCGAGACACCATCCTCATCCAGCGTGCCCTTCGGTAGTAAGTTTTGTCGTCCACAGCCGAGCACTACCTTCAGGTTGCTGGCCGTCTCTCCATACACCAGCTGATGGCCAGTGTCACGCGGTCTCCGTTCGATGGGGGTGCTAGAACAGTCGCCGTTAACGTCACTGTCATCTTCCCAGTTCCTTTCGGTAACGCTGGCGTAAGTTCCGGCCGGTGTGGCGTGAGTGATGCGCGTGTTCGTTACGATTCCCGTGTCCTTGCCCGCCTTCTGAGCCCACTGGAGTAGGCCCAGAAACTCGGTCGCTTCGTGGTCGTACTCGCAACTACTGCGCTTTACACTGGGGCCCACGTTAATCATTCCGTAGTTGGTCTTAACACCCGAGCAGAAGGCCGTGGCGGTGCAGGCCGAGTCCGCCACTTGCTGATCCACGCAGTACGTCCGCACGGTGCCGGTGTCCTTGAAGTGCTCGAACGACAAGGTGTTCGCTTCGTTGCCGAGATACATACGCGTGGCGGCCAACGTTTGCGACGACAAGCCGTCGCCGATGAAGAAGATCACGTTCTTCGCGTGGTTGTTGTTGCGGGTTTCCTTCAGCTTCCGGACCAGCGTTTCCTGGGCCTGCTCGAACCAGAACGCACTGTCACGTTCGCGCTCCTCGAACCCTTGCTCCGGTTCGGAGCTTTGCTTCGGTGTTGGCGACGGGCCGGCTTTCTTGTCCTGTCGCGAGTGTCCATCACGAACTCGGCCTGCGGAAGATTCATGTTATGACACCCCGACATCCTACAGCGGCCACCCGGACAATACTAACCTCCGTGCGGGACAACTTCGCAGGAAACCACCGCCAGTAGCAGAATATAGGAAATGTACCTCCCGAGGGTAGCCATCACCGCACCGAGCTCAGTATTGTCCGATTGTCAACTGAATCCACCGTTGCGTCGCCAGAACCGTGGCTAGTCATCACTGCATAATGTGAAGCGCTGATCAGCGCTGGGTGCCGTCAATTAGCCGTTATCAATGCACCGTTGGGAGATAAAATGACCCCACTGAAACAATTCACTTTGGACGACCAATCAAGGAGCCTCTCCGCAGGAAAAAGGCATACACACGGGCTTCACACGTAAACCTAGCCTTTATTATCGAATATCACGTTCAGCTTGACAGCCGCTGTATGAGTGGGGCCACCACCAGAGACAAACTCGAGACGAGCGCCAAAAGCAATGATAGAGACGTCTGGACGGCGCTACCCCTGTCATCGATAGGATCTGAAATATCTTCGGGCACCCAGCCGAAGTCCTGACCGATGTTGGCCACGTAGGCGATTAGCAGAGGAATCACGTTTTGCTCCATGCTGCCCTCGAACAGATGGGCGCTCGGGCCACTGGCGAAGATGCCGACGTCATCGCCGGCGTGCGTTTCGGACGAGAGCGGCACGGTAGCCAGATAAAGCTGCCGGTGGTTCTGGAGATCGTAGTTGCTTATGTTGGCACGCTTGGTCGGGTTGCCGTCCTCGTAGGTTTGGTAGAATCCCTGGCCGTTGGCGTAGCTCAGCGTGGTGTACGGCAAGTCGTCCATATCGCTGACGTCAGCGATCCCCAAGATATCGTTACCGCGCGTCTGGAAGCAGAAGAATCACCGTCTAGAAGTCTCCGATCCGAGGGTGCTATCGGAGGGGTAGTCACTTACCGGGTATCCATTGTACATCAGCGTGTGGCTGTGATCGGAGGATACTACGATTAGCGTATCGTTGACGTTCGTCCGTTGCCTTGCCAACCCGATGGCTCGATGAAACTCGGCCGTCTCTTCCAGTGACAGGCGCGGACGGTTTCCATGATGCGCCATATCGATCAGGCCTCCTTCGACGAACAGCACGTATCCTTGGGCGCTGTCTTCCAGAACAGCTAGGGCGGCCTCTACCATTTCCGATAGCTTTGGCTTCCGATCGCCCACCTGCTGCTCGTCGATCTCCAGATTGTACAGACAGTGGCTACTGTCGAACAATCCCAGCAGATAGTCCGATTGTTTGCTCTGGGCTGCCGCCAAGAGGCCCTGCTTGTCGTAAACATACTCCGCTCTACCACGCTCACTCCGGAGTCGCTTCCATTCCTCGATCAAATTTACGCCATCCTCACGATTACCCGAGACGCCATCCTCATCCAGCGTGCCCTTCGGTAGGAAGGTTTGGCGTCCACAGCCGAGCACCACCTTCAGGTTGCTAGCCGTCTCTCCATACACTAGCTGATGGGAAATATCACGGGGTCTCCGTTCGACGGGCGTGCTAGAACAGTCGGCGTTCACCGCGCTGTCATCTTCCCAGTTCCGTTCGGTAACGCTGGCGTAAGTTCCGGCCGGAGTGGCGTGAGTGATGCGCGTGTTCGTTACGACTCCTGTGGCCTTTCCCGCATGCTGGGCCCACTGGAGCAGCCCCAGAAACTCGGTCGCTTCGTGGTCGTACTCACAACTGCTGCGCTTTACACTGGCCCCCACGTTAATCATTCCGTAGTTGGTCTTAACACCCGAGATGTAGGCCGTGGCGGTGCAGGCTGAGTCCGCCACTTGACGATCTACGCAGTACGTCTTCGAGAGGCCAAAGTATGGGAACTGCTCGAACGAGAGCGACACATTCTCGTTGCCCAGGTACATTCGCGTGGCGGCCACCGTCGGTAGCGACATCCCGTCGCCGATGAAGTACACCACGTTCTTCGCCTTTCGCTCGTCGCGTTCTCGGGATGCATGATCCTTCAGGGTGTTCTGGGCCTGGTTGCGCCAGTACTCGGATGCTTCTTCGCGCGCATCGTACACGGGCACACTGTTCAAGATGCGGCTGTCCGACCGGGGATGCCGTTGATCGGCATCGAACTGCCGGCGAGCCGTGATTACGTTTGCGAGCGTCACCTCAACACCTACGATGGCCACCAGAACGCACAGGAAGAACTGGCCCATCGCTGTACTTGGTAATAGGAAGGGCCTGCGAGACCGATTGCGAGCAGCAACTAGTGCAACGTTGTTCAAGTTTCGAAGCCCTTGGCACACTGAGCGTCTCAGTTCTGCGAGCCAAGTGTGTGACACTTGAGCGGGTCTTTGAAGAGGAATGCCCCATAAATAGTCTGTAGACCAGATCGTAAAAGCCGGCCCCGTTCCGCAGTTCCGATTACACACCGAGTGTGGGATGATTGTTTGGATTTGTCAATAATCTGGTTTCGGGAGGTCCACCCCACGGGCCCACATGTCATCCATCATCATCACCATCATCGGTGGGCATGATACATTTTATTCGCCCGCCTATCACTCGTGACTGGCGGAAACGCGAGCTGCGAGGCCCTGGGGATCGACAAATGGTCGTCAGTTTTCGGCGTCAAATCACGTGAGACTTTGGTGCTAGAAACGTGCTGCGTATCGGATCGCTCGCCGCTGCACCACGATAGCTGAGCATTGGACTTCCAATCCACGGCCACGGATGATTGCGTGTCGCACGTGCGCGATGGATGTCTGGCCCCGTCTGGGACTGTTTAAAGTCTATTTTGGTTCAAGTGCAGTACTTGTGACTATGCTTTTTCTGTGGATTGGATTGGGTCTATTGTAAGACCCAATTGACTGATATTCGACAATAACATTGTTTTATAATCACCATTAAAGAAAACACTAAGCAAAAAAAAACGAAGATAATAATCCCAGGCTTTCGTGTGAATTTGTCGTCTTCCTTGTTCATTCTTCAAAAAATGCATTCCACGACCAACATACGAAAGGATCTGGAATGTGCCAATTTTTGTTGGAACGCTACCAACAAAAAAGAATAGAGCCGTCAAGCACATTCCGAATTACTGAAGATTTTTATCCAGCTTAAATGGCTGCGATGTGCCACCGCAACTGATCCTGTTTTTAGTGCAAAATGATTCGACTGAGATACATTGGCGTTGGACCAACAAATATCCGGCGCCGGAAGCGTATTTCCGGGTGGAGTTAAAGCGTTTTCCTCGGCGCCTTTCACGGTGAACCCGAAGACCGCAGTACGATATGGCGTATGACGTTTGATAGGTCCGAGTCCGAGTAAGATCATAAGCTACGTTCATTAATCATGGCCCCCCGCTGGCCGACAATGTTCCGACGCCCCACTATCCGTCCCCAGACTGGGGACCTTTTTTGAAGCGTGCCAGTTCTTTATCTGACACGCTCTGAAACGAATTGGCAAGACAGTGTCCCGGGCGCCGGGAACGGCTTTTAGAAACACCCATCCTGAGAAACCACAAAAGCGGTTCCGGAAACATCTTAATCGTGCTTTCAAAGGGACCCGTAAAGGGTCCAAGTCGTTCGTTTCTTGTTTGACTGACTTCCAGCGGGGTTAGACCGGGGATTGGGGGCATGGGCAATGATAAAACAAACTTGTGGCCCAAATTAGAGCCTACGGTACCTGGCCTTGATCTCTGGGGAGGCTTTCGGCAGCTTACCGAGTTGTGCTTCATAATATGTTAATTTGTTGGTGGGGTTCACGGGGCCGTTTATTTTTGGCTCCGGCACCCGTTTCAATTATCGTGGGTTCATCTCGGGTACACCGACAGTAGGACGCATCCTGAGGCGCCGACTCACCCCCCCATCTCTGTCCGGTTGTGGTTGGTGACCTCTCAATGATTTTCTGAAAAGTGGGCCATTCTCACGATTGAACTGCAAATGGAACCTATTGGGAACCTTGCCTACCCTTCTTCCCACTCATTGCCACGTACATTCCGAAACAAACATTACACCTCATTAGCGTTGCCCCTGGACCGGCCGGAAGCGAACCGACAGAAACGATAAAGCATCAAACGACAGCATAATTCATAAATTAATTATAAAATCCCTTCGTTCAGTCTCTCGTCGAACCGTTCAGCATCCTGGCCTGGCCACTGGAGAGTGCGTCACAGTTTCGTCCCGGCCTCATCCTGGTGTCCTGGTTGCTGTTTGAAACACTCTCGCATCGAAATCGTCACTCGGAAGGTTAATTAAAATTCAGCAAATAATTCATTCCGCCACCACCGGCGAAGCCAACCGACGCACGATCAGTGAAACATCCTGCGCCAGTGTCCTTCGTGTCCTTTTTGGGAATGGGGAAACGGAGAAAGGAGGGGAGACCCCAACGCGCGCCCGAGCTTTCGAAAGCGCCCTCATCACCGGGACGAGGCCGTCCGAAGGAGGTTACAGGGTCATAAAAAAGAAAGCAATTACCGACAGGAAATTGAAATCCGAGTGCATTGATGACGGTATTGCGGTATCGGTTTTTCCGTTTGTGCGGCTGAAAGGATATTTGATGGGGGACGCTGCCTTTTTTTTACTGGCCAACGCCACTTGCTGGGTCTCGAAATTAGGACGAAAAGTGTTCGGTACTTAGTGGCAGTTTATGGGCGCGTAATTTGTCTGGTATCTGGGCGGATGCGTCATTTGCACTAACTTTGAGTTTATGCTAGGGTTTAGCTATAACATTACACTTAATTAGTTCCTCAACCATGCTGCTTACTTTAAACTGCTCTTCTGTTCTTCCCGTTTGATCGATTAGACCAATAACGATGGCTTACGGTACGTCAGTTGCATACCGATTCCGATTCGGTTGGCAGAACCATAAATTGTGTTGCATGTTAACAGCAAACGATTATGCCCCAAGAACTCTGGAATGCTTGCCAATGTGGGCGCATACTTAGTGGGAGCTAATTTGAAGGTGAACAGACTCTTCGCAATGCGCTCCGGGATGATGAGAATTTAATAGGATGAATAATTGAAACACGTCGTCGTCGTCGTTGTCGTTTTGCCCGGTTCCATTGGTTCGTCCCGTTCACCGAGAGGGAACGATTGTAATGAAATTGCGTTGCCCTAGAACGGGCCCCACGTAAAAAGCACACCGATCTGTAGCAATATTATGTACAATTAATACCCGACAGCTGTGCGGGCGAATTAGATTAGAGGGTTGCAGGGGTTGGTCGGAGCCGTGTGGAATTAGACAACTATCTGCACACTCGAAGCTGATGCCGTCCTGATCGTTACTGATTGCTGCTCGGTTTGTCGAGTGTTTTGCGGTTCCCATACTCGGCTCGGTTCAAGTGGCTCGTCGACCGGGGTTGCGACGGGGCTGCGATTTGGAATGTAATTTATGCCATTTGAGGTGTTCTTTGTTGCACTGATTCATAATGTGGGCCCGTAATCGGCAAAACCATCAACAAACGGGATTATGCAAATGTGTGCAAATCGCTCTGTTCGCGTTTCTTTTCATCATCCAGCATGTGGCGCATTAGTTGTTGGGCTGTTTGTGATGGAAGGTGAGCTATTGATTATGGATTCGCATTAAACAGGCTTCAGGAGTCTGAAGGATTGTTAGTTCAATTACCACGGAGTGTTGGTCTCTTCTCAGGCACTGGAAACGAAGGGCCGAAGGACTTCATTGGGGTACAAAAACCTGAGGCAATGATTTTTAAATATTTTTGAAGCAATCTGTACGATTCTGAAGCAGTTGGTCGGTATTTTTTTAGTTTCACTCGTAATCCTCGACCATTTCATTAAAACCTCCTGACCAGGAGCACTGAATGCTGAATCCTTCTTCGTTGGCTGCTGCCGCAGCTAAAACTCATAATCCGAATTCTCAAGCAGCGCACGCCACACTTTAATCGGATAGAAATAGTTGCAGACTCCCGAAAGCGATTTCAAATCAAATTTTCGAGCGCAAAATTAGTCATTAGTTTTTCATCACCATAACTTCCTGGGTCGTGCCGGGCCTGGTACCGTTTCTTAAGCCCGACTGACCAACGGCTGGCGGCTGGATATCTTATAAGGATTATCTCTCCCGGGACGTGCGTCTTTTCATTGATGCGTCGCGTCGGGGCTCCGGTTGGCCGCCCTGGTACCCTGGAATGAATATTAATTTCGAAACGTCTCCGGCAGCCAAATGTGGCCCCGGCCACTTGAATACGAATGTTTGGCTGTCCACCGTCGTGCTCGGGCAACCGTCACGTCCGGCACGTTGCGCTCTCAATCGCCAAGCACCTTCTCTTCGCAGCACTTAACGCCAGCTGCTGTCGGCGAGTGGGTGCAATGGCCCAAGGATACTTTCAAGTGCCGACAAAACGACACAGCGCGGTTCAATGTTTCATGGGTTACCGTTTCTTTCTTGTATTTCTTTTCCAGATTTTCCGCGAACCATCTGAAGCGCGCCGGACGCGATTACCGAGACAGCCTACACAAGGCGAACGGCTGTGTCCTCCCCGGTCCGCCTTGATTGGACTTTCACGGAGTGCTCCACGGCCCCAGCGACCGGAAGGCAAGCGGCTCGTCCTTTAAAGTTCCACTGTTTTTCGGGTGGCAAATCGTGAGAAATGAAAGGCCGACATCTTCGGCGGCGGTTCAGCCTGCAGCCATCGTTCATGAAGGATGACTCCACCGAGGAGCGGCCAAAGCGTGAAAAGTAAGTACACGCGGGGCTTCCTGGGCTCGTCGGACCACCACTGGAATGTTGGTGTCAGGTTGCTAAATTGCAGCCCAGTCTAGCCAACGATCAAGGCCATCGCAAATCAACCAATGTGGGCTGTTCGGGGCGCGCGTAACCGTAGGACCGACTTCAGAGTGGCCAAGATCATCTAAATGAAACGGCGCGGAATGAAGCGGGGAGCACATAAATAATCGCAAAGAAAGCCGAGGCGGCTGGCCCGTTTGGGGGGACATGAATCATGGCGTAGGTTATCGTCGAGGAGTTTCAGGATTTATAGCAATATTTCGCCGTCCCCGCTCGGTCACGTCACGTGGCATTTCTTGTGGCACAACACCGGCAGCCAAACCAGGGGATTTATTAGGATCGAAGTTTATTTCGTGTAATGCGGTGACGGGGCCACAGAGAGCAGGGCAAACCACGAGTCGCGCGTATCACGATGCGTTGGAAGTGGGATTAAAAATATTACCTATTTCCGGGGGCTTCTGCGACGTAGCTCACGCAAAGTGGATCTGCACGAAAATTCGAAATTAAACCACAACTCGGCGAAAGTAGATTACAGTCCCATCGTCACGAAGCAGCTGTGGCAAATGGGATACAATAAAGTGGTGCGGCTTAAGAAACCGCATCCTGTTTTCTCTTCGTCACTTCTGTCTATAGATGAGACTGAAGCCAAAAACTGCGCAATTTTCTTTCACTAAAATGGAGCACCACAAGGTACTAATCGTTGAAGAAACCAGATTAAACACGATATTTTGATAGTTCGATGTTTGTTTTCGCCAACATGTCAAATCATAGTCACCCGAGAGATACAAATGGGTGTCAAATAAATGACTGTCATTCATTTCCAGCGAATCGTGTTTATTTCTAGTGCAAAGGACTTCCCGTGAATAAATTACTGCGAATACCGTTTAATATTGGTCGGTTGATTTTACATCTAAATTGCCGTTTCTTGTGCTTTTGATTGATACGTAGAAATTAATAATTTAACACCACGAAACAAACAGACGGCGTGTTATAAAATTACGGAGAAATGAAAATTCGTGGGCAGTTATGTACACCGAAACCAATCAATTTTGTGTCACGTAATGTTATTTACTTTACAGGCCAGTTACTAGTCGGTGGCCAGTGTTCCGATGTTGGAATTTACTTATTCTACGCTCGATTTCTGGAGATCCCACCCACGGGACGGGCGTAATTCCGCTTTTATCGATTGCCCGATCGAACTTATCGCGCAAACACCGAAGCCGGTGTTGGCCATGTTCCCACGGGAAACTTGACGGAGTCATCTTTGTGCCGTTTTTTTCTCTCACTTGCCTCTGATTGCCATTAGAAGCAATTGTGAGGCCCCCACGGGGACTGGATGGTTTTTTTTTTCAAACGTATGTTTGTCGCTTCTTCCGATGATGACGTTGTTGAAATGTGAAAAGAAAATCGTGCGAATGAACGCTCGTCGCCATTTTTTTCCGGAACTCGCCTGGGACATGAATACAAACTTCCTGTCCTTTATTTTGCTTGTGCTTGTGGCTGTGTGCGTTCGGAGCAGAAGTTCGTCATTTACACTCGCTCTTCCGTTTGTTTAGAGAGCAACAGCACGATGGTCCCCAAAGCGCGCTCGGAAGCAGCAAATGATCGAATCCTGCCGAGTGATTGATAGGAGTTTTTCCATCAATCATTTCCCAAAAATCGTTTAAGGATTTCGGAGTCTGCTTTCTTTGGTGCTTCGTTTGATTAAAAGATCAGGCACATTACTTTTGTTTTCCATTCCGGTTCGTATTATCCTCTTTGAAACATTAGGCAACGTTTATTAATTTTCCCTTTCGAGGGAATTATTGTGGATACGAAAACCCCATTTTCCGCCATGACGTCGTTGATTAATATTTTAAAATTCATTTTAAATCACTGTCATTAATGAAAAGGTTGACGTGAGCTTCCGTAAGATGCTGGATTAAAGCGACCCTTTGGCGAAGATTTCCCCGTTGCGTGCTTAATCGTGGCGTTGAAATCCTCGGTGGTCGGCAAAATTTGGACTCGGCAACTCTTCATTGTACCATTTCTTTCATCTCGCATTCCAGACCCATCAAGAACGATGAAAATTCGATAAACTCCAACGTGCGTCACAAGATCGTGATGATGGGTGCGGCCAAGGTGGGCAAAAGCTCCGTCATCACGCAGTTCCTTTACAGCAGCTTTTCGCCGAAGTACAAGCGCACGGTCGAGGAGATGCACCACGGCCACTTCTCGGTGAATGGCGTAAATCTCACACTCGACATCCTGGACACCTCCGGATCCTACGAGGTAAGTACCGATTCGTGCAGTCTGCCCCCCTTTAAGCCACTGTAACGTTCACCTCACCTCGACTGCGGGCTGGGCTGCTTCCGTTGTGTCCTCCGGGAGTCGGTCTTTGATCTTGCCCTCCTCCTTACAATGGGTGTGAATTGAACGGAATACCGGAAAGGGACAGAAAGCGAGAGAGAGAAAGAGAAAGATGTATTCGAACCGGATGCGAGTGTATTCCAATACAGAATGTACCCTATGAAATTTCATTAAAATCTGTTTGCCAGTTTAATTAAGGACTAGTTCTAGTCCCTAGGCGCCGCCCAACGTTGGGAGTTCGGTGGAAGCGGTCGTCAATTTGATGTTTCACTGTGTTGTTTGCCAATCTTGTTTATGCAGTTAATTGCATCTATTTGTAACACAATTATTTGAATGACGTTCATTAAATTCTTCGAATGAAAGATACAATGAAATTAAAATTGCTAAACTCCAAATAAGGAGTATCTTATTGGGTCAGGTTTTGTCTAGTACAAACCATTCATCAAAGTCTTAATCAGAAATTTGAGCGATCGTTAGATGAATTCCCATGCGCTGGTTCTTCACGAAAGTTTGTTACTGGCTTACAACGGACGTCATTGATTGACGTGTTCAGTCGCCGATTTGACTATGGAGGTGCTTACTGTTTACCAGTGACTGAACAAAGCCGGAGCGTTCCACACCCTTCCTTCGAAGGAACTGTTCGAAAGCTGATCCTTTCGCAGTAAAATCGTTCAATTTTTCTGGCGCAGTCGTAGCACCAGATACGATTATCACCTTTCCCGGGCACCGCCTTCACAATAACCAACATCTGACACGCAACCTGGGGGCGAAACAATGGCTCGAGCGTGGTCGCGGAAAACCCGCTCCAATTTCTGCCCGGTGAGTGCTTTTGGTGAAAATGCAAAAAAGAAAAACGGAAGCGAAACCAACGTCCACCGCCTGGAGCCGAGCCGTTAGCCCGTATGGACGACGCAAAACATGGCGTGGTGCGTAAAAAGTGATAGTCCGGCCACGATGGTTAACACTTTTCCTGGTGTGCCGACGCCTCTCGGTCCATCACTTCGGGGCGCTTTCTGCGCGGAAACTTCTGCCGCGCTGACGACCGGAACCGGAACAGAAAAACCAATATTTGCCCCATCCCGTGACAGCCGTTGCCGTCGCGATTTGTTCCTAGCTTCGTCGCCGGTGTCCGCTGGTGTTAACTTTTCTTTTCCACTCCAGCGCCCATTTGTGCGTACCGGACCGGCTGTCCGAGAGAGAGAGAGGCTGTCGGGTTCATATTTGATGTACTTTCGTTTTACTATTTTTACGTTCTAGCCCTGCCGTGGCCAAGCTTTCCCCAGGCCGAGCGAACGGTGGATGCAACAAAGTCTCGGGAAACTTTGCCTAGGCACCGGGCGCTAAAGGATCATGTTTTGTAGAGGGCGCCTCTCAGGCGGCTCAGGTTATGCTGGGAGCCCATGTTATGGAGGGAAAAATATTATCCTCGAAGTTATATCTTTGATGTCGCTCCCGGCCTATCAAAGCGCCTAAGCCCTGGGTCATAGCGCGTGAATTCGGAAAATGGACACAGAACCCACCGGCGGCCGCTAGATAAATCACTCGCCCCTTACAAAAAAAAGGTAATAAGCCAGAGAAAAGGTGCGATGTAATTTGTAATCCGCAAAATTACGTCCCAAAACAAGGGACCGCACACCAGGGCGCTCCTTGAGGCAGGATTTCGCTGCGGGAAAAACGGAACCACGATGACGCAATCGATTTTTACGGAACGGACACCAACCCTTGACCAACGGGCCATCGCTGCCCGCGTGTCTTTCCTTTGCTGGGGATGAATGAAGTTTGGCTGTTGGCTTTACGAAGCTATTAAAAATTTAGCCCTAATCTAAGTCGCCGTTAATCGTCCGGGCCACAGGTTCCGGTGGCATGATTTAAGGACACCTTCTTAATACCCTGCCCGGGGCCGGTGAATGTTTCAGCAGCCCTGGGAACGTGCAGCTGGCCTGGCCTGTGCCAGACGTTCCGCTAGATTAATGGGGTTACATAAAAGTTTCTCACAAAATGCGTGCAAATTGCGAAACAACACGTGTGACAGGCACATCCAGGGCGCAGGGACCTTGTGTCCGTGCTTTGTCTGGAAGCCGTCCGCTTATTTTGCGAATTTTCTTCCATGGTTAAGTTTCTCTGTTTCGCTACAAGTAAACAATCTGAGCCGGAATCCGTTTAATGGTTAAATTACAGGCTACGATGCTCTTCTAAAAGCGCACGTAGACTTACATTAATCTGTTTCGTAATTACCCCGTTCAATACCTAATACGGCGTTGCTTCTCTCATCCCGCTTCATTCTTTCTCGTGCAGTTTCCGGCCATGAGGGCGCTCTCCATCTCGTCCGCCGATGCGTTCATCCTGGTGTACGACGTCACGGACAGCGTCACGTTCGAGGAGGTGAAAGCGATACGTGAGCAGATTCACGAGATCAAATCGACCACGGCGGTACCGATTGTGGTCGTCGGCAACAAAACCGATCTCAGCGACGATGATGAAGACCTGCGGCAGGTAAGGACATCGGCCGCGGGCCGCACATCGAAACGGTGGCACCAGCGACGGTGGACCGATATTTCTTTGGACCGCAACTTTCTCTTCTTTGAATTTATCTGATTGATTTAATTCTTCGATAGATTCAATTCTGGCCGCGGGGTTCTTTCTGACAAATGCTCGAACGGCTCTCGAAGGCGCCTCTCGCGAGTGTTTCGTTGTTCGTAGATAATGGTTTTGTGCCGCGCGAAGGTTCGCTGTAATCGGAAATTCCAAAGTTTCGATAAGTGTCGGCAAGTCGAGTTGTTTTCCGGGTCATTCGACGACTCGCTCGGTAGTATCATTGACGACGGTGGCTGGACTCTTGAGCGTTGAGTGTCCAATATAAGGTCCTTATCGACGGGGATCTTGACGGAGCTGAGCTGAACGGAGTGAATTGTTTCGAAGAAACTGATATTTCGGTCTGTTTGGACTGGATCAATGTGATTGTTTAGTGATGTTGATCATGACCATTTATACCCTTGATGACTTTGGTCGGTCTTTTACCTGGTTACTTTTGGTTGGCAACGTTTTGAGTAGGATTGACAAATTGTGCTAATTTCATTAAACTGCACAAATTATTGAAAGATAACTAGTGCAAGTTTTGACTGTGCAAGTTTTGGCTTTGGATCGTGAACAGAAAGGAACCATCGTTAAACGGTCCCTAGAAAGGGCGATTCAAATCTGTTTCATAGCACGCGCAACATTTCATGTTGAAATATTTCATAACCCTGCACTCAACAGATACCACGTGACACAACGGAAACGTTGGTAACGGTCGATTGGGAAAACGGTTTCGTCGAAGCTTCCGCCAAACTCAACCGAAACGTATCGCAGGTTGGTCTACTCTACTTCCCAACCGTTTCGTCGTTGCTAATCCGCGGTTCTGTTTTTTGTCTTTCGCCGCCACAGATCTTCAAGGAGCTACTCCTTCAGGCGAAGATAACGTACAACCTTAGTCCTGCGCTGCGACGCCGGAGACGCCAGTCGCTTCCACAGCAAACCAGCACCGGAAGTTCGCCGGCACCAGCAACACCCCAAGCGTCACCGAGTGTCCACGTTCCATCCGTCGCACAGTTGCAGCACCTGCAGCAGATTCAGGACAAAAGTTTGGGTGGAAAGCGTAATTCGTGCATTCTGTCGTAATCGAACCGCTCTTGCTCGACGTTACCGGAAACTTCATTCAACAACCGATTGTGAGATAGTGAGATGGTGAAGAATTTTTTAAACTACATATTGAACCTTGGAAATATAACTAACATCGCGCAATAAATATGATAACGATCGGTGTGTACTTGTCTGTTGCGACATCAGATTTTATCTAACCAAAACACAAACGTATCGCTAATAACTGTAGCTTCTTAAGTTGTGCGAAATGGAAACGAACTTGAAACTAACTTAAAAACTTCCTCCATTTTTCGTTTCCTTCAAGCTGTCAAAACAATAAGAGTCTACAGACCATCTTTACGTGTTTTTTACACACCTTGCGAAATCCGCTCTAAGCAAACTAATTTTTCGAATGACTGTAAAACATTTTAGACTTGTGACTCGTGCTTTCTTCTTTCATTCTCCTTTTGGTCTTTTTGTTGGCTCACTCGAAATATAAAAATGTACGAAAACAATATGTAAAGTATTGAAGTGGAAAATTACGGGTAAATAAGGGAAGGAACGAGACATAGAGTTTTCAAAAAGCGAGTTGGCAGAGAGAGAGAAAGAGAAACAGGAAAACAGCATATATTGGTTCAGCAAAACAAGTGTACATGTGCGAGAGATCAATATAACAATATTACGTGTGTTGCAATAATAATGTACCCTTCATAATTGATTTGGTTTGCGCTTTGCGTTTCGCAATTTTTGACATTACATTACTTAACGAAACATACATATGTTTTATCAAATCGAAAAAATGAGGAAACCCGAAAATCCAACATCATCAAAACAAAATACCGCTAAATTTGAAAGAGAATATCTAAAATGTATGTGTATACGTCAATGTTGGTGTGCATTAGTGTGTTGATATGAAATCTATTCTCTTCTTAAAACATGTGGAAAACAAAATATGGAAAGTTGTTGCTAATTCGTTCAAAGTGAATTGGTTTGTTTTCGATTTCGATCGGTGCCAAAATGGGGTGAAAAAAACAGGATTAAGGTGGTGCCATAAGGCTATTAAGTTTGATGAAGAATAATTTTGAAAATCATTACTATTCAGCTCCAGCCATTTCTTTTCATACCCACGGTTCGCGGAGAATATGAACGTTTATGCCGAAAGTCAAACACCATTTCTAGTTACGTAAATTGTGCTAATTCTACTCAATGTCGAACGCTACATCGTTCTAAGAATAGTTGCTAAACAGAAGCATAATTCATTCATAGTTTAACGAAGTAGGCCTCCACAAATATACTGTGCCAGCAAGGCAAAGAACAAATCGTTGTTGAAAACTATGTAAATCTGAAAAAGGCGCAAAAAGCGAAAAGAAATGTATAAAACATCCCTATGCCCCGACCCCGAATACCGAATCCAAACCTTAACTGAAGGGTTTCGTTACGAGCTGAGTGTTACCGAAAACAGGATCACCGTTTCAAGTTCTACAACCTACGATCTACGAGCAGAATGTATAAAAGTCCTGGCGACTGCTAGGAGATCGTTTACTACAACATTTCCCAATGGCGCGAGAAAGAGGCGTAACGATACGAAACTGAAGCGGCCCCAAAAAGGCACGCGAGAACGGACAAATAAATTGTAAACGGAAGCACTTAAGTTGAAAGTAAATAAAATTAATCCCTGTAATTTGCTCGCATGCTGTGTAACACTCTCGCGTCACTCCGGCATCACAATTCGAAACGAAAAATGGTTCAAAGGTGGTGTAAAATCAATTTTGTTTGGTTCTTAACCATTTCTCACGTACACACTTTGCTCGTTAGCCGGTCGGTGGAAAAGTTGCAACTGAACATCATAATTTGGTGACTTGCGGGAACTACTGCCAAATGTAGGTCGCGATATTTTCGGCTCGTTCCGACCGCAACCCGAAAAATTGGATGTGCAAGTGCGCATGATGAATTTGTTATGGCTATAAAAACATCGGGCGGTGACTATGTAAACATTGTTTGATCAACCAGAATGGGTTTTATTGAACTTCCTCTACCTCGCGAATTAGCCAACGAGACAGTATTTCTGGTGCGTGACTTGGCTTAGGCCAGTGCTTTTAAAACTATTTCAAAAACACAATGAAAGTAGCGAACGATAGTTAGATTAACGAAGGGTTTACCATTAGAAACGCTGCACGTTCCGAACCGAAGCTCCCAGGGGAAAGCCTCCTGTAATAGATAGCCCATATGGAGGGGTGAATTCAACCTGATTGCTCGCCTGTGGTGCAATAAGTCATGAAGTAAATATCCTAAATTTATTTCCTTAACATTTTTAAGCAATACTCAACGAAGCCAAATTCTGTTGGATGAAAACTGAGCCATGCCCTACACTTGACGTATTCCAGTGAAACTGAAGCATACATTTTTATGCTTGCTTAACTACTTATTGACCCACCTGATACATCAGCACAATACGTGATTGTCACCCCCCTCGTGGGCGTAGTGTGCCGGTCCAAAAGGACACATGGTCCTTCCGGCGGCCCTGTAACCTGTAACGGGACCACCACGGATTGCCGAGTACGAGTTTGTATTGCTTTGTTTATATTTGCGTTGCCTGGTTCTTCGGCTAAGCGTGCGGCTCCGGACCCTAGCAACGGTTACCAACGACACACATAAGCTATGCCGCTTTCGAACGTCATGCTCAAGGACTCGCGTGCTCAGTGTTGCGTAGCGCGCGGTGCCGGACAGAAACACGCGGAGTACCTTGAACTTCTCGCCTGATAATGGATGGATTCCGGTGAGATTGTGATTTGGCAACAGAAAAGCCTCAAATATTCTAAGCGTTTTGCTGAAGTAACTCACCGTCGTCGGTTAGATCGGGGTGCCAAACGATGCGTAGTACTTTGATAGTTTATTAATATTCTTATCGTAAAAGTTTATGCGATCGGTTCACGTACATCCGTCAAAATGGCGATTCGACCACTCAAACACCGCCAGCACTGCAAAATGGTAAGTAGAACGAGTTTACAGCCTACTTGGATACATTATAAGAGAGTGTTGGGCTAGCTGACGGTGTCTTCCAAGATCGCAAGCCCAACCGTTCCGTAACTCAGAGAAGGGCCTCCGTCGGTTTGGTACAGTGTGGCTAAACTACCTCGAGGACACTGCTCTTATCATCATCGTTGCCTGCTTCAGTCCTTGAAGATCGTTGTGAAAGCCGAACCAGTTCATTGTCGCATTGTTTGGGTCGTGCTCTCGATAGACTCCATTCAGATTGCTGTCGATTGTTGAAGGAAAGTAATAAGTGAAATGCTGTCCCGTACGGTAGAGGTGGTTGAGGTGGCACTTACGCGTTCATACAGTTACAGTACCACCAACCGCTCGCGTAAAACGCCGCACATGATCCGGGGTGCTGATCGTTATCGCGATCGATGGTTGAAAACTTGGACCCGACGCTGGCTCGCAGCGAGTCGTTTGCGGTTCCTTCGACGTACGCCCCGAGATGCAACCGGTAACCGGTGGCCTCGTTTCCGATCTCGAACTCATCGTAGAGTGCCGTTTTGACCGTTCCTTCGAAGTCCTTCATGTACACCAGGAGTTGGTAGTAGTCCGACGAGGTGATCCGGTGGATACGCTCCAGCCCCAGCCAGTGCTCTCCCTCGACCGAACCGAACCCGTCCCGATAGTCGGTCCAGTTGCGGGTAAAATTGAGGGACCCATCGAACCGTCGGAGCAGCACAATCCAGCCACCCTGGCGGTAGCTCTGCTCGCAGTAAACCTGGAACGGTGCCAGACTCGAAGCCGGCGGCCGGATCGTGTACACATCGCTCACCATGGCTGGAGCCTCCTGGCAGGAACCGTAATAGGTTCCCACTGGAATGGGGGATCGTAAATGTAAAATAATCACTTCCGACTCTCACGTTCGCTACCGAGCGTCGTGTTTACCATTCTGACGCAATGTTTTGTTGATGCTCTCGAGCTTATCTGTGAGGGAAAAAACACACTAAAAGTGAGTTCATTTCTTCCGCTACGCATAACGTTCTCTCTTACCACCGATCCCTTCTAATGTTTTGCTGATCGTCGCGGTCGCCACTAGGTGGTTCTGCTGTATCCTACGGATGATGAGAAGGTTAAGAAGTACCTAGGCAGCGGCCACCCATCAACACAGACCTGCGCTCCAGGTGACTTATTCGGTGATCAATCTCGTCCAAACGCCTCAGAACCCTACCACAAGACCGAGCCGATTAAACCCCGTGACCAGATTGAGGACGCACGGTTTCGGATCACGCTATACCTACTGTAGCATCAGCGTGGTTTTGATCTCCTGGAAAGGCTCCGATTCGTTCTGCGCGTCGCTCTCCGTTGAGCAGGACACTAACGCGAGACACAGCAGCACTACTAACGCACTCATCCTCACGTGGCAAGTATCGGACGAATACTGGCTCGGCCTCGGCTCGGCAGTCGATCCAGGCGCCAAGTTGCGGTGATAAGAAAATCGCGTGGCGTCGAATGTCGCCGTACTTGCCACTTCACGAACACTTTTACACCTCACGGTTCGCGCCTCGTGTGTCCTGTAAACTGTTGGTGGATTTGAAAGCAAATCTAACGGATGTACCAGAGATATGGGACGTATTTGAAATGACGCTTAAAGTTCAGCACTGTCTGGCTCTATCTATTGCACGGTAGCGGAACTAGCAAAGTATTCTGCCGAGCTTCGTATTCAACAGAGAACTTGCTCTCACCCGAGAGAGAGAGAGCCCGTGTCCCCAAATTCACATTTTTTCACAGTATGTGACAAAAGTTTAATATCTTCTAATAATCTAACGAGGAAGAAAAATTACTTGATTGCTTTATTCAATCAAAAATCAATCATCAATTGAAATGAATGATTCAAAATGAACACAAAAATCTACTATTATTCAGTAGCGGTTCAGTAGCTAAACCCCTTTTTGCATTTCATCACAACCACCCACGGCTCTCTCTCGCTCTCTCGCATCTCTCCGTGGGGGCGATATGCTCGCCAATGCTCCATGCTTCGCGTTCGGATCGGCGAAGGATCAAAACATTACGAGTGCCTGTTACATTTTCCGAAACCAGTATGAGTTCGACCGTCCTCGTCGCCGGAAGTGCCGTTCCGTGAGTGAATTTTCCTTTCGAAGGGGCTTCAGGGGCCCCTGTGGAGCTCTGGGATTCCTGTTTCGCTGGAGCCTCCCGCTGTGCAAGGAGGTAGTGACTCGGTGTGGTGGTGACCAAGCTGGAAAGACGTGCGGACGACAGTGAGAAATGTTGCGTCGTGGGCTCCTTGCGCAAAGATTGGCAGCCGCACATAGCCACGCGTCGTCCTGTGAGTGTGTGTCTGTGAAGTTACATCCTTAGATAACGGGGGTGTCGGCTGCCACTGTCAGGCTAAGATATCAAGGCTTGCCTGGCGAAAGGGGGCTGCCACAGACAGGGATGACCGCAGCGTCAGCGTATAGAAAAGGTACTAATTAGCAACTAATTTGTCCGAGGCAACGGTTTGTTGGTGGTTCACGTCCCGGGGACAGTCACCGGTGGGACCAACATTTTTACCTTTTCGCCTTCCTGCTTATCGTGCGTTCGTATCGTCGCCCCCGAGAAGGGAAACGTAAATAGAGTCCCGGCCCGTCGGCAGATGGTTGGAGTCTCACGACCATACGCACCTACTTGACGCTTGTCTTTGCCACTGAAGCACGGTATCAACAATCGATACCGAGCCAAACGGTGCCCCGGGGACTCTCCGGGGCAGCAAATCAGTGCGAAAGCCCTTGCGGAGCCTCGGTGCGACTGGAGAGCGAACGACCCGACGTCTTAATCCTTGCCAACCCCCTCCTTGGACTGAGTGTGAATGCGGTTCGTTCCGTGCTCCGGAGCCTGGTGCAGCCCCGGGAAGTCAAGTGCAACGGAGCAGAGCCCCACTATCATTATGATGATTGATGGGCTGCCTTGCTGACAGCGGCTTTGGTTTCTCCCCAAGCTATTAGCTGTTGCTGGTTGAAATTGTTTCCAAGTGTTACGTATCGTGATGGTGTAGGTCAGCTTAAAGTGTGTGGGGCCAGAACTCCACGAGTTACGCAGTGGAGGGCAGTTCTATGATTCGGTGAAAAAATGCCCATAAGAACCGTTCACTTAAGCCCCAACGGCATCCCCCAGAAGCCTGATTGCGGATGGAGCAGGACTACGAATTAGTTGCTCTCATTTTACAACTCTGCTTATTGGATTTACGGAGATTGAGTTGGGGATCGTTCCCAGCCATTCTGGTGCTTTTAATACTCCACAACCGGTACCGCTCGCGCAACTTCAAATTAGTTTTTCCTCCGGATAAATGGGCGCGTTCATTTTCTCCTTTCGTCGCCTCTTTTTTCGCCCGTGACCAGAAGAAGCGATTGGCCATTTCCCTTTTCGAGAAGGGCCACCATTTGCATAATAACTTTTGCCGCGGGCCGGTATGAGCTATTTGCGTTCTGTGCTCTCTGGGTGGTGTTGTAAATTCCCCGCCGTCGTGTAAGGCATATGTTTTTATGCTACCAAAGTCCTTTGTTAAGCTTATCACTAAATTGGCAAAACCGTTACTGCATTTTTGATTAAAGTATTTTTTCTCTTACTAATAGTTCATCTTATTTGTACCGTGGTTTTCTCACGTTTATCTTCACATTTGGCCGATAACGATTAATATTAATAAGCAAAAAGGACTTGAATAGTGCTCTTAAAACTGAAATTGAAACATGTCTAGCTAAACAAACAAGTTAGTACATTATATGCCCACCGAATTCGATCGGATAACATATCAACGGTGGTGGAAAGTGAAAAGACAGCATAATCAGCATTCCGACGTTCGATAAATATGATTACCCTCAGCATTGAGGCCCATCACGTTCAACCTCTTCCGATGATGGATGTGTCGTTTCAGGCCACAATTGACGTTTCTTTTCAAATTTAATTTTGAACAAATCATCAACTTGATGATGGCAGCAACGACGGTGATGCGTAACGATTTTCTCTGATGGACGCGTCCACTGGCCGGGTTGTGGAAATAGAACCTGAATCGTCGGTTCGGTTCTTCAATAAAGAATCAATAGTAAAAAAATAAGCCCTAGACAAAGACACAGGCACGGTTTTAGCTTCCGTGCGTCGGACAAACGGAACCGGTCCTGGAATCCCTCCTCGTGGGAAGGAAGTTATTTATATCCACCGATTGAAGCACACGGAACGGTGAGCCTCGCCCCCAGGAGAATCCTTTCACAACTTTACAACGTGGGTTCTTTTTATAGTAATTCTATCCGGAGCCCCGGCTCCCGGTCCTCCCAGGCGACCGAGTAACGAAGAGAATCCATAAACACTGTAGACATCGGTCCGGCCCCGCAATGGTTCAACTCCCGAGCTGCCCGGTTTCAATTGCATCGGCCATCGGTTGAGCTTTGCCCGCTGCGTTCAGAATGGTCAGTCGAAGGTTTGCAGCTTATTGATCTACGGTATGTGGGGTTCAGTGGCTGACGTTTGGCACCGCTTGCCCCCCATTGATCCGCCCCATCCGGTTACAGATGGGGATGATTACGGGAAATAATGATTTCATTTTTATCATGATGAAATTACAACACGAGAAGCGCGCTCTGGTGACGGATAAAATTTAATCAACCGGTGTCCGGCAACACTGCTGTATGCTGGATTCGTCTTTATGAAAAACATGTTAGTTTCTTGTGCTTATCTATGAAGTGACATGTTTATCAGCCAATAAAGTTCAATCTGGGCATCAAATGCGTTGAATTATCCCACAATCATATAATAGTAATAAACGCAGGCATCATTCATCAGACCTGAAATGCACCGCAGATGCACTTTAATATCCTACAGCTTCCCCCATTACCGGCGACAGATGGGACCTCCCTTCGGTGTTCCACGGGGGCACATAAAACGGGTTTGTGTGCTCAGCTGTTCGCTTACCTTTGCCCCGTGTGTGTCGAACATTTATAGCGCCATCAATTATTATGAGGAGCCATAAAGCTTCCATGTTCGGCTAAACCGCAACGCGGCCCAATAACAAAATCGAAAATTTATTAGTATTAGTATGCCACTGGAGAAGCTTAGGGTTCATCATCATCATTCGAATCGTTTTCGGTCTGATGTCGACCCACCATGACAAAATCGTGCAAATAATGCTTCGTCCAAAGATCATCCAAAGATTGTTTTAAATAATAATCTAACTTGGCTAACAGATTGGTTTATTTCCGTTAATAAAAGTATTGCGGTGCAGTTGAACCATTGTTTAAAAATAAACAATACTTTCAAAGGGACCGGTAGCTGACGATGGCACAATGCTGTTTGTTGTCGGCACGGTAAAAGGTTGGTCATCCCTTGTAACCCGAATCATCTCCAATGTTTCAAAAGCATACCCATGAACTTCTGATGGCCACCAACCTAGATTTCGTGGAACGTTTAGGTTTTTTTTACAATAATAACAACGGAAAAAAGTTAATCTTCAAAAGCTGCCCAAAAATTACATTGAACTCGGGCTAGTTAAGCTTTGACCTGGGTCGTTGAAACGACTTCTCCATTTGATGGTTGATGTGTCGTGGCAAATTATTATTTTCTGAGGCAACATTATGCTGCAATGGACATAGCTTTGGGGTGCCCGATTTTCATGTTCCGTAGGCGTTGAACAATTTGTAAATTACGTTAACAGAGACCGAAAGAGATTCTTGCCTTTATTAACCTGCATTGTTCGAAGGTTATTGAAATTGCACAACCATCCAATTAATCAGCCGTTGTTGGGCAACATTCTCTTTCGTTGGCTCTTGGCGCGCGCGCATTGTTCCGCGAAAGTTGCCATCGGTCGGATCCCCGCAAGGACCTCGACAGCAAAAAGAAGAAAAGTGGAAAAACTTTGTTAATAAAACACACACCCCCGTAACAAGCGTGGAGAGCATCCCGGCGGGCGGTGGTGGTCGGAACAATTGTTTAATTGGGTTAAGGGCCACGGCTCTCTGCGGTGCGCAGTACATTAACGGGCAACCCAGCCTAACAATGGCAATTACGCCGAAGGACTACGGGTGTGGAACCTCGAAAGTTTCCTCGATAAACGAGTGTGGCTTTTCAATCGAAAGCATAACCTCCACAACCTGTAACGATGATGTGTTTGGTACGAAATTAAACAGTCTTTTGCGTCCTCCAAAACCCCACAGGCATCGCAGGGTGGTTAAAGCCCGGTAAGGGCTTCCGAGAAGCAGTAGAAACTAAAACTACAGACAAACAAAAACCCGAACCATAGACACATAAAAGCTACCCTCCTTTATGCTCACATCCCTCGGGGGTACCAGCAATCTGTAGCGGAATGTATGAAAATCGATTTTAATGGCCCGCCGAGAGCGTGGAACTAGTCGGAGACCCCTTTAATATCACCCGCTAACGATATCCTGACGAAGGCCAGCACCACACCAGCGAAAGATGGAACTAATTGGACGGAAAAGCCAACATACTGTTTTTCGGCGAACGGAACGGTGTGGAGGATTCTGGCCCATTATGCGGTTCTTTAGAACCGTTTGCGGCTCTATCTCTACATGGGCTACCAGGAAGAGAGGATACACAACAACAAGGACTACTACCGAAGCCGGAAAAGCACACACCGACTAATGATTCCGTTTCGTTTTCTTACGGGTTCGTCTGGCCACGTGAGGGCCCAATAGTGGAATGCTGACTTTTGGCCAAATTAAAAGATAACCTCAAGTTGATTACTTGGAAGCAAGGCGCACCCGTCAATGTTTGCTCGGTGCCCTTGACTCGTTTGTTATTATTTTTCCAAGCCAGAAACAAGAAACATAAGCTTTAGGCTCATTAATAGCAATAAAGAGCACATGAAGTCGCTCTCGGTCGACATCTCGGTCGGTGGTTGCCGCCAATGCCGGAGGCTTATTTTGCTGGATATTGTAAGAAAATTCTCGATTTCCACCGACTGACTGGGTCGCTCCGTGTGGGATGATACCTTAAGCCGCTTTCCTTCAGCAAGAGGACGGTCGAAAATTAATTTTTGAGCAACCACTATGCATGTTCGCGGGCTGTACGCCGGAAGTAGGACCCATCCTGCCGTGCGGCTTCATCAATTATTGTTACATCCATTATCATTCATTATCTGGCTTGTTTTTATGGGAACGCCGAAACTTCCCCGCAGGCGATTCCGGCCAATTGTGCCTCCTTTGCAAGATCATCAGTGGAACATTCTCTATTTCCACTGCTAAACGACATCAAGGTAAAGCGGTTTTCTGAAAAGATGTCTATGCTGCTATCAATTATGCTGAGCATCATTCGCTAAGCGGTCGGCGAATTGAAATGGTTCCGTTCTTCCACCTTGGCAAAGTATTATTTGCATTGAGCTGTTCTAAGGGCCGTTTCGAAAGATTTTGATGATTTTTTGCGTTTGTTTGAATCGAACGGGTTGTTAACTGCCCGAACCGGTTATGAACCGGTTAAAGATCTATTTTAAACGGGACATTTTTAAGACATAATTTAAGGCACGATATTTTACCAAAGTACTCAGAAAACGTACGGATATGCTACTTTTGATTAGATTCAGTTCATTGGAGCGATATTGATTGCTTTTCTCTACTTATTTTTTCAGCTCTCAACAGTCCTTCGATCGTCATGAGTCAGGTATTGCAGCTCTCGTGTCACCGTTCAACGGCGTCCCGATGGAACGAGCCGGACAGTATGGCCGGGTCTCGTACTGCCCGTACAGTGACTCCAGCTCGTCACTCCAGTCCTATGTGCGGCCGTTCGACACAGTGAGGGCGCTCCACGAGACGGTCGTCTCGCTGCGGACAGCTCTAGAGGAATCGCGCCGGGAAGTCGACCAGCTGCGCCAGCAGATCAACGTTCGGGACACGGTGGAACAGGGGCTGCGACAGGCTAAGCCTCCCGAGAGCAGCGACCCGACAAAGCGTGGTTGGCATCGCGAAGCTCCTTCGACATCGATTGCCCCGCAGCAGTCCACTTTGGATACGAATCCGGACGCAGCTACCGAACTCGGGGCCGACATAAAATTCAAAAGATTAAAGAAACGTAAAACGAAACCGCAACCCCCGCCCGAAGAGAGTTCATCTCCAACGCCAACCAACGAGGAGGACAACGGGAAGGATAAGGCACCACCGCCCGACACGGGTCGCTCGAAACAGTCGTCCACGAAGGATGCCAACACGACCCACCAGCAGAAGGTATCTGTAGTTCCCGACATACACATCGTATCGCTCCCCGGCACGGGCACGCACTCGGCAATGGCATCGCGAATCGACGTCAAGATTAAGGTGTCGTCCAACATCAACATTGACGGGAGTAGCTCCGAGGGCGAATCTTCCGAAGCGAAGGACACCAGAGAACCAGAAACAGTGGAGTCCAAGGAAGGTGAAGACTCGGTCGATCGTACGCCCGACGAGGACGATGAGAAAACGCTGGCCGAGCGGGCAGATCTCGGCGAGGATGACGTCACCGTGCGCGAGGAAGTCGTCGGGAAGGGCGAGGACAACCTGCACGTTAGCGTGACCACCGAGGATCAGCTTTCCGTGCGGAAAAGCTCGGAAGCAATGGGCGTGACACAGGTTTCGTCGGAGAACCTGCACATTGACATCGACCGGCAGTCGAATGCTTCCATTTCCGAGGGCGACAACTCCGTGTTTGCCGAGGACCTGCCGCCAGCCGTTCAGCAGGACACCGATGGGGAGGAAGGAGAAGGGGGTCACGGTCGACCCGTCACCGGCAGCTACACCGTGACGGATCTGTCGGACCAGCGGCGGAAGGTGAAGAAGAGCGACTCCGAGAACCAGGAAGAGGTGGACGATATCGAGCTGATCTTTTCGTCGGACGACAACGCCAAAGACATCACGCAGGAGGACCTGGTGTCGATATCGGACTACGAGCCGTGGCACGAAGCGGGCCAATCGGGCACACCGGTCCTGGTGAGCTTCGCCGAGATGGGCTCGGACCACGATCGGACCGGGCGTTCCCTCGAGCGGAGCGACAGTGAGCCGCCGGACGGTGGCTACGAAGGGCTGGAGAAGGGAAAAAGTCTGGAGAGCCAGGACTCGCTGAGTCTGGAGAATATGAAGAAAAGCTTGGACTTTAGCACAAAGTCGTCGAGCCTGGAGAGGGAAGGAGCGGACGGTGGATCCACGCCACTGCGCCAAGACAGTGGGCGGCAGGACGACAGCTTCGACATCGGCGGACCGAGCTCGCTGATGGCCGCCGGGGCCCTGGGTCGTCGCTGGACCAACTACAACGTGCTGATCGAGACGGACATCTCGAAGTGTGGCATCACCGAGGAAAACATTCTGGAGATGGGCCGCCGGAACACGTGCCCCAATCCGCCGGCCTACCGGTAAGTCTGAGCCGGGTGGACAAGGGACCGATCCCTGGGCCACGGTGCGAAATTGGTTTGTGCTGAAGCGGTCCTTATTACTCCCCAGACCGATCATTCATCCGACTAGCCGCGGGCAACCTTCGGGAGCGACCAACCGGAGCCCGCTGGCGGTAAAGTTTTCGCGCTCTCCGAGGACCTACTCGCCGCACCAGTATCTGCCGCCGGGCAAAACGCTCCGCACCGTCATCGCGGCGGACAGTGGCGTGAAGGGTGCGTCCGGGGACGAGGTGAAACGGTCTCGGGCCGCCCAGACCGACATCTCGGCCGTGGCGGCCCAGCAGTGGCGCTCCGAGACGCACCTGGCCGGCTCGGAGTTCGTCCCGGGGCTGTATACGCTGCCGTCGAAGTTCGTCCCACCGCCGCCCGGCGGGAAAGGTAAATTCCCGCTCAGGTAAGCAACACCCGCCCCGGGGGGATTCCGGGGGTCCCAGCGAGAGTTATTATTCGATTTCGTGGCGTTCCTGTACACCTAACCTTTTGTCCCGTTCGCTAACAGTGTGCTTGGTTTCGCCACTAACCACTTCCCAGTGCCAACACTTTACTCTCTGCACACACTCTTGAGCACAGGCTTACAGACGGTTACAATTCGGCAGCGGAGCGCCCATCTCTCGGACCCGGAGCTCTATTGGTTTCTCGTGCTCGAGTGCACGGCTGAACAAACAGCGTCGACATCCGATCCAGGTTTTGGTCGGCACTCCGAGTTGTTGGGTTCTTCATCGTGTAATGATACACGTCAAGCTCATCAAAACATAAGATTGAGTTTCTTTCCGTTACTCCATTGGTGTACAGGACCCGGACCCATGCTTTGCATTGAGTCAGCCGTACGGTGCGAAGGTAATCGCGGAGTTTCCAGTCAACATACAAATCGTGGGCCGATGTTGGTTCAGCGTGGTCTCTGGCCGACTGAAAATCGAACCGAACCGATTGTTGAATATTTTAAAAGCAAAATCGACGGTTAAAGTATTCTTCACGTTCGTGGAATTTGCAAAGGTCTCGCAACTCTTAAACCCTTGGTACACAATTCTTGTTTAACATTGAAAGACTCTTTCGCCCCAGTGTGTTCCATGGTTCCATTATCACCGATTCTTCGACGTCAAATCTGCGAGTGTGTCTACTCAAACTGGATGACAAGATGGGATATCGAGCGTTAAGCTTCCTCAATATTGCTTCTGCAAATCGTGGCTCATCGCTGTAGGTTGGCCCCGGGGCTGAGTAATGTGAGCAGGATTTGCAGTGATTTGATCCATTTTTCGCCTATGTGTGGCGCTCCGATGGATGGACTGCGATGAAATCGAGCTCTGTTTGCCCTTCGCTCGTGCCACGGCCACGAGATCGATAGTGCCGCCGAGGAAAAACTATCCCTTTTTGGCGGATGAAGGAAAACAAACACCGAGGTTCGCCGTTTTTAAGGCACCACGCGTCGAAGCGGGTGTTCCGCGAAGGACGGGGGCCATTTTGCGGATCAAGAAGCAGAAGCATTTATTTTCATCTTGCCAATCATTCCACCGACGCCAGCAGCGCAATCTGTGCGACGTCCATAAATTTGAACGTTTCTTTTTCTTCGTAACTTGATTTACTTCTCCGAAAATCGAAATCCAAATGGAATACAGACGGAACACGGTTCCCGGGAATGCTTCGCGGGGCGCAACTAAATGTCAACCGCAGTTAAAGATCTCGCTTCCGAGAATATTTTACCGTTTGCCGTTTTTTTTTAATCTTTCCTCCTGCTGTCTAATTCCCAATCGTTACAGATACAACTTGGAAATGATACGGAAATATGCATGCGGCCAATTAAATGCTTAAGTTCGAAATCTTTTCCTGGAATTCGCGAACTTAGCTGCTGCTTGTTGGATTTGCTCTTTTTAAAGCTCGTACACGTCTTAAAGCTTGTGGAACGACATTTCACACGCTTTAAAGAGCCTTATCAGTTCGTTATCGGGCAGGGCTTGAAGGCTCATCTTGCATTCCTTCCAAATTAAAAGGTGGGAGTCCCGTTTGGCAGCCGTGTCCTAGTTGCTCGTAGATGGCATTTTCCTGAAACGACCGTGTCTTGACGCCCGGCATTAATGCAGCCGTTGGCATTATGGTTGTGAAGCGACAGACATTGCCGTAGGCGGTCGGGCTCATAATTTTGCACGCCCATAATCCACGCAGGAATGGTAATTGGAAGAATTCCCCGTTCCACTCGTGTGGAACGAATACGAATCCAACAAATGAGACCACGCTCGGTCGGTTCCCCAAGGATTGGTTTTCGAAAAATACGCACTTGCCAGCTAATTTCATACGGTTCTGTGGCTCCTAACGGGCGCGCGCGCCACTCCAGTGACTCGCCACTCAATGTGAACCCTGAAGGCCGATACTCAGGCCGGTATTACTTTGCCCGGTTCCGTTTGCAGCCTCAAAACATATGAGTTCTGCTGGAAAGGTCATAGGACTACATGTCGAATCCGGTTCCGTCCACATCCACATCGCTGTGCTGGTGTCGATGCCGGTTTGGTGAACCATGTCCTCCGGCACCACCGCCCCAGATCGTAATCCGGGGTGTCAGAAGTTATGAGATAATTATTTTAAAAGCGTTCGTCGAGGTCACCGGTAAGTCCCGGGAAGTTTTCATATCCAAAGTTGGAAAGCAAAATGTGGCATCTGCTTCCTCACCGGGGGTCGTCCATCGATCGCTGGATGTCTGCTATCTGTTTTATCAATCAATTATGGTCCTCAAAACGTTTGCTACAAAGATATCCTTAAACTTATGTTTTCCTTTCTACGATGTGTTATGAGGCCAAACCATCCGGATGGGTTTAGTTTCTCGTGTAAAAAAAGAATGTCTTCACACTTCCGAACCAGAGCATCTGGTCGTCGTGCCTCGAACGAACGTGCAAAAAGACCTTCGGTCCTTAATACCGATGCGACGGCACTTTTCAATTGTCATCCCGGAAGCGCTGCACACGTTGCTTGTTGCTGCCCCCGTTGCCGCCGCTAAACTGCGCGAGTGTAAAGTGAATTATCATCGAGCTTCCGGTTCCATCGAACCGGGTCCCTTCTCCTTCGAACGTGGCGCCGTGTAGCGTGACTAAACCCCATTTCTTGGATCGCTTCGCGTGGACAAAAAACCAAACCCTCATTGTCTCAGATCATCTTCGTGGCACTTCGGGGGAAAACCCGGCGAACGTGCCCTTCTTCGGCGGGCACTATCTAGGCGGATCCAAGCTTTAAAATCTTAATTGATGTAAATTTAACGTCGTGCGGTTCCTGCCACTGCCACCGGCGGTCGGGCACGGCTTTTCCAGCCAATTGTTGTGTCGCCTTCAATACGCTACCGTCAACACACACATAAGCACACTAACACACTGACACCATCCCACGTCCCAGCCATTAAGTAGGTCCTTCACAGCGCGGGCCCTCCTTTCCCTGGCAAAGTCCTTGATGGGCCGTGTGAGCCTCGCGCTGAATGCATCTTTTGATCTTTTGCTCATTTCACGCCGCGGGCCGGTTGCAGACCGTCGGACAAAACGCAGGAGGCACGCCGCGTGCTGCTGAGTGATATTAACTTCACCAGCATGGTCCCGGAGCTGTCTCGATCGGCCGATCATCTGTGCCAGCATCAGCAGGACGAGAACGGGGACCCGAACCGGTCGCCCAACTACTGCAAAGGAAACCTTCTAAGAACACCGGAAGCCACCAAAGGGTACGACGCTAGGACTAGGACATATCAATCGCCATCAAGCGACGCTCAGCTGACAAACAAACGCCGGACAAAGAGACAGAGGATTCCTACCGCCAGACTGAAGACATAAAACCGACTAGACGGCAGCCCGATGGAGACGCCATGCTGCACACACACGCGCCCATTGGATGTTTCATTTCAACTCCGTCGAAAACATCCATTTGTCGTGCCGTTTTTTGTTCTTCACAATCCTTGGTTCATCTCGTTTGGATATTGTTTTCCGTTTCATTTGGGGCGTGCGCTGAATACCAATCGGGTGGAAGAATTTCTATCGTTTGATTGGATCGCAACTTCTTTCTTAACTTACCCAAAAAAGTATTAAAAATCGTCGACGTTTCAAAAACATGTTGATGGGAGCAACATATTACACTTTCTGGTCGATTTTGGATCCATTTTGATAACAATCTGGTAAAAGTGTCAGCCATTTTCGGGCGTTGTTTATGGGTAACTTTGAAACGGTAAAGTTCATCAGTAGGCTATGAATCAGTTCGGTTGTCAAATGCCTCCACCGTTTCGAAAATAATACTCTATTCAATAAACATAAAAAAATTAATATCTCTATGTTAGTATAGAGATATTTATTGTTTTATGTTTATTTTTCCAAGAATTGGATTCGAAAATTGGAGGACGGTCTCAAGCACTCCTGTGCAAGTACAGCGAAATTTTACTTTAACTTTTCTTTCGTAAATTCTTCCTTTTCCATTATTAAACGCTCTTCTTTAGAACATTCTTCGTATGCAGATTATTTTCATCAATTATGCTTTGGTTTGTTTGCACAATGCATCAATAAAATAAATCAAAGTCCTGTGGCCATTGCATTGGCCACAGCTCATTCTGTTGGCTGTCTTCCAAGCTCTCAGATCTAACACGAATGTTCCACTTTCTTGCCGGCCGCAGGATTCCGCCCAGCTTCAGCATGACCTCACCGGGTGTCTCGCAGTGGACGGTCAACGAGAGCAGCATCGCCACGCAAACGACCCAGACCGACGCCTTCTGGACCAACCGGGGCGATTCGTTCGATTCGTGCAAAAGCTACTCGGCCAGTTCGCGGTACTCGACGCTCAGCAAGCACCACCGTTCCCGGAGTGTCCCGTCGATGCGGTGCGCAATATGTCGCCAGAACCACCAGAACACGGCCCTGCGCCCGTCGGAGAGCATGCACTACACGCCGCGGGTCACGTTTCAGGACCAGCCGCTGATACACAAGATCCGCGGTTCGCTGCCCGATCTACGGCATGACTGCAACTGTCCGCGGCGGTACGGTGGTCCATCGCTGTACCGCATTCACGGCGATTCCGGTGGCTCGACGGACAGTTTGCTGGAGGAGGCCGAAGAGTTTCTGCGTCGCTCGCTGGAAGGTGGCAACATGCTGCTGATGGAGGATTCCCTCGATGGCGGGGCTCAACCACCGACCCCGGTTCCTACGACTCCGGCGGGTTTATCGCACAGCGTGATGCACGGCCACGCGGGACATCCGCATCATCCGACGGCCAAACATCGTCGCTGTTCCGAGAATGACATACAAAGAGGTAAACATTTGGCGTCCAAATTCCCAGTTCGCAGGTCTAATCGATGGTTTCTTTGTCCCGGCGTAGATTTCATCCCTTCAAAGCACGCGCTGCCATTTTTGCCCAAAACGGCCAAATGTCTCAAGCCGGGCCACCTGGCCAAGGTTATTTCACGATCGGGGCGCATCGTGGTGGGTCGCGTCCGGTATATCGGACCGCTGGCCGGTGCCGATTCCGAGGACAGTTTCATCGGGCTTCAGCTTCCCAACAGTATGGGCGAATGTGATGGTACGATCGATGGGAAACGCTTCTTCGAGTGGTAGGTAGCGCCGGCCCGGCGAGTTGAGAACTGGCCAATAATTCCTCCGCCATTCCCGTTTCAGTGAGGCACTGCACGGTATCTTTGTGCCGTTCAAAAAGGTCGTCATGGCGTGGAATTCATAAGTTTGCCACCAGCGGCGTCGAGCTTTAAGGATAAATGATGACAAATGGTGGTGCCGTGGATCGTGGAACTGAACGCAGTGTGATACAGGGATAGGGGCGCGTTTGATTGATGGCTAACGCAAAGGATTTATCGATTTTTGACTGGTCTGCAAAAAAGAAGACAAAACCACTTAAAGTAAGGGCGTTGCACTTTGGTTGGGGAGGAACCATCCCCTTGAAACCGGAATGTCAAGGCAGACAGAGAGAGATTTGGTTAGAACTCAAAGTTGGCGATTGGACATTAGGGGCGATGCGCTGGTCACACAGAAACAGGATTGGACAGTCAGCAAAATTAGAATCAATACGGTTCGTTAAGAATAAGCTCTTTGTGGATTCGTAGGTATTCGTTAGCCAACTACTATCCCCGTAGAGTGGAACTGGGACATCTACAAGTCACGGGGGGTCCCTCGAGACACCGTCGTTCGGATCGAACGAAAGGCGCAACTTATTTTTGATATCGGTGTATGTAGATCCTTTGTAGTGTGGACCCTTCCGCAGAGTTCTACTGTTGTTGTTAACCGCTGTGTGAGTATGTGTGTGTATGTGTGTGCGTCTGAGAGAGCTTTCCAAACAATACAGTAAGGTTTAGGGGCAGGTTTCGCGACGGACCGGACCGTGGTCCAGCCCGCAAGACACAGGATTTGTTATGTACGGTTGTCAACTATCTAGTCGTTTAGAGGACATACCCAGAGCCCCATTCATTGGGTCAATGCTCTTCTCAGTGTAACCCTGAGTGTAGTTCTAAAGAACTCTCTCTCTCTCTCTCTCTGTCTCTCTAGTGTATAAGTGTTTAAACCGGTGTGAATGAGAAAACAATAGCATTCGCCGTTGGGCGAATGTTCCTCATTAACAAATTCTTCTCGAATTATCCTTTTCCTTAGCAGTATTTTACCAGATATTTTATTCACTAAAGTCGATCGTGCCTCAGCATAATTTTACATTAAACTTCATGTATGATAATTGCAGTAATGTACCTAATGATGCCTTTTTGTAGGTTTTGTTGCCTGGCAGCTTTTGCGACAATCTAATTATTGTGTGTTGTTTTGTACATCGCGACAACTTCCATTCACGCCCATTTTTTTGGCAACACCCTCTGGAGACGATCAACGATCGACTAGATCATAGACACTAAAATCTAGTCAAAACCGAGTTCTGAGCAAGAACGCTGCGCACACACTGTCCTACCAAAGCGACCCGAAACTCTCCGCTTTTGTTGACCGCGATTGCCGATAGAGAATAATGCCCCGAATCTACAGCACTGCATCCCACCAATAACACAGCATATTGTAAAATAGTTACATGTGTTTGAAACAAATCCCGTCAATCAAGAACGGAAGAGGGAAGCCTCCGGAGCATCCCTCAACATTACGCACTAATCCAGCAAAAGGAGCCCGCTTGATCCGACATTCTTATGATGTAGACTCGTGACTTTGAAGGAAGAACCGATAAAAATATGATTGTTGAACAATGTGTTAGCCTGTAAGAACCTGCAGCTATCTTTCGACATCTATTTGGTAACCATGCGTAGCGCCTGATACGCGCGCCATACCCTAATCCGTGTACCCGAGTATACCCGTAAACAGTGTAACAATACTATTGAAACATACAATAAAGAATACTGAGATGGACATTTATTTACCGCAGCAACACAACACGCTTGTAAACTGTAACAGTCCCCGAAATAAAACTGGCTACGAAACGTATTAACAAAATGATATATTCTCTCTTTATTCATTCGTTCCCAGTCCTCAACATATGTGGTGTAGTAGTCTTAAGTAGGTTCGTTAAGAAAGAAAATGCTTGCAGCCTAACAGTGCCGCGACGCGATGCATAGAACGGAGTGATAGTGGTAAAAATCGCACAGTCTTTATCTAATTGTCATTTGTCGGCCTTAAGAGTAGTATGCTACTAATTCTACAACCTCCACATTCCGTCCACGCAGCCAATCTGCTCGGCAAGAAAAAAGTAACGGCTCTCCATTGCTTTTGCGTTTCGGATCCTCATAAAACCGTTTATTAACTGAATAAAGGTCAATGAAAAAATCGTTCCCTACTCAAAGCTGACATGGGTGATCTTTCTGCTAGTTTTAAGTACAAACATGAAAAGCACGACACGACACCAGATCGTATTCTTATCAGAAGTTGTTCGCCTAATTTTGTTCGATTTCTTAAGGGAGAATGCCAATCACACCACGTCGTTCATCCATACATCACTGATGTACTGAATGGCGGCGAAGGGATGTCAACACAAATAAATAAGTATATTGGAAGCCCCATTGATCTTCGGTTTGCATATCGTATCGGGTCCCTAAACAAGAACGGTCACATCTCGGTGCACAATGAAACGAACAATCTAACAGTGTTGAAAAAATAAAAAACAAAGCATTAAAACATCGTCACCTCAAACGCGCCTCACTGGCCACTGTCGGTGATTATGAGTCGGGGCTCGGGCCATCTGCAGCCGGTCTGCAGGCCGGAAGGGCTACAGCCCCCTGGAGGTAAGCTGGTAAGGTTGTGGTGGTGGTGGTGATGCGCACTTGGGCGCAGGTTATATTTTCATGCCCGTGTCCAGCTTGAGCGCTTGCTTCAGCACTTCGTAGGTCGAAAAGGATACGGCCACCATGGGAATGGCGCGTAGATAGTTGATCGACATCCCTCGGTATAGGCCCCGGATGATGCCGTTCTCGTTGTAGATGATGGATAACGTTTTCCACATACCCATGCTGAAAAAGTAGATTAGCGGACAATTAAAAGCGGATATTAATAAAGGGTAACGAATGGCCAGCGTTATCGCCACCAAGAAAAGACTGAATGAAACCTATTTTTATACGTGCGGAGTGCTAATTAGAATATACTGAAAAAAGTGAATTAATTAGATAAAGCGATAATAGACTGAAGCCACCGCTGGATGGGCACAAGCATGTTAATTAGCAAATTGGGTGTTTTTATGTACATTTAGTGTCAGTGATTAGTCGATATGACTGCGTCATAAAAGTTGAGAATGGTATAAAAAAGCTATACATTGGTTACTTGGATTAATTTAAGGAGGGCATCTATGATTCGTTCGTTTGAATGAACTTTGGACGTCAACGAACGACTATTAATGTCTTCAGCGATCGTGCTCCTTTAGATTTTTTGGGGTGAAATAGTTAAAAATTTACACTTTTTTTACATAAATTAAAACTGCGTTACGCTAATGTGGGTTAAATATAAACACTGAATCGAAAAGTATGTGATTTAGCAACGTCAAACCTTTATCTATGCTCATTTAAATTCATGTTGGAAATCGCGCCGCGCTTCTAACGGTGTTTTGGTATCATTATGAAATGACCCGAAAACAGATTGGGTAGCCTTTTCACGTATCTGAATACAATTAACCAGGGAAAAGTAGCGCAGAGGTCGCAATGTTCAGTTCACCTTCACGGAACCCGTTTCCGTGGCATTCCGAGTGACATTAGAACCCGCCCTTGTTCGGCCCAAAGAGAGGCTAAAGGTTTTATGGGGTCTGATGTGCCTTGTAGTGCCCGATAAAAACCGGATCGATCTCTACGATCTGACAGGCGATGACGATTGTCATGCAGGGTGCAAGACTTTTTGAGATGGGAGCATAAGCATACTAACTACAGGAACTACGCCTTTGTCGTGCCGACGATTGAAACAGAAAGCCAGTAATATGTTTAAGCAGTCCGTCCGGCCGGCCCGTCGCCAGCCGTATCGCTACTATCGATCAGCAAACTAAGATGTAAATGGCGAAGATCGTGCATAAATTATTCAATCAGCTATCGATGGGCGAAACGGCGAAGATCGGGCAAACAGTTGACCGGTTCGCCGCCGAAGACGAAGTAAAAAGCGCACGCACGTGGATGGAATGTAAGCTGGCACTCATCTCACGGATACCCACCTCCTGTATTTGCATCGATCGCGTCGCGTTGTAGCCGACCGACCGGTTCATTTCGCCACGTTCGCGAATTAGTGTTCAATAGGGCAGGGCAGTGTTGTTGTGTACAGTGTACAGTAGACGGTAAGTAGTGTCATCATCATCAGCCGGCGTCGTTGAACCGAAGCGCCAAAGTTGCAGGTTATTGGTTATTGGACAGCACAAACAAACCACCACCAGGAATGATGACATTCCATCGCCGTGTCGTTGTCGTCGTTGTTGTCGTGGTCGGTCGATTGTTGCGTTACCCAATCGGCCGCACAGGGAGGGAGACAAAGTACACCATAAGACCCGGACGATCGTTTTGCGAGTTATTTTCAACGGGTGCCGGCCACAATCGATGTAACGACCCGATGTAAGTTGTGTTTCGTGATTTTGTTGTCCGGCCAGCAATACCCGCGCGAATCACCATGCGAAGTAATTATAGTTGAGTCCCGATGAATGGATGGCCACCGATGGGGGCCCGAGAGAGAGAGAGCCGATCCGCGCGCAGGTGTTTTTAACGATCATTTTCGATTTTTATGACCACAGAGCCACCACGGGAAACCACCAAACCCAGTGAAACCATCACCATTAACCACCATCAGTGGGATTTGTTTTTTCCAAGCCGAATGTCAAGCGAACGAACGAGTCATGAAGGAAGAAGATAAAACACAAATAGTTAGTAACGAAAGTGAAAGAAACCGCAGAGACCCCGCACAATAGGAAAGAAGGAAAGGCTACCGACCGCCGGTACACAATGGCCACAAGCGAAAAACGCTCCGTTGGTTAGGATTAATTACATCAATGTTTTGCCGAGGTCTGATGACGTTCGCGTACAGATTATGTTTCAATCTCCGCAGGGTGGCCGGCATTCGCGCGCCCGGAAGGCACACTGCCATCGCAGAAGAAGCGATGGATTTCGCTTCACGTGGATGCCGTGCCGTTAATTGCCGTGTTCCGCAAAGGGTTGAGCCGACCAGCGGCTGCATAGTAAACTTCCTGGTGGGAATTTTGATGCGTACTGGACTTTACGGGCTGCCAATGACTCGAATCAATTTAATTCTGTTATTCGCCAAGGTCCCATCTCGTTTTCGGAATCGGCAAAGTATGGCACAATCTGCCCGGACACTGCGCACCATTCTAATAAAATCTTATCAGGAGTCGCATCATTCTTAACTTTTGGTGTCTTTTGGTGTGGCCACACCAACACGAGCGGGACCGTTCAAGACGCTCGAACCAGGAAATCAAAATGAAGCACATCTGTAATTGTTTGCCGTAGGGGGCATTCGGGAGAACCCGGATGAAAACGCGACAACGCTTCCGAGCGGACAAGAAAGTCCAAAATAAAACAGCCAAACCGGTTGCCGCCCCAACTGGTGGCAAAACACCGCCGGCATCCGCACCGCCCGCGGCCGCGTTATGAGGCGCGCTGTGTTTGGGAAAGATTTCATCAGCGCATTACACAATGCCCAAATGACAAGTCGACGGTGTGTTGGCCACTCGCGCGAATGCCACGCTGGCGAACCGGCCCTCTTGGAGCGCTGACCGTCACCGCCACCGGCCGATGATCAGTGATACGCGATGGGAAAGTTTATCATCACGAACGCGTCGCGGGCGAACCGTGTCTTGACCGGCTAACCTCGAAACGACATTCCACCGCTCCAGAGCCCCACGTAGCGCGCGCGGTGTGCTTGTAGAGGGTGAAATTTGTAAATTTTAAAACACGCTCTTTTTTATGACGCGGTTGCCAACACGTGGTTCCGTGACGGGACATCGAATCAATGCGTCACGTTTTTCAGAGGCGGCATTGTGCAGACCGGGCCCAGTGGTTATGCAATCGCGAATATGCAAATATGCTCGGTCAACACCGACACGGCCAAGAGCGGAAGAGATCGATTGAAGAAGGCACATATTTTAGCGACCCACTTGAGCGTCCGCGGCACCCCTTTGTTTGCGGAGTGTCCCTTTCTGGCAGAGGTTTCCCTTTTCGACTATTTTTAGTCTTTTTTCCGCATGGCGAACGTCATCGGCCACGGCCAGCACGTGAATGGGAGTGCCAACGGAGTGAGTAGTGCGATAAAAGCGAATGGTGATGTCGACGGAGCCCCGCTGCTTACCCGAATTTGGCCGTCTCCGGGTTCATCATGGCCAACTGCATCCGCCTTCGGGTCACGTCCAGCGGATAGGAGAAGGACTGTGCCACGGCCCCGGCAAATCCTCCGCACAGGAGTTTGGCCGGCACGCAAAGAACCAGCCCGCCTGCGCATTAGAATGTCGGGTGCACCGAGGGCACATTAGTCACACATGCGAACATCGCCACATTGGCCGCTACGATTGATCACTTACCGGTGTTTCGATCACACTTCTTACACGTCACTCCCGGTGCGTACTTCATGCAGACAAACTTTAGCATCTCGAAACAGTAGAACGAAAATCCGGCGTAGGGTACCATCCCCATCAGCGTGGGCACAAAGCCGCGGTACAGGGCGCGAACTCCACCTTCCTGCGCCGATGGAGACACCAAAATTTACGATTAGTTTAATTATGCAAAATATATCGCTATCGACATCGGTATTCATTTCAAAACCAAAGCCATAAATTGCATGCTAACAAATAGAACGACTTCAGGTCAAATTAATATTCATATTGGCAAGCCACAAAGATTTTGGGGAATATTTTTAAGACGAATAGAAAAAGATAATAATAACAAGCGAAGGGTTACGTACCGTCCTGAAGATGGTTAAAGCTGTGTGTACAATCCCGTTGTACCGGTGTTCTCCGGTCACCTGAAATGCAAGTCGGGCTCGTATCGTGTCGAGCGGGTACGTCAAAGTTACGGCCGTTACTCCAGCCGATGCTCCGGCGACAAACTTATCCGCGTGCTTGATCGGCAAGTTCGGGCCAAGCACCTTTCCGAGGTACTGATAAAGATTAGGGAGAATAGTGAATGTTTGTAAAACATTTTGCTGTTTTAGGACCTCATAAGTGCTGAGCACAAGAGCCATGGTTATCGAAACAAATAGGAACCTACCTTTTTGTACATCTCAAAGGCGGTAAACTGAGTGGCAGCATACGGAAATATCCGTACCATCTGAGCACCGTTGCCCTTGTAGAGGGCAAAGAAGGACTCTTTCTTCACGATATGCTGCAGCCCACTGAACACTCCCAGATGTTTGTAGTGGATCGAGTGCGCCTGCAGCAGGATCTTAATCCGGTCGAGTGGGGCTACGGCCGTCTTCGAACACATTCCGGCCACACCTAAAACGAAGGATGATGACGGATGATTACTACTCATACTGCAGCTGTGGCCGATGGTGTTTGCTCAATCGATTCCATTGGTCTTGATGTGCACACATCCCACTGTTGCACCATCACCTCTCTTAACAGTCATTGAATGACTTTATTTGCATTTACTTTGCCAACGTATAGGAAAAAAGGGATGAAGCAAGAATTGTGATGTTTGTTTAAAAGCTTACACCTATTTAAATTCAAGTTCTATTGCAGAAAACCCCGTTTGGACTCTATTGCAACGTGACTGACATTTTAACAGAAACCGTTCCTATGGAACGGATTCGATTCCGGG
Source organism: Anopheles bellator (assembly GCF_943735745.2). Classification (NCBI taxonomy): domain Eukaryota; kingdom Metazoa; phylum Arthropoda; class Insecta; order Diptera; family Culicidae; genus Anopheles; species Anopheles bellator. Next base: position 367,367 of record NC_071285.1, on the reverse strand, counting down.
TGTCACAGTAGCACAATGAAACCATCAACTTGCTTTGCGGTCTGTGAGTCGGAACGATGGCTCGCGGTCTTCCACATTTTTTTTATAGAGGCTATCAACTAGCCTTAAACCCTCGAAGAAAAAACTGAAAATGAAAGTGGCAAAAAGCGCGACATTTCCTCTAGACGCGACGGGAGGCCAAGGGTCGCTGTTAGTATCGTTCGGGAGATTTTAAGCATGGAGTTTCTTTCATCTCTTCCATGGGCCGCTGTAATGGGTCGTTAAGGTCATATGTGACGCGTAAAGGTGCGTAAAGCCACATTAACGACGGCTACTATGTCCAATTTGGTATGCAACTCGCGTGGCAAGCAGTTGATCAGCGTCAAATGAACGGCGAGTGTGTTAAGTGAGTGTTAAACAATGAAAACATGTTTTCTGTATCATTTTCAACGAAATATTTTACGGCATTTGTTAATTGTTTGAAATATTATCAATCTTCGAGAGCAATACGTGGACAGCGGTGTACTCATTTTAAAAGTGGTTAGTATGACTTGAAAGCAAACTTCAGAGATCTGGTATCCAATTGCAAGACGTTTCGCAAAGGTTTTTTGAAAATGCAGTTTCATATTTAATTTAATGAATTTTATGTTATTCGAAATCGGCGTTAGGTAGCAGTTGTGCAAAAATTCAACTAACCTCCAGCGAACAGATTTTTTACAATGAACTCCACATTCTTCCGGGACTGTTCGGTCGTTGTTACGGCCTGCGCCATGACTGCTGTTTGCTGTATGCGTTTTTCTTTTCTTCGCTCGCTAATAATGCAACGTCCATAGATTCACGCTCTTCTTCGTTGCGTTGCCGCGAAATTCACCACACGATGCCTTTTTCACGATCGATCAATCAACACGCCAAAAGTGGAGAGAAACCGCCAGCCAGTGGCGCTTCGAACGGTATTCACAGTGACCAAGCAGTATCAATAGTAAACCGCATACAGCACAATTTCCAAGGCAACACACCTGAAGAAAGGTATGTATCAGCTGGTAGGCACTGCAGCATAACACGTCACACGTATAAAAAACCAACACAATTTCCCTCCTTATCGCAGGGGGAAGTTTCGACTGAGTGCGTATGCTCAGTAGGCCAATGATCTTTTCCTCATTTTGCAAACATCGCACACAGCACTTTCTCTTATCACTTTCGGAATCAAACTGTGAGCGAAACTGAAACAAATAACGGTCAACAATAAATGCCGCTCACACCGCTGACCACCAGCGTATGTGAGGATGAGGGGCAGGCGTAGTAAAAGCAAACAATCACGAATCAGGCCATCGGACCAGACGGCAATCGATTAAGATGCGTTTCGGAGGGTTTGCGGTCAGAACAACGGTCTTGGGTCGTTTTGTTTTACAGCATGTGCGTCACTGGCACGTTTTGCGAGATTGAAACTTTTGACCCCACATCTCAAAGTCCTTCTTCACTATCACCGTGGAGGCTGCGTTGTCGGACCCGGTGCGAAAGCGTCATCGCGGAGCGTTTTTACCAAAAGAGGCGTGAAAAAGTCAAATTTAAAATTCAAAAACAAAATCATCAATTAGTTGAACTTCTGCGCGGCCACAGCACACTTTCGGCGGTACACACGAAACGTCGAGGAGAAAGTTGGCCGAAGCCGCAGGTCGAACTTGAAACTTGGTATTCTTGCGCACCGCCGAGCCTTTCGGTTGCTGCCCGGAGATGGTTCGAATTCCAACGTGCACTACTTACGCACGCGATGATGGCGGCCTACTCACGCCGCGATTTCGATACTATTTACGAACGACAACGGACCACGAACCGTGAATCGGTGGCGAGGCACGAGAATACTTTAACTTTAAACCGACCACTTTAACCGAAAACACGTACAATCACCGGGGAATTATCTATCTCTCACACGCGCATTTTTGGTGAATGCGAACAGTTCAGCGTTAAAGCCTTCGTTTACGTTTTAGAGAAACTCGTGCGCGAAACTAGTTATGAGTTTAATTCAATCGCCGGAGGACGCAGGACGAAGGTTTTCGATGTTTATTTGTTCGACAGAACTTGTTGGAACTTTCTGTTTCCTGAGTTTGACAGTCGTATTGACAGTATTTCTCAGCGTTCCCGGGCTCTGACCGCAAGTACGCACTATGAGAAAAAGGTGGTTAACAGTCATAAAAATATTTTAAAAAGTGATTTAGTTATATTTTCCTAGAATAGATAAGTTATCTATGTTCAATTCGCATTTTTGGTTTTCCATGGCTCACGCATACCACCGAACTCCGATCCAGCGAAAATGCCTGCCTTAATTTTGTTTCCCTTAATGGGTTTTGGTCTAATAATCTATCTTCACATACCAACGATAAGTAAAGAACAAATGCTTAAGAGTACTCTTAGTGGTTGACTTATCGTAAGAAAAAGTGAAAAAGATGATCAAAAACATAAAATTCATGGACAAAGATTGTTACATGCTAGCTGCTGGGTTCCGGGCTCACATAGATGGGCTGTCAAAACGCCCGGCTGGCCAATTGTCAAAACATCCTGCCGCGTGTTGTTGCGGTCCTTTTTGCGGCGTAATTTAGTCGCGCGTTTCACAAAGCCAGATAATCCAGGATGCCGAAAGTAAGTTCGCGGCCGGGGCCGCCCCGGAAGACCCAGATGAACAAGGCGAAACACTCGATGAACCCGGACCGGCCGGCCCAAGGCCTGAAAGGGGTCGCTAAACCGCGCACGAAGGCAACCATCAAGCGGCTGCAGATGTACCGGAACTTCAAGGCCAAGCGCAATCGTGATGGCAAGATCCTGACGCCGGCCCCGTTCCAGGGTTGGGTTGCCAGTGGCACAGTGGCGCGAGTTGAACCGACTCCGAAATGGTTCGCCAACTCGCGCGTCATCTCGCAGAAAGCGCTGCAAAAGTTTCAGGACGAGATGGGCAAAGCGGTGAATGATCCGTACAAAGTGATCATGAAGCCCACCAATCTGCCCATCACACTGCTGAACGAAACGGCACGCTACCAGCGGGTGCATTTGCTCGATACCGAGAGCTACGATACGGTGTTCGGCAAGAAGAAGCTCCGGAAGCGCCCGTCGCTAAAGGTTCGTGATCTGGAGGATCTCACCCGGACAGCCGAGGAGTCGGCGGACCGGTACGATGAGACGAAAGACCACGATTTAGAACGCGACGACGGTGGTGTGCGAGATGCGGTGCGCGAGTACATCTTTGCCGCCGGCCAAAGCAAGCGCATCTGGAACGAGCTCCACAAGGTGATCGATTCGGCGGACGTTTTGCTGCAGGTGCTGGATGCCCGCGATCCGATGGGAACGCGCTCGAAGTACATCGAAACCTTTCTGCGAAAGGAGAAACCGCACAAGCATCTATTCTTCATTCTGAACAAAGTGGATCTGGTGCCGATCTGGGTGACACAGCGCTGGGTGGCGCTTCTGAGCAAAGAGTATCCGACGATCGCGTTTCACGCATCGTTGACGCACCCGTTTGGCAAGGGTGCGCTGATCAATCTGTTGCGCCAGATCGGGAAACTGCATGTGGACAAAAAGCAGATTAGCGTCGGATTCATCGGTTACCCGAACGTTGGCAAGTCGTCCGTCATCAACGCGTTGCGGAGCAAGAAGGTGTGCAAAGTGGCACCGATCGCCGGCGAAACGAAGGTTTGGCAGTACATTACGCTGATGAAGCGCATCTTTCTGATCGACTGCCCGGGGATCGTGTATCCGACTGCCGAAACCGACACGGAAAAGGTGCTGAAGGCCGTGGTGCGCGTCGAGTTGGTCAACAACCCGGAGGATTACATCGAAGAGGTGTTGCGGCGCATCCGGAAGGAGTACGTCATCAAGACGTACGGTATTACTGAGTGGGAAGATCATGTGGACTTTCTCGAGCAGATCGCCCGCAAAACGGGCAAACTGTTGAAGAAGGGCGAGCCGGATGTGCAGACCGTGGCCAAAATGATACTAAACGATTGGCAACGCGGGCGGCTGCCGTTCTACGTGGCGCCGGAAGGCTTCGAAGTACCGAAATCGGTCTCCGAACGGCCGCCAACTGAAACATCAGAGGGCGGCGAAGAACAAGCGAACGAAACGGTGCAAGCGGAAGACGATCAGAAGAGTAGCTACTCGGGCGTGACGGCTACACCGACACTTCCCGAGTCTGTAAGGAAGGGCCGTGAACTGTTTCAGATACAGGACTTCCGGAAGATCAAGGTTAACCTTGAGTTCGAGAGCGAGGATGTTCGGGAGATCGATAAGATCGATCTGGAGTTGCTGGAGAAGCTGAAGGAGGAGAAAAAGAATGAGGCCAAGGCGAAGAAGGCCAACCGCAAGAAGAGCTCGGGCGGAGACGATGGCGATTCATCCGGTATCAGTGACTTCTACTCGGAAGACGAATACGACGAAGATGCGGGTCGCGTGGTGCATCGCAGTGCCAGGGAAAAGGTTGGCGATGGCTCAAAGAAACAGAAAATGTCGCCGGCTGAGACAGAGGAACCGCAACCTGGCACTAGCAGCTCCACGGCCACTACCTCCAAACCGACCGTTAAGCTTACATCGAGACAGAAGCGAGCAGTCGAACGTGCGGCGAAGCGGAAGAAGATCGGCAGCAATTTCTACGAAACGCACAACGTTAAGAATCGCAATCGAAACAAAAAGGCCGACACGGACGACTGAGTTAGTCAAGGGTGCTTTTATCTTCTTTTTCCACTAGCTATAAATATGAAGATTGAATAATAAATTCTGATTGCTTAAATCTTTAACGGACCCATTTCACAACGTTTTGTGTGTTCCGGCACACCCTAATACCTTCGGTAGAGTGCACGACTCACTTTGGCTAAGCTAAGGTCACAGACGGCCGGTATGGGATCTTTGGCTCGCAGCGTCGGCAGATAGTCCGGATCTTTGCGCAGAAGACATTGCGATTCGTAGGGGCAATCGCAAAAGTTGGCCACTCGCACCGTCCGCTGCTGCTGCTCGTTGAGGCGTGTTGCGTGCTTCTCGCAGTGTCGCTTTGCATTCCACCCCGCACCGTACGGATCGTCGACACGCTGATTGCAACTTTGGCCATCCGGGAAGCGATACTTGCACCGAACGATGGCGAACCCATCGGTAATCGTTTCTCGCTCATCCGCATCCGGTGTCATGGCGAGCGCCAGCGAAGGATAGATGAGGAAGGCAAACAGCGTCACGGCCACGAGGGCCACAATCGGTATGAAGAGGGCGAAGTATTTGTCCGGCAGGTAGACGAGACCAACATGATCAAACACTGCGGTCGGGACGAAAGCCCATACGACGTACATGGCAAAGAGCGTTTTGAAGAGTAGAAACAGTGCGAATCCGTAGATAGCCCGACCGGGAGTTGGAGCTGGTGTATGTTCCGGCATGGCTCTTGCTTCGGTTTGGCTGCGTTGTTAGTAGTGCAGATATTGTTCCGACACGGGCGGACCGAACTGATCGAGCGTTTCACAGCACAGAATAAGCGACTCCAAGAATGCGGTCAGTCCCACGCGCACGTTTTTCGGCTGCTCACCGGATAGCTCCAGGATCAGGTAATTGTCCTCGTGCTTGATCGTTTTCCTTACAAAGCTACGGTTCGGCTCGCTATCAACTCGCAGCGCATCGAACGCTATTTCCGCGTGACGCCTGCTGGGGAACGGGATTTTTAGGGATCTATAGAGGAGAGAAAGTACTTCCGGATTATGCATTCGCAAGGTAAGGTTTGTGTTCAGCATGAACTTACATGCTTGTTTCTCCAGCGATGCTCATAGTGACTAATGTGAATTGTGAATATCTAATGACTCTAACTAGCACTTGTAATTCCCAAAGAATGCATTGAAGCTTTGGCACAGAACATGAAATTAACAACTGATAAACACGAACAGTAAATTTCTTGTTTACATTGTTTTCAATTATGACATTTTACCAGCAAGCAAACGATGAACCGGTTCAGATTTCCGGTTCTCGCGTGCTGTCAAAGCTATTGATTATTGTTGTTGCTGCTCACAAATAAAATTCAGTTGCAGGGTGTTTCAAAGGTATGATTTTAAATGACGATTTCGAACAACGATGAATCATCGTCATCAACAATAATACTACACTAGGAACGCGTGTATAACATGTTGAATTTAATCAAAACACATGCAAAGAAATACAAATGTTGGCAAAAGTCCATAGATTCCCAAAAAATATATGTCACCCTTTACGATACAAGTTGCCCATAGTGCCTCGTTTCAGTCAAACGCCAGAACAGCGAAGAAAAGCATTTAGACTTGCAAGATCGCGTTCGCCCAAAATCGTGCGTGCATAAGTTTGTTCATAAAGGACTTTTGTTCATCAAACTCCCAAGTTTCAAAAGGTGTCTGGGCGATTGGTTGTCGCTTCCGGGGGATGGGAACAAAAGAATCTTTGTGAGTGTGTTTGTGTAAGGCGGTATTGCACGAATTTGTCAGAACGCGTCCGCGAGAGAAAGAAGGTAAACATTCGTTTGGTGTGTAGGAAGCGGCTGCGAGAATATCGTCATCCTGCCTGAGAAGCGCATAAATTAGTTTGAAGTGTTCTTCGCGAACTCGAGAATGAGTGCTTCTTCCTGTTTTGTGCCGGAGAAGCAGTGCCAGTGTTTCCGTTCACCTTCTCTTCTATTTGTTTCCTGTAGTTCGTGAGCGCATCAGTGTGTGGGTTTCTTGTGTAACGATGCAGTCGCCTACTTTTCGTCCTGTGAAGTCTTTCATGGCCAAGCGGCAGAATGCATGAATTGTGTGTGCTGTAATCGAATCATCATCGCCGCGACCTTCAGCGAGAGAGCAGAGCAAAGAAGAAGCGCTGAGCAAAAAACACGCCAGCGCGGTGTGCGTGCCGAGAGTGTGTCCAGCTGGAGAATCAGCGCCCTGTGTCGGCGTGCGTGCAGTGTGATTCCGTGCTTTATGCTACCATCTGTGGGTGCGTGCGCTTGGGAGCACGGAGTGTCCGCAACACGGAATCGTAAAATCGAACCCCTGGCGAACTCCAGTGTGGGGTCAGCCAGCAAGGGCCCAAGTGTGTAAGAGAGAGAGACACAAAGTGCTGATCGATCGGGTGTCCGCGACCCGAACAACCCGCTTACTACTCCGGCCACACAGCGGGGCTCATCCCGCTTCTTTCTTCTCCCGTACGAGAGTGAACCGGGCGGTGGCTGCACATCCGCAGCTTCCAACCGCGTACAGCGAACGGCAGCACACTGGGAACCCGAGTACGACTCTGTCGGCAAACGATGGCCGAGGTGGGCACCAGCTCCAGCGGTGACGGGGAAGCGGCCGCCCCGGACAAACCGAAGGGAACGGTCAAGTTCAGCGAAGCCGACCTAGCCGCCATCAAGCAAACTAGCGACACGCTGAAGGTGAGCAAACTATTCGGGAAACTAAACCTTTTGCGGCCCGAGAGGACGGCGAAAGAGAATTTAATACCCCGAGGAGGAATGAAGCAAGGAAACGCCCGGTTTCTGTCACTCTATTTCGGATGGTACTCCGCACGCGGGTTTTCCACCGGCGGCTAGGGAAAATGGGAATGAAAAAAATCAATATTTCAACGCTCCACGTCCGTCATCGCTCCTGTGTGCTGCGTGTGCGAGGGAAAGGAAGCGGAAATTGCTCACAGGAGAGCAAGAGAGTGAGGGAGCAGGTCGGTCGGCCAAATTTAAGACAGTAAAGAGTGAAAAGAACATGATCCCGGCTCCATCCGGCAAGACAGTGAACACGATATGCGCGCGTGTTTCGTGGCGTCGCCGGCCCCCGTATTGCACCGAAGGGCGAGGACGATTGACCGGTTACGGCCTTTGGTGGTTTTTCCGTCGTCGCTGTAATCGGAGCCGGAACATCAGACGAAGGCCCCCAAAGCTGGCGGAAGGGAACACTAAAAGGATTGCCATTTCCGTACACCGTCGATGCTGCTCGTCCTCTACATACGGCGGCGTATCGATGAAATGTATCTAACATGTTATCTATTTTTAGTTCAACAAAACAATCCTTTTTAATGCAGGAGGTCAAGCATTGCGCCGGGTACGAATAGCGGAGCGTAACGAGTCTGTTGTAAAATAGACAGCAAAAACCGTTTTGTTGCCTTTTCTGGAGTACGTAACCATACTTATCGCACGTTTCACCTTCGATTTCCTCTCGTTTGTTTTAGCGAAATCCAAAGATCGACTTCAGCAAAGCGGATCTGCTGAAGTTGCTCAGCTATCTGGAGGGAGAACTGCAGGCACGCGACGTCGTTATCGCGGTGCTGAAGACGGAAAAGATAAAGCAACTGCTGACGGCACCGCGCTACAGCAAATCGACCAACCTGAACGACCCACATGCGGCACTGTTTCGCGATCAGCTAGCGGCCAGCGGTAATATTGCCAGCCGGCAGTCCTCCATCCAGGCGGCCCAGTCCGAGCACGAGATGCGCCTGATGAATGACCAGCGAAGCGGTGTCCGTGAGCAGATGGATTCGCTGGCCACGCTCGTTATGCAGCAGCGTCAGGCGCAGGCGAAAATGATCGAGGCGCTGAAGGACGCCGAAGAACGCCACAAGCGCGTGGTGCAGGAGCTGTACGATGAGCGGCGCAAACACGAGCACACGACGGCTCAAGGTGACGACATTACGTACGGGCTGGAGATCGAACGGTCGCGCCTGAAGCAGGAGCTAGATCACGAGCGCGAACAGCACAAGGTGGTCGAGATCGAATTGAAGAAGATTCAGGAGCAGTTCGAAGCGGAAAAGAATCGCCAGAAGCAGATCGTACTGTTGCTGCTGGCGGAACGGAAGAAAATTATTATCAAGTACATCGAGGAACGCAAGCGGAGCGAAGACCTGGCGCAGATACTGTCGGAGGAGAAGCAACGCGTCGACACGATTGCCGAAGGGCTGGAGGAAGAGAGCAAAAAATCACTCCGGATGGAGGCAGAACTCGAGAAGCAGGCGCAACAGTTTAAGATCGAACGCAAACTGCTTCACCAAAGTCTGGCGAAGGAGGAAAAACGGTACGTTGCTGCGGCCGTGGTGACAGGGACCGCTTAGAGTTCGTGGAAGGAATGTTTACTTCATTGCGTAATCAGTGCACTATCGTAGCACAGCGTCCTCGCTTCACAGCAGTGATTTCATAGGCACTCGCTGTTATCAGAATAACGCAATGAAGTAAATGATAAGCGCGATGAGATAATAGCTTGAACTTTCGTGAAATTGTCGTAGATAATCCAATCAGCAGTAATGCGCACCTGTGGACCCAAACCTGACTTCCCACGATAAGTTTCGGAGTAGTGAAACGGCGGAGTTAATTTCTAGGAGAATTAGAAAGGTCGCAACATTCACAGAGCGTGTCCTTTCTCTTTTTTACTTTTCGGCCAACGACAGAGTGAAAGATCAGGAGGTAGAAATATTGCAACTGAAGGCGGAAATTGAGTTGCTGCGAAAGCAGGGCGGAATACGGCATCCGCTAGTGGCGCCGCAACTACCGACGAAGCCCGGTGGCCTCGTACCGTCGCGTCCGTCGATCGGTGGTGCCGGCAGTGGTGTTTCTCCGGCCAGTGTGTCCAGCAGTATTCCCGGAAGCGGTGCAATCGTGACCGGTGGTGGCGTGGGTAAGTTTTATCAACTTTAATACCCTTCTTCCAGTCACTAACGGATCGTAACTCGATTCACGCTCGGCAGCAGTGATCGTAGTGATTGTGGTCTTAAATGGGATCTTCTATATCTTGCTTCCTTCTCACGCACTTCCTTCGCAGCAGCAGGAGGAGTGCTGCCGGGTGTCCTCCCGGGGCAGATGATTAGTAGCATGGCGACGAAGGTGGTCCAACCGACCGCAACCGTATCGAGCGTTCCCGTGTCTGCACCAAGTAATGTGCATTTCCATATACGAATGTCTTTGGTTCCTGTTTCGAGCTTTGTTTAATTTTGGCTTTTTATTTGTTCGCTATTTGATCGTCTTTTTTGTTGAACAATCAATTTCTGCTTTCTGCTGAGTATATTGTGTTTCCAATGATTTGTTCACTATTTGATGCTAATATTTTGAAACCGCTTATCGATTTCGACAGCCACCGGCATTGCAAGATCCGTTTCTCCCGGGCAACTCATTCGTCAGACGGCCATTTCGCAACTGTCGGTCACTTCACCCAACACCGTGGGCCAAGTGACGGGCACCAGCCCTGGAGGCGTTCCGGGAGCCACGCCATCGGACACGTATGCCAGCACCACGCCAGCGGGAAAGGTAAGCTATCTTTGGCCCCGTACGGCATTCACATCATACGTTTCGAGTGTGACGAGTATCCTCATTTTCACTACTCAATTTGCTTGTATTGAGTACCTTCCGATTGAGTTTGTTTTTGTTTTTTTATTGTATCTGTGTGACGCTTAATGGTGACGGGGCGGCGGCTACAGAGGGACAGAGGGTAGTGTGAGCCTGTGGGACAATCTTTCACAAACTCTTTCCGATCTTTTGCCCGCCCCTTCCTGGAGTAAGGAGTGACTGCGTCCCACGTCGCTCGCCGTTGTGTTTGTTTATTTTGGTTGATTTATGCTTCTAGTCTCTATCTGTTCAGTATTTGTTTGTACTTTTGCTTGAATCTTTCACTCTCATTGCTCACTAGTTGTTTCATGAAGTCATGAATGTTACATATGATCATCACTTGTACGCCGTTTTTGTCGTTCTGCGAACCTAATGCAGCACACTAGTCGGGTTTGTGACGAGTTGTAGCTATTTTAGCATTGGTTCATTGTTTTCGTGAGCTTTACATAACCGCACCGCTACCGATCATGTTACGTTTTCGAAAACTCACCCGTCCGACAGTGTAACAAGAAAGTGCCGATCATCCTTTGGTTTGCTTACGATGCGTCCGCCATTTCTGTTATTATACATTGTACATTAGAAATCGTTTGCATTGGCATCGTGTTCATAGTTTGCAAAACGAACACATTCCATGTAGTTGTGCAAAGATGTATCTAAAAACGATTGAATCGAGTGCGCTGGCTGTGTTTCTAGTTTTCAAAACGTAGTTCTTAGAACATTGATTACACGTACACAATCCTACAGCAAAACCGCCGTTATCCTCTCTAATTAGCTAATTTTGTTTTTCTCACTTTATTTTCCAACCCTGTCTCACTAAATTATATCTCTAACACTGAATAAAAAAATCAACCCCAAATCGCAAAACAATCCGATCGTCGGAAACGTCGGAAACTTCCACGATCCGCGATGATCACTGCCATGTATACAGTAAAACGATAGACACATGCAACACGATGAAATCGGACGACGACATGAGCGATCGGTCGATAGTCCTTGCGATCCCGTTTTTTTAGTCGAATTGAATCACACCGAACCCCGGTATCCTTTTCTCCTTCGCTTTCCAACACCTTTCCCTGCCAAACAGGATTTTATGTAGGGTTTATGCGTTGCTTCTTTCGGTTACCAATAACGTAGGACCTAACCATAGGGAAGACAGCAGGGCAGCCGAGCTATTGTGTGCCACTAATAGCTTTTATCATTAACAGCGCTCTTTTTGAGGCAGGTTGATCGTGGGCAAACAATCCTGGGGACAGAACCATAGGGCAAAGGCTGCATTAGAGTGAGCGAGAGTTGTGCTGCGCGCCGCTATGTTTTGTATATTCGGTTTCGGACGGTTTAGCTGTTTAGTTTAAGTTATCTTTAAAAAGTTTCGTTAACGCGCAATATGAGTTACCCAACATTTAACGCTACTAGTTATTCTAACATTGTGGCATTTTCGTTTTGTGGTATAAGGTTGATAACCCATTCTGTACCGAACGTTACGAACACTAAAACACAGAAACAACTACCAACTAAACACTAAAGTAATAAAAACTAACCGTAAAACCAGTATCAATCAATCTTATTGTAAAACCGAATGCAAATTTTGAAAAACAAATCCAAACAATCGAAAAATCTCAACACCGAACTTGTTTTCTGCACATCACTTTATAACTTCGAACCTTCCACCCTCTGGCGGACCCGTGACCCCCAAACTCACAGATGACCAGTGTGGGCGTTCGTAAAGCGGTGGGCGTTGCAGCTGTGACCGTCATCGGAGCGCCCGGAGCCGCCGCGGCAGGATCATCAGCCGGATCACCAACCGTCATCGGGGGTTCGACGGCGACCATCAAGAAGACAATAATTCCACCGGTCGGTGGGCGCGGGGTGCCACCACCGATTCCACCCAACAAGCCCCAGATACCGCCGAAGCTGTCGGGCACATCGGCAGTTGCAGCTGTGGCCGCCGGTGCCATCTCGTCCCGCATACCGTTTCTCAGTCACGCTGGTGGTGGAAGCAACAGTAGCAGCGGCAGCAGCAGCAGCAGCGGAAGCAGCACTGGCAGTATTGGGTCTCTGGGCAGCAACGGTGGCAGCATTACGACGCCCGTCAGTCCGGTTGGCAGTAACAGCACCTTTGGCACGGCCGGCGTCGGCAGTAGTGCTAGTAGTGCCAGCAGCGTAGTGAACAGCAACGCTCCTATTGCCAATAGCGTGCCACTGTCGGCCGGTTTCGCCAGCAACACAATCTCACAGAGCACCGCTAACAATGCTATGTCCGCAAGCGCCAATGCGAACGCCTTACCGCAGCAACATCACCATCATCCTCATCCAGCTCCACCTCCGACACTTCATTCACATTATCTTCATCATGTTCCGCACGGTTCCGCGGCGGTCACGGCACAGCACCAAGCCTCCGTCAATAATGTTATCGCCTCTCCTACAGTTGTCAGTGGTGCTGTCCCAGCAACAGCAGCAATCGCAGCAGCCTCAGTCGCACCAACAACCGCATCAGCCATCACTGCACAACAACAAAGTCTTACGTCGCCAGCAGGCTCATCTCCATCCGTTCCATCAACCGCCGGGGGGCCATCAGAAATACTGACAAACATCGGCTGCGAAGGTGGGATCGTGTAAAAACTTTCGCTACTAAAGTTACCCGTATCCAACGCAGCCCCTCAGAATGCTTACACGTTAACTGAACACGTTCATCGACAAATCAATGTGGCGAACGCTAAGCTTGGTCCTAGTAGCCCTAGGACTAGCAAGATGCTCACTGGCAAGAAGTGGCTTACTCATGGTGCTTTAGACGTCTCCCGAGAATAGCGTTACGTGAGCTTTTTCGTTTTGATTTCGACGCGTATGCGTATACACGCAGTTATTTTTGTTTAAGCATTAAGTTCGAAAAACGTACTTCATTGGATTCTTATCACATTCGCTAGTCATAGATAGATCGAACAAAGTAACACCTTCATCACACATCACTTGCAGACAGTACTCATAAAAAACGTAGGACAATTTCCCCTGGCGAGTACTTATCGATTGGTTTCGTTGAAAAAATACGGTTCAGGCGTTAGTATGAGACTTCGCTCATATGACTGGTACGAGAGCGAGCACTTCATTTTACCGATTTTTTTGTGGCAATAGAAAATCAACTGTGCAACTAACTCATACATCACTTAGTTTCACTTGTACCGTTGAAGTTATACTAATTTAGTTTAAATAGTTTTACATCGCGGCATAGTAGGCGTTCATTTTCCACTGCAATGCTTTTCAATGGCAACTAATACTTTGTTGAATCAGTGATACCCTTTTTTGGTGTAACAGCTAATGATTTTGGTGCTTTGTAAAAATAGTTTACCCAGTGTACTTGGATCTCCGTTGTGATTGAAGCATCCAACATCTTCCACCATCACAATGCCTGCATTGCCCCCTCATAGTTCGTACTTGAATCGCACCAGGCATTAACCCCAACAGCATCTTCGAAACGGTCACATGTTGTGTAACAATGAACAGTGTAACAATGCCTGCCTGCTGCAATCTTAGAAGCAATTCGCAATTCGCGATCATTGTAACCACACAGCATACACATTTAGAGACTTACTCGAAGACCCGTGCCGTGCAATAGGATTTGAAGGCAGAAAGAGCTGCTACTAAACATGTATAACAATATATATATATATCAAACAAATGAAACCCAGCTTCTTGTGGCGCATCCTTTGACTGCCTAAAGTTTCTCATTTGGGTTGCCAGCGTAGTGCCAGTCGTTCAGAGAATATGCATGCATTCGTAAACCTCTAGCCCGTTAGTAGTTTCCTTAAAGAAAAATACTGAAAGCAATACTAAGCGTTATACTAAGAGGCATGATGTAAATGCAGACAAATCATTCGGAATCCTTCGGGCGCTGCCCGCTAAAGAATGCAGGGACCGATCCAGGCGATAGGCTTTGGTCGGAAACCGCGCGCTATAACAGTAGTAGTAGGTTGTGGAACCAATAGTCTATTATATGCCCCCATGGTAACGGAGGATGGCTTCACTTCAACGCTCGCGGTGCTTGCTATTTGATGTATACAGTAGAGCTGCGTACGGTGCGATTCCGAGTAGTCTCTTCGATGAGGTACCAGTCATTTCTATCAGTTTTGTTTTCCTACGGGTAAGGTCCCAATATGGGAAGTGGTCCGATTAGATGCAGGAGGGCAGCTTACAGATTGTGTCTTACGTCTTACAGTATCGTTTTGCCTTTGACGCGCACTGGTCAGGGATTGAGGGCAACACAATAACATGAAGTGCGAAGAGAACGTTTTCTGTCGGTAGAGCTATCTGTATTGTTTGAATCGCTGATTACTGTAAGAAATTAACCAATAGTAATAGTAATGATAACGCTAGTAAATTTGCTGTGATTCTCGGATTTTGTACTCCTACCTTCTACGACTTTACTCTATCCAATGAATTCTGTTCAGCATTGGTGTACCCAGAGGCACTGAATGCGCTGCACGGTGCTAAAAGAATCGTCTGGTGTGCTCAAATGATTAGAGGAACGCATTATAACAAACATCCAGTGAGATTGATACAAAATGGATTCTTCCGGAAGGCGATCGTCAGTGATCGCGACCCTTTCGTTGGTAGAATATTTTTCGATGTAGCATTTTTTTGCGGTAAGCCTGGTTACGCTTTTAATGTGCATATTGCATTATGCATTAGGTAAATTATGTTCAAATGGTCTGCCGTTCTGGCTCAAGGACCGGTGGCGAGTTGTGTGGAAAAGAAACTGCTCCCAGGCAGCCATCGCCGAACGCATTGTTAGAGTGAAACAGTACTAACCCAATAATGAATTAGAATACACAGAAAAGTAATACATCACGTGGTTGTTGTAGAATGAAAGTCGTACTCTATGGACTGTTGACGTGCCAGGTGCCGAAAATCTCGGATGGGCTCACGGATTATTGCTACCAAAAGTGATGTGATACTTCCCAGCTAAGACTTACCGTAGGCTAAAATATTTACGTTATCGTTTCGTATGCTGTCTTTTAACATTTTTCAGTTTGTTCTGGTGGCACTAACATCACATATAATCAGTGTTTTTTACAGCGACTACCCTGTGATTCTGTGACGGCAGCGGGTACGGCCTTTTCTGTTTCGTCACCCAACTTATATTACACCTTCGGTCACTACACTGTCCAGAACAGTGCGATGGTATTAGCTATACAAAGATAGGACAAACCGTACAGGGTAACCAATAGACCCAAATCTACCCCCGTATAACGAGAGTACCGAGCGCGAGTGGCACAACATTTTGCAGGGCAACATTTTGCAAAAACGTGTTACAATATTAATCGCAACAAAATAACCAAAACCATGTAATTAACTGTGTCTGTAAATTGATGCTACAACGTACGGTTAAACGAAAGGCAATCTTAGTTGAATACAACAAAATGGCGCCGGCAGTCGAAGTAATGTAAAAAGCGAAACACATGCTGTATTAGGTACCCGCCCTACATAAATGCAAATAAACTTATATATTCGATACATTCACTTCGTGTGCCGCTTTTGCTCATTATGGAGCGCATCGTTCAATTTTAGTTCTGCAGAATTATGTTGCTCAAATTGTGTAAAATGACCGTGCTAAGTAAGGCAGTTGAATTCGATTTAGAGTTCGTATGAACGTTCGTTGAATTTGAATTTTGTATTTGAAACGACCAAACAATATTACGGCAATGTTTCAATACTAGGGCGTGTGAAATATTTTGGAGCAATTTTCCAATTACAGCGGCAATAAAGAAAATTCTAACGACGGCTTTTGCGACTTTAAGGGAAAATGTTTTGCAATACATACAGGTCGAGGGTCTTAAGGAGGAACACTACAATGAACAGTCCTATCACACAGCTGGCCCCTACCAGGCAGTGGCCCATTAGGCCCATTAGGTGATGGCAACAGTGTGCTGCTACGTTCGTTGAGCAGCGAGGAAAACATCTTCCGGACGACGTGAATCGAGGAGCTATTAGAGCCGAAATCAACTGGATCTCGGTCCGATTAGAGCCGAAATATTTGTATATCGCCGAATGCCATTCGTCTCGCTCTATCCACAGCATCCATATCAGATCGGATGCCGCATTTTGGGGTCAGTTATTTGCAGGCCCCTTGCTTGAACTATCCGCCATTTCGTAATCGATCCAGTGATTACCGACCCGCCATTAGTGGAACTTTGTTTTCTTTGCGTGTGTTTTAAATAACATTTGGTGTGTAATACACGCGTTCAAGTATAATAAATAGCCTTATAAATTAATTGTCGACGATGATTTACCGTTGCTCGTATAAACACAAATTTTTGATACACCCTGTAACTGAATTTTCATATCATATCCAGAGCATTGCACACAACGGCAACGCTTCTCGCACGCAAGGCTGCATACAAGTCAGAACCGTGTGGCGTTTCCGCTTCGTTCCGTTCGTTTTCCCGGTCCTTAACGGTTGCCTTGGCGCCGTACCAAAACTAAACATTTTCACATTCCGTCGGCCCGCGCAGAGGCAGTGGCTTTATGTAAAAGCATTCCAAAGGCGCTGTGCAGTTCCTGCGGCGGACCTGGGTTTCTTGTTGTTTATTTGTTATCTGCGCGCTGGGCGCATGTTGGGTCAATTTGTGGATAGAAATTCGAAGGATTAAAACCGGCGGTGGCCCCGGCGGGTAGTGATTTTTATATTTTGCTACAATTATTTACACGCCAGCTTGAGTCCTTGAGTTTGCTGTGTGAGGCGCCCCCGATGAACGGGAATTAGTTGCTCGGGCGAAGGACCAAGACCCCGGGTGCGCTCGCTGTGTGTGTTTCGATTGATTTTCTTTTTAAAGTCCACAAGAAGGCAGGTCCGGTGTCCGAGCGTGGCGTGTCGTACCGTGGGGCTCCCGTAGTAAAACCATGGCCACCAAATCGTCGTCAGCGTCCTTCCTGTTCGAGGTGCGGTCGCTGTCCGTTGCCCGACCCGTGCGCAGCGTCAAGAGTGCCTCGTCTGCGCTCCGCCCAGTGCCTGCGTTTTCCATCGAGTCCCTGCAGAAGAACACCTACGTCATGGGGCCACCGAAGACCCAAAAACGTAACGTAGTCCCGTGGCCGTTTCGTTCGTTACGCTCTCTGCATGTCCTGTTCGATTGCAGAGCGCTACATGATCCAGCCGAAGGCCACCTCCTTCCGGATGTACTACGAGCGGGGTGATCTGCCGATCAAGATGGAGTACCTGACCGGGGGCGACAAGATCGCCTGGACCGTGGACATCGACAAGCTCGACTACGGCCTGTACCTGCCGCTGTTCTTCGACGGGCTCTCGGAGACGCGCCACCCGTACAAAACGTACGCCAGGCAGGGTGTCCAGGACCTGCTGGCCCACGGTGGCGACAAGATCTATCCCGTCATTCCGCAGCTAATTATCCCCATCAAGAGTGAGTATGGGAGGAGCCATCAAGTGGCCGTTTGCGTGTTAATTTTTGTCCCATTTCGTCCTCCGCTCCGTAGATGCGCTCAACACGCGCAACATGGAAGTTATGTGCGTAACGCTCAAAATCATCCAGCAGCTCGTGATGTCGTCCGATTTGATAGGGCCGGCCCTGGTCCCGTTCTACCGCCAGCTGCTGCCAATGTTTAACGCGTACAAGGTGAAGAACAGTAAGTATTGGTGCGTGTCCGGGCCGAGGAGTCTCCCGCAGGATGGGTTTCTGATGGTTCGCTATCGGGTCGATCGGCCCATCCGGTATCGACTAATGGGGCCACCGTTGTTTAAGTTTAAAAGTCACGCATTTTGCCGAGGCACGAACCGAACGACACGCCACGCCGTGGCATCCATTAATTGCAGTTCCTCTTGATGGACCCTTTTCTGCTTTGCTCAAATTTACAACTGACCGCACGCAAGCGAAGGGGGAATGTACTTTTAATTGTCCCCGTTCCCCGTATTGCGCGTTAGCTGTGTGGGGCCACTTAATTTCTTTTGCCATCTTGCCATCCCCAATCGTCGGTTGAAGTTAATGGCTGTGGCCTCGTTTGTCGATTGATAAATGCTTTCATTAACACATAGTGGGGACAGATGCGGTAGATTCGAGATGACGGGACGTAATCGTAATGAGGTCGCATCAAATGGAGGCGCCCGGTACCCTATAGCAGTTCCATCCATCCATAAATCAAGCCAATTCCAATTATTGTCCGAGCCTTTTAAAGGACAAACGGCTAGAGGAAGCCCCTTTGGGTGAAATAGTATTTTCTAATGCCATTTTGTCTGAATGTTCGCACAGCCTTTTCTCAATATTTTTGTGCCTTCTGGTACCTCACTGAATCGCATCCGTTGCTGTCCGTTCCACAGTTAACTCCGGTGACGCCATCGATTACGGCCAGAAGAACAACATGAACGTGGGCGACCTGATTGACGAGACGCTCCAGGTGCTGGAACGCCACGGGGGCGAGGACGCGTTCATCAACATCAAGTACATGGTCCCGACGTACGAGTCCTGCTACCTGAACTGAGTCCTGCTACCTGAACCGCCCTGGCCGGTAGGGTGACCGGAAGTAGGTGCGCCAACGGCAACACGGGTTAGTACGTGTTTTATGTTTCAGCGGAGAATTATTGTTCGACTGGCACCGTTTGATAGTTTGGTCACGTTCCAGGACGCGCCGGAAGTGTGGTGGACAAGCGTGGTGCTAATGGCCATCGTATATCGCTGTGTGGGGCTGCTATTAGAATCGAATCGAGCACACACACATACACACTGTTGTGCCAAAAATTAGGTTAAGCTCAATGTACCGCAACCACTGGTAGCCTGCAGACGTAACACACCAAACACACCGCAGACATGAATTGGCTCAGTGAGGTTAGGTAAATTTAATCGTTAGGTTTAGTAGATAATGCAAATTTTACCAATGCGCTCCGCCGCGTGGCAGGCACGAAGAAGGCACTTTAGGCCTTCGCGAATGGCCGGCACATCTCTAGCATAATTTAGAATAGTAAGAACCGAACCGAACTGCCTTAAGGTTGTCGCTGGGGTAGCCGTTACCCTCTGCAGCACTTATTCTTTCGAAACAACACGGAACAGCGTGACCCATATGATGAAGATTGCGACATTTTGACCCAGCGAAAGCGAAGGCCAACCGGGAACCCGTAACACAACCGGCACGGGCGGTGTCGTTAGATAAACCAATAAGCCGATAACGAAATAAAGCAGGTTCATGTTTTCAAAATAGACATCTGGCGTTATATTTATTCTGTCCGCGACCATCCTGTAATAATACACTGTGTTTTGGCTGTTGGATCTCCGCCCAGAATGCGGCCGGGGTTCGGGTAAAGGATTTCAATTTTCTATAAAACATCAGTGGCCCACGGTAACACATGTTGAAGGTGAATAAAAATGAAACCGTAGATCGGGGCCGTTGTATACTCTGTCAGCTGGGGGCTGTACTTTGCTGCCCTGGCCCCCGTTTTTATATTGCCTACACCGTTCGCGAGAAAAGAAGCTGGTGAACATAAGGCTGGTGTCTCCGCTGGGTGGAGGCGTTGCAGTTTGCTGTCCACTTAGAACCGAAAGGCAAGTCTATCATCTTTTATCCGATAATGATGTACAAAAACAGCTCCCGTGCGCTCTGCCCAATCTATCATATCCGTTGCATCCGTATGTCCTGTGTGTATCTGTTTGGTTCGATTGTGGCTCTTGTTTGCCTCCTGTTTCGGTTCGTACTTCTCTGCCACACGACAATAATACAACATTCTGCCAACAACAAGAAACGATGATTGTGGTGGGTCCCTCAAACGATAGCGACAGCGACAAAGTGCGACTACCGTGAAGTGAATGCCAAATCTATCTGGCGATCTACGCTACACTGGCTGGTGCTTGGTGCTTCTGGTGTTCCGAATTGGTTCATAGTGGTTAGTGGTTAATCCTTTGTTCAGCTCCTAGTGTGGCGTGACCTAAAAAGCTTATGTTCTACTTTCGAACCCGCGTCCGATGCACAAACATACGCAGCTTAAATTCAATATGGTTCCCGCGGTACACACCGACGTGAGTGTTACCGTGGCTTTCTCTATCACAATGCACCGCACTGGCGGGATCGGGTTCGGCCAGCCTAACCCTGAAAGCAGTGCAGATGTTTGGGGTTATGATCCGTTTGCGCGAAGTACTGCAGGCACAGCTCATTGAACGGTTTCGGGCCACAGACGCAGCAGTAGCTCGCGTACGCCGGCGACTCGCCCGTTGTCAGCTGGCGGACGATGTCGAGCGTTACGCGACCATGGGCGGTGCTCGTTTGCGCGCGGACGTCCGGCACAGCAATATCCGGCTGTTCCGTTTCCGACAGGTAATGCACCACCGTTAGCCTGCGAACGAGAGAGAGAGAAACCGGGGGACAGATGATGAGACAAGCGGACAATGCGGAAGGATGTACATTACACTGTTGTCGTTGCCACGTTTGTTCTCAATTTATTGACTTATGCTTGATCAGGACCGTGCAGGGTAGCAATATTTAGCAGCAAACGGACACCGGAGCACGTAGTGCTGAATAGTTGCCAATTTAAGTATCGGCCAGTTTCTGCACTTTTTAATAAATTATTTAAAGCACAGCTGAAGGATGGCACTTTCTGCTGAATGAAAAACGCGGGTAACACCTAGGTGGATCCAATGCTCCGAATCACAAGCCGGACTCGAACCACCACAGGCGCCTCTGCGGACGATATGATAATTTAATTTATGCCGAGAATAGCCTCGAGTCCGATCTGGTCGGTCGGTGTCGGTGGCCAGCAGCAATACGAGTGATAGAGTACGCCATCGGCTCCAACTACCGCGTCGACGTAGATTAAAAGCATCTACCGGGCGGAGAATGGTAATTGTGGGACACAGGTTGTGGTCGGGAGATGGAGCGTCCTGCGCTCCGGGCTTCCTGTATGGGCACTTTAATTTAAGATACTCCGCTGCACCACTGCACCCGGCACCCATCCCACGCTACCACAGATGGGCAAATGGGATGGACAAAGTTTTCTGGCTCTTTCCTTCGGTTAGGCAATAGTTTTGAGCATGAAGAAGAACGGGCGCATGTGTGGGTGAGAGAGAGAGAACTTGACCGGCTTCGGTATGTGCAGATCATGTGGCAGCAATAAATATCTATTCAGAACGTAAGGCAGAATGATGGTGTTTCTGGCCACTTTCTGCCACTAAAAAGTATTGCAAACCGTGCACCATTCCTATTAATAACACTGTCCAGCCATCTGTCAGGACCTTATTTTATATCAGAACTACAAACAAAAGTAATAGAATCTGGCAGTGGTTTCGTCTAGGGGTTCGAGGGACTGAGCAAAAAATGTAAAATTTGCTCGACTTTGCCCAAGCACCACATAAAAAATGTACGAAAATGGCCAATCAATATGGAAGTGGCTCACATTAGCTCGAGCTAATTTCCTAGATTCTTGGAACGATCCGATTTCTTACAAAAAAAACGTCAATTTGTCGAGAAGATAGTTATCGTGATAACGAGTTTTTTTTCGGTCTCAGCAATTTTGCCATAATGGCACCGAAGATCCCTTCGGTGATGCCGCTGCTTAGACTAATAGTCCGGCCAGTCCGTTTTGGCGAGCGAGCCGACACAAAGTTTGCTTCCTCTCCTGGGCCACGGGCGTCGAAGTTGGGAAGTCATTTGTCAACTTCACCGATTCCGTGTCTCAGTTTCTGTTTTACTTTCCGGGTACATTTTATTCGCACTTTAATTCGAAACACAAATCAAAGCATTGTGGACCTGGGACACATAAACGTGTAGAACTTCAAGTTCGATGTACTCCGAAAAGAAGGAAGGACAACGTTAATCAAACGAGTGGCATTGCTTCACATTCAAATTGATTCCGAAGTGCGCACCATTTACTTAACTCCAACGCTGTCACAGCGCGATTGCAACGGTCGATCGTGGCGTGGCGTTGCATAATTCCATTGTTTCTGGTGTGGCCCGGGTCATGAATAATGTAGCACAAACTGTTCAATAGATTACACGCATCCTCACGACCGAACGACGACTAAGTCCCAACCCGACACGGAGAGTTCCCTCCTCGGTGGCCCCCCCCCCTCAGAAACAGAGAGTCAATGGATGGAAAACAATAGAATTATGGTTTCCCTCTTTTCGTTAGCCTCCAAAAAACACGACACATCCGCCTGGCGAGCTGGCG
This sequence comes from Anopheles bellator, assembly GCF_943735745.2. Taxonomy (NCBI): domain Eukaryota; kingdom Metazoa; phylum Arthropoda; class Insecta; order Diptera; family Culicidae; genus Anopheles; species Anopheles bellator. Next base: position 344,922 of record NC_071285.1, on the reverse strand, counting down.
ATTCTCGGGAGGTCCACAGGATGTGTGTAACAAACCAGGCACTCGAGAAAATCATCCGTTTGCGAGCAGCAATATGGTGCGGCGGGAGCTGCGGGAGACACCGTCACCTTGCAGGCGATAAATTACCTTTTGTCCTTTTTGCATAAATTTTCCAGCATCTCCCGGCACCAGATATCCGCTTCGGTTTTGTTGAAGTACAGCACGGCGATGTGTTCTCTGTGGACGAAGCAAGTTGATTGGGAGGTGAGTAAGCGTCAGCGTTAAAGTGGACACATTTCGCAGAGGCACATTGGTTTCGCATAAATTTACGCATTGTTCGACCCACAAGAAGTAATTCCGATGAACGCTCCGTAGTAATCGCAAATGTTCTAGACTTTAACAGGGAATCTAATCGAATTAATATGACTGACCTAACAGACCGACTTTTTGGGAAAAGGCAACTTGTGAAATCCATCTTCGGGAGAGTAAAACTATGATTACTTGTCCGTTTCTGATAAACGTCCTTCCCTCGTAACTGCCTCGGCACCGGATCATGTCAGACTCACCGAGTGTAATGGGAATTGTTTGCCAAATGCGAGCCAACCGATTTATATGCGTCGGTCGGTCTGCGGGCTCCTCACATCAGCACAATCTGGAAAGCCCAACCGACCGCAACCGGAATTAATTTAATTGGGTTCATTTTCCAATTAGAGTCCCTCTTCCGTAAGCCCGCCCGACGGAGGGCATGACAGAAATATATGAGTTTTGACAAGTTCCGGGGATTAGTCCGCAAAATTCGGGGCCACCAGCATCAGCTGCCTCTCGTTTCAAGGCTACGGACAGCATAGTGTTTGCTTCCGTTAAATAAGTCGTGCGTCGGCCAAGTGGTGACCCTTTCTCCCTGTCGGTTAATTATCATATCCATTTGAGTAGCATCAAGTGTCGTTACGCTCGTGACGGTTCTGTTTGCTTCCCGTTTTGGGCTGCACGATTTTTAATTATTCAAATTAAATCCTAACTAGTATTGAGACTGCTTAAGACTTGGGAGGGACATGCTTGAAGTGGGTTATAGTTTGGAAGGGTGCTCTACTTGAAGGTACAGCTTTGTTCACTGTTTAATGTCAACTTAATTATCAGCCAGTTAAATTCATTATCAAATTATGAAGTGACACACTGATGCTGAACGATAACTAGGACTTGAAACTAGAACACGATGCCTTATCAGCTGCCGAGAACAGTCAACCTGGCGCAGCTTTACACGTACTCCACAGCGAGATTATTCTGACAAGTTCACCTGGACCATTTCCGTCTGATTCTATTAATAGTCAAGATCCTTTAGTCTTTGCTTCGCGTTGGGCTAATTATTAAAAATGGATAAGGCCGATTATGCGGTTGTATAGGTCAACCAAAGCGGTTTGATACGCCAAAGGTCGGCGAAGGCCTGACGAAGGCCGGCCTTCGGGTAAATTAAATTAAATATTCATCAAGCCTCTTTAATGTGTCCTTGTGTTTGCCGGTCTGCCAAAGATCTCAATACTGAACGAGACTGGGACTTGGACGACCTCATGCAGACTACTCACATCCGGTTGCTGGTGCGATCGAGCAGATAGTTCAGTAAGGCCACCATTGGCGTTAGTCCACTGCCGGCCGCCAGCAGCGCGAACCGATTGTGATGGCGCAGTTTGCACAGCCCAAAGTTCCCGCTCGGCTGCGACACCTGCAGCGCCGTGGCCAATGGGACCGGCCGTGTTAGGTGCTTCGAGAGGCTTCCGTCCGGGTACGATTTGACGAGCAACGGCACCGAGCCGATCGGACAGTCCGTTCCGATGCAACCGGGCGGTACGGGTGTGTAGCTCCGCGACACGTACTCTCCATCGATCGAGGCCGACACCGACACGTGATACCCGACCGGGGTAACCATCAGCAGTCGATCACTCTTGGGTTTCAGCAGCAGCGCGCAGGAGTCGTGCGTGATCTCGAGCCTCGTCGTCACGTCGTACTCGTGCAGCTGCATCTCACAGTTCTCCTTTCGCTCGTGCTCCATCTCACCGAAGCCGGTCCAGAGGGCCGGGATTGCTTTGGCGAACGTCAGCTCGATCTTGCCCGTTTCCAGCGAAGTACGCACCGTGCAGGGCCACCGAACGGGGTTGGCCAACCGGAACCGATAGCGATACTGTGTGCTGGCCTCAAGCAGGATGGTCACCGTGAGCGGGTCGTCCTCCCGTTCCCCGTACTCCACGATCACACCCGGGTTGGCCAGGGTGCGGGTGTAGAAGATCAGGGTGAGGTCGGCCGTCTTCTGGATCCAATCGAATCGCGGGACGATCGGAATGGAAAGCTTCAACGAATCGTCACTGTCGGAGCTGACGATCGAGGCGTTCGAGAAGCTCGCGGGCAGGACCGTGACCCTTTGGTCGTCGGCGCTAGTTGTTGGCGCAGCTTGGGCGGGGACGATTGGTTTGACGGCCAGGAAGGAGGGCGGCGGCGGAGGAAGCTTGCTGTTCGGTTTGCCGCTATCCGTGAGCGTGATGGTGACCGTGGTACGCAGCGGCCCTATGTAGCACTTGGCCAGCAACGATTCGTAGTTCACCCAAGCGTGCACTTCGTCGAACAGCTTCGTTGCGTCTTTGCCAATGCCACGCATCAGCTCGTCGGGTCCTGTGAAAAATGCGACAAACGTCAAACATTGGCATCAGGAATATTTAAAGAAAGAATTAGATCTGAACACGCCTGACGCGGCTATACAATAAAAGTCTCAAAGGAAACGGGAAACTTTACGACTTACCTCCCGGATGAAAGTCCATGTAGCGCGTCACGTTGTACACCTTCCCCCGGATCGCCATCCAGGCGTCGTCGGGCCGATTGTGCTTGGCCAGTTCCGCATGGTTTACCGGCTGTACGCGTCCACCTGTGCCGGTCAGATCGACACCCGAGTTACCCAACCGGATCCAGTCCATCAGCGAGTGGCCCGGCTTCAGGGCCGTTTTGTTCCGTGGGTTGCCTGGAAAGGACGCAAAAAAAATAAAAACAGCAACCAGAGCCGCCACATTAAAACCCTTCGATGATTCCATAATGACGTACGGGCCCCAAACTCCAGCCACCGGCTCCGACCCTGGGATGATCATAAATTATGGACGGTGTCGGGGCCGTTTTGGGTTCGGTCCCGGGATAGAAGAGAAGCGTTGCCGAATACCACCAACCGCCGTACGGCAGCGGAAGGCCTTTTTAATCCCGCATCAGAATGATTGAGCAGATTGTTGGATGTAAAGCAACTTTTGGCTGGATTAGTAAGGACTTTTTAGTGTCCTAAGGTAACGTCTCGAAACGGGCAATCTTTTAACACCAATCGCAGTGCCCGATGTGAGCTACCTGAATAATCAATATCCATTGTCGGAGTCTTCGCAAAGAGGTTCGGAATGTTATTGGAACACGATAAGAATGCCACACCATCGGCCAGAGCTCCCAAGAATGCACTGTATCGCCGTTGTGTGAGGGCTTGTTGCATTCCATGAAGACTGCAACTGCCTTCAGTGCCATTTTGAGCCAACGCGTTTGAATCGGAATGGGTGGAATCCAAGATATTCAAGCCAGCTCTTCAGCCCTCTGTTGGGGTTGGATCTATTTTGGAGTTTGCTACAAATACTAAAAACTAACTGTAATGAGTTGCTTAACTGCCAAAAAGGAAGCATATTTAGGGGACCAACGGAAATCACACAACATGACCGGTGCAGACAATTTGACGAAACGTTGAAGACTATCGAAAAAAACACGCATGATCTAATCGATTATTGACCGATGCGTGGCGTCGTAAAAGAACCAATTTGAAATTGATCCACATCACAGCTCGCCCACGATAAAACTGTTATCGAAAGGTAAACATTTGCCATCGAATATGCCAAGGTGCGGCATTCAATTTTACGTTGACAGCACAAAAACCGATGGAACAGGACGATAATGCGCCCTTAACGAATCCGTTTTTCTTTTCGCCACCCCGCCACTGATTGTTATTGATCTGAAATGGCTGGTTCGCGCATTTCGGTTGCGATCTCATCGGAGGTTGAGTTTGGATTACGGATGCGTACTTGCTGCGGCTGATGTTTGTTTTTGCTTCGTGGGACACAAAAATACACAGCAAAAAAGGAAGACCAAACACAATCAAGACATGATTCTTCCAATCAGCCAAACGTGAACACAAACGGGTCGGTTCCTTTCCGGGAATTCCGTAACGCGGTGGCCGTAGGAAAAAGAAACCCAAACACCAGCTACGCCTGACTGGGCCGAAAACATACGAGGAGCTGCTTCCCCCGGGGACCACCACAGGTCGTTGAGAAGAGGAGCGCAAATCAATTGCGTCTGCCGGTGCTGTCTTCGAGACAGTTCTCGGTGGCGGCATTATTTCCCGTACCGAAGAAGTTTCTGTAATCATTCTTTTGCTGCCATTGATGGTCCACAGCCCTCGACGGCAGCAGCTTCGTTCTTTCTCTCTCTCTTGCGCTCTCTGTGGGACACATTTCAGATAATACCTTATTATGGTGCTATAATCCTCTAAATTCGTTACCAACCAATAAACAGTATCATCCAGTCCGGGGTGCGTTCCGATCCGTTGGAAATTCGTAAAATTTTCCACTCAACTGCACCGACGGTTCTTTCGAGAGACCTTCAAGACCCTCGACCCCCGATGGAGACGCCTGGTGGCCTTCGGAAGAGCATTATGTTATCAATAAACCCTCCGGCCCGGATCGGATCAGTTTATTTCCGGCGAGGAAGGTAGTAGAGCCTGCCTGCTTAGATTACCGGGCGATGTAATAATGTTCGGTGTCAAATAGACGATTAAATTAAACGTACTTTTAATGGCAATGCTTACCGCGGGCCGATTATAAAATAGGACGGCCAGCGGCTCGTTAATGCGTTGTTAATGGGTCCGGGTTATTGATGGACGGGTGTTTTTAATTATTCCCAACTTTCGGTGTAAACTGGCACGATAAAAATGGGGATGGCATTAATCTTGAGGCGACATTTAAGGGCCAGCTAGGGTCCACAGCTAGTATTAAATTTCAACAACAATTCCGTAAGCGCAAGCTAACGAACCAAGTTGAGGAAGAATTGGTTTTAATTCTGAAACGATAATGTTTCCCGAAAAAAGGTGAACACAGCACAGCGCGCGCCGCAACATCAGCGTCCGATATCCGACTTTGACCGGCGACGGAAGACCACAAGTTTGACGAGCGTTGACTTCATCAATCATGCTTCCGATAGCCTCTCATTGCCGGAGCCCTTCATCGAAGAAAATTGTTGTGACAGGCCCCATCACGCAACGACTTATAGGTGGCAGCGACAATATTGATAGCAAGACTAGTCGGCCCAGCAAGATCGAGAACGGATGCGGCGGAAGATAATGAAGATCGATCGGTGCTGACGGTGATGCTGAGGTTAATTTGCTTCCCACACTTTTTCGGGGAGATGCTAGCGTTCCGTACGTCGGGTAACAAACTAACTGCGGCGTACATTACAGTGCCTAGCGTAACGTAATGGAGAATCAATTTCACGGTTCGATTTATGAATTTTACAGTTCAGCGAATCGCAAAATTAACCTGCTTAACATCGCATCGTGTGCCTTTTTGCGTTGACTTCGATTCGGCTCACAATTAAGCTACCGGCAACACCCACCGTAAGCGATTAATAACAGCCACGGTGTTACGGATAACGGGATGAAAACTCCGAAACCCCATCTCTAGGCCGGTGCCGGCTCTTGTTTTCGGGCGCAATCATTTTTCCGAGAAGGAAAACTTTCTTTCCGACTTTTGTTTCCTACGAATGCGCGTGATCGCGCGATAAACTTTCCTAAATTAGAATACCAACTTTTTTGGCGTCCTTCCATCTTGAGCTTCCCTAATAAAAACAAGTACTCCTGATTTGTGTTAAAATTTGCGAAGTAAAAAGGGCCATTTGGATTCCGTAACAGCGGCACAACGGAGCAAGGCAGCATGGGAAACAAGGGGCAATGTTTATCATACGAAAAACCGGTGAAAATTTATTAACAACGATTTATGGCCCGGCCCCTTAAAAGGCGCGACTAGTCCGCTATCGATCCGCGCCACGAAAAATTATCGACCCGGTGCCAGCGTATACGGCGTAGATTTAACAACATAAATCAATCAACTTAACTCGCTGCCGCTGCCGATTTTCCTAACCTCAAACCGGTTCGGTTGGGTTCCGTCGCAATCGCACGCTGTGGGCCAAGCAGTCGATTTGATTTATTCATTGCATTTCAAGTTCGCGTCGCGTCGGGGGACTCCAAGAAATCGGTTGGTCAATCAACCCGGGAGGGTGTTCCGAGAATTTGGTAATCATGTTTGCATAGTATTCCAATGAAACCTTCCGCGACGCGGCCCTAGAGGACCCGACACTGGTGCCGTGCGTAAGGAATTTGATCAGAAGTAGGTCCGGGGGCTTCAAAAAAGGGCCTCGGAAATGGAAAAAAGGCGAGCGGAACGGATTTGAGCGAAACAAATCAGGATGAAGTTAACAGCATTTTTTTGTTTGCCAGTGGCCAGGCCGCACCGGACTAAGTGACGGCTCTTTACATTTTTTGTTCCCGGCCAGTAGAGGTTCTTTAATTTTATTTATTCACCTTCATCAACACAGCACAACAAACCCCAAGCAAATATAAGGCATCTTATTATGCACGTAGGCATCCTAACTTGTTGTGTACCGATGGATCATTTAATGGTCGAAAGATCAGAAAAAATAAATAGATTGGGAAGAATGGGAAGAGGTGAACCATTTGCTAATGAATTGACGAGAATTGCCCTATGGCGAGTGTCGCAGAAAAGAATCTATGCAATTTATCACTGATAATATATAAGCAAATGACTAAGCCCATCATTGAAGGTTAATCTTAACATTGGCTGTAAATCACTTTTTGCAAACGATCGAGCAGCATTTAAAAGTCGTTAACCACCGAGACAACACGAGAGCGCAAGGTTCGCTCGTTCCGAGGTCGGTTTCAGGCACAGCGGTTCCAGAAAAAGTGGTTCCATCGTTCAGAATGGTGACACGAACTGGATGCCCGGATGCCACCGGTTTGCAAATTGCGAGCGATAAACAACTGCTGGGCAACCCTTCGCAGTTGACCTTCTGCTGCTGCTGCTGAGCGCCAGAGTAGTGCTGATGCAAGTGGCCCGGCCCGTTTTTCATTTCCGAGCGTCTTCCGAGCACAGTGTTTGCCTGGCATGCATAATAAAGCGACGCTATTTCGCCATCGCCGTCGCTTCGGGATCAGTACACAGGGTGGTCTGAATAATTCATGTCCCCGGAGCTGGCGCTGAACGGTTTCGGGTTTTGGAGGTTGCCTCCGAGATCCGAGGGACCACTCCGAGGGTGACACGATTTTGCAGCGCGCTCGATCATCTCTCCCACAACGGGACCAACGGAAGGATCCATAGACAAAGCGTCTTAGACAGCGAATTGTGTACAGTGGGAGATTTTTTTTCTCACAACGCGCACCACGGTGCCATTGGCAAACGATATAAGTTAATGTTTTATATTAGGCAACGATTGCGTGTGTTATGTGCTTTGCTCGGTTTCCATCTGCTTCCATATTTAGCCGGAATCGGGTTAGACAAGGCCCTATGCCACGGGAAACAATCAGCATTTTTGCTGAGACGACGGTACGTACACTTTGGAGATTCATTTACTTTTATTGCTCCGGGAATGTGTTCTCGTTAGATGCTCCTTTTGGACCCAACTGGTGGCCCAAGAAAGCCTTAACGGAACCCAAATCCAGCGGCACCACTCGCGACTGGTGCCCTGTAAATAGAAAACTTTGTTTCGGTTTTATTGTGGCCAGTTGTTCGGCTGTAGTAGTATTTAAATGAAAACTCTCTCTCTCGGGTGTGTCGCCTGGAAAATTCTGCGAAAACATGCAAACTAAAGAGCCCTCCGGGTATTTGTGACGACCATTGTATAGGCGGTGGCGTTGAAGTTTTTTAATTTAAACACAAACAATCACCGACGACAGCATGAATCAATTAGGAAAGAAGTTGGACACAGTTTCGATAACGTTGCCTTGCCTGAACCACTGGGTGTACTGAAAGTAAAAGGCGAGATGCTTATTAATTAAACCAATTTGTTTCGGGTTGTTTAATACTGTAATTTACGGTCCCAAACTCAACGGAATACACCGTAAGTTGGGAAGAGCTCAGTCGTAGACAAAGTAAGTCTCCGCGGAGCACATAAACAGGATGCAAAATCCACAGAAACCTCGGACTGGATTTAAAATTTTTTAAATGGCCAACATTATCCATAACGACGCCGTTTCGTCTCAGCGCCACAGTCTGCCGGCAATCTAATCTCCCCGAGGATCGCGAACCTGTCCGGCGATGTCCATAATTCAGCACGCTAATGCTTTCTACGCCTTCGTGGCTTAAGCTATGCCAACACAGTAGGCAGAGCGAAAACTAAGCAAAGTAAACATTTCTACACTCTTCGGCAAGACCTCTCGAACCAAATTGAGCTCGAATTTTGGGGTCCCTTCTGCCGTCGCACATAATGTTTAGTCACTCGAGTGTCAAAGGCGTTGGAGGATCCGGTTTTCGTTTGCAGTAGAAACACGCTTCCGGAACCGGCACACAATGGTGCACCATTTCCGATTCACTGCAAAAGGTGCCCAGCAAGGAACCATTCTTCGCAGATGCAAAGCCCGTGAGAAGTGGAGTCTGATGCCAAAACTGCTCTGCTACAGCAGAAATCCTTTCCCCAACAACTTGGCTCGGACTGGAGCACAAAGAAGACCCGGTATCAACCCGGATCCAAATCCTTTTCGCTGCTGTTAACGCGAGCGAACGAAAGTGAAGTGTTTCTCTACGCGCAGACACCAGAAGTGGGTTTATCATCGCTTTCCCCACTCACCGGAAGAGCTCAGAACTCCAGCACAGAGAAACGGGTTTTGAAATTTAACCCCGTTTCTTATGCGGAACCGGAAGTGCCAGTAAAGAAGAGGTCGTAAGTGTGGAACTAAATACAACGAAAGCGACAAAATCGCTGGACATTACTTGTTCGGGGCGTTCGGGCTCTTGGAGCTCTTGGATCCCACTGAAGGTCCTTTTATGGGATGCGTCCCTTGTTTGGTACCGAATTCCTTTCGAGGTCAACCATTGTTCGTGTGTGTTTCAAAGCCCAAACACGACGGACGAGTCCCTGCCAAGTCTGGGATCGATTCGGTTCATTGCCGATTCATCTCCGCCGACGGCTGGAAGGGTCGCGAATTGTTTGTTTTCTTAAATACAGTCCTTGGCCTTCGGAGAAACGGTTTTTTTACATGCCCTAGCACCTTCCGTGATCCGCCGTGTAAAGTGTGAGCTACCGTTTTCCCGGTACGGGCACGGCTTCTGGCTTTGACACTTTCCGGTGATGGGTTGCAAATTGATTCGTTCCAAAGGTTGATTGTTTCATTAACAACAATCTGTTCATTTTTCTCCTGTTTGGGACGGCACTCGGGACGGTACGGCGGTCACAATGAAAATCGGCAAAGAGTTTAAATAACTACACTTTTGACAGCGAGAACACAACTGGAAGGCGCACACTGTTAATAGGAAAATTTTATTAAACGAAACGGTGAGATAATTAAGAGTGTTATGGATACCTTTTGGGAAGTTTCACTCAAACATTAACTTTTGTTTTAAACAACTGGCATAAACATGTTAATCAACCATTACTCTATCCAAACGCATTTGTTTATTATGTGTTTCATTGGCTTTGTAGCTTTCGAAAATATGGTTGAATCGCAAGGAGGATGCTATCGACACAACCATAAACCAGATCCATGATGCTATCTATCACCGTGAACAGTCACTTCACGGTGATGCTCGAACAAGCCCCAAAAACATCATGTGGCCATCGTGATAAATCACCACGGAAAACATATTGTCCAAGGTACCAGTCATGATATGAACTGTGAGGCGATTAAAGACCACTCTATGGCCTACGCCACACATGCCAGCGATCCTTTTTCTATCGAGAAAAAAAGTTCATCAACTCACGATCGACTGATGGGCTATTTCTGGCTGATTGTCGCTTTGTCTGATGCGTTATTTATGAACGTGCTTGACTGGGACCCCCGTTCCAAGTACCACGCGAAAGTATGCGCGAACGGCGTGGCCCATGCGAGAATGATGTGTCCGGTTTATGGGGCCCGGGCATATACGGGGAGCATTAATATGGGCTCGAAACTTCATTTATTTATGATGCAATTACCACGACGGGACTGAACGACCAGACGCCATATTTTATCCTTTGTCCCGAATCCCAAAATGTAACCCAAATATACCACGTTGTAAATTTAGTTTTTTTACTGCCATACGGGAAAGACTCCTGCAGGATGAACACTGAACCAAACACAGCACAGTGCAGTTTCTTCTTTAGCAATTACGACAAGTTTGTTCGGTTACAGAATAATATAGCAAAAAGTGTGACATGCGTTCGCCCTCCTGACTTCCAACACACAGATACAGGAGATTGCTGGCCCCTTGACGATGGCAACCAACTTTCCGCGTGTGGTTGTTGTTCGTGTGGCGGTTGATAACGGCTGTAAAAATCTCGGAACAATCGTGAAACGAAATTATTCATACTGATGAACGAGGGGGGTGTTGTGAAAAGTTGCTCAAACTGGGTGCCTACAATAAAAGCGCTGCTAATGAGTTGTTCGCCGCTCGTTATCACATCCTTCTCGGTTGCTTTTGAATTCAGCGTACTAATTACGTACGTATTATGCTGCACAGTGCTTGCGGCAGTTCTTTCCAACGGATTAAGACTCACGGCGAAGTTTCAAACTGTGAACACATTTTGTCAGAAGAAAAGTATGTAAATGGAAACAACCTTAACTTTCGTAGCTACTTAACACGAAATATTTGGTGTTCGGTTTAATGCTCAGTGATTGCACCGGAATCAATACCCTTAGAGAAAGTTTTACAAAGCAGCCTCAAACATAATTAAGTCTCAAAAATTCGCTCTGTATTCCATCAGATTGCAAAAACGGAGAGTTTCTGCACGATTTAATTCTCAAACCAAGTTCTAAAGGATGACGCACGAACCGTACGGGTCCATTTCATTTCACGGTCGGTGGAATGATGTCAGTTGCAGAACGCTGCAAAGTATGATTAGCTTCCAGGAACCACGTTGGGCCTGCACGTTCCTGCCTTTGGGGGGTAAGTTTCTTAAGATGCTTCGAAACAAGGGCAACACTTTATTGAGTCATGTTTCCGGTTATCAATGGAACAAACTTTGCTCAACCTCACTCAACAGCGACGGGACACTAGGACAACGGTTTCCCAGCACGGAACGGAGGAGAATGGTCTTCGCTGCGGACGGTGAACTCTACCTTTACTGACTTGATAGAGTTTTCGCAACCAGCCGTCAGGAAACTACGGCCAATGTGGGAAACCCAAAGGCAAGGTAACGGCGTAAAATGTCCCTGTATGACATGAGGGAACGTAAATGGAAGCAAATTTTACACCAGACCGAACACCAGCCAACCGCATTTTCCTATTTCGGGAAGCGTAGAACGGACAGCGCTACACGGGTTGCAGAAAAATATCGGCTTTAGTATCGAATTTTATTTTACTGTGAAAGATGAAAAGTATCGTAAACGTATCGCAACATCTAAAGCATAATGCTATAATGCATAAATCCACAAAAATGCGTATAATTGCTGTCTAAAAGTTATCTAATCCTGTGATAAACTTTAAAGTTTTATTAAATCATGTATCAAATATTAAGCATCAGCAGAGCGACCATCAACTCCCGTCAAATGAAGAAGCAATCAAGTAATAAAAACAGCGTACGCTTAATGGCTTTTTCTGCTTCGTTGAATAACATAGACAGGCAAAATATTGCCAAAGGCGTCCAAATTGCGTGAGCCACGAAGTCCACGGAAATCCCACCATTCCGACCCACTATTCACACATCCTGTCGATTTCCCGGCGAACCTTGTCCTCGGCACCTTTGGCGTGAGTGAAAGACTTTTAATTAATTGCTTTTTCACCGTGAGCGGTGCAAAACGATAAGCACTTCGCTTTCGGTGTACCGAAAACGAAACATCCCTACAGCGGAAACAGTTAATTAACGTTAATGTGTTTGGCTCGATCAAGCTTCGGTGGGTATTGTTTTCCCTCTCGGTGGAGCAGCAGTTTTTGCGCCACCCAAAAATGCCCAACTAAGCATATGATGAGGCGCATCTTCCGCTAGGTGATCCGTTTGTGTAACCATTTTCGTATATTTTTATGTGCGGTTCACGGGACTTAGCCGGCAGCGAAAGGCTTTGCCATTGGCGGTGCAACACAGGGAATTTGTGTACATTATGTAATTCCGGCTGAACGGAACGAACGATCATCAAACGAACAAAGCGAAAATGACTGGACGATCCCTTCGCTCCTGTTTGTGTTTCGTAAAAACCCAAAGGACCTGGCACTTCAGATTGAATTATGCCAGCGCAAAAAAAGGGAAACACCGTTTCTTTCGAATGCGCATATAACGTAACCGAAGTGAGAGTTTCAAAAAAGTAATCGCCAGGAGTGAACCAGCGGGGAAAAAATCGGAGAAGAACGGTTCGTTCCGAACCGTGCCCTGGAGTAGGGAAGGCTGACGTGTGAAAAGAACCGCAGAAACCGAGGGTTTCACACATGCACCCACCGGTATCCATTTTCACGATAAAAACGACGCCATTACCCTCGAGCAGGCCCCAGCAAGCGGAAAATCTGATTTGATTGAGCAAATATTTCATCTCTGAAGCCTCTCCCGGGTTGGTGTCATGGGAGCCACATCATCCTGCCGGCCGGCGACAAGGGTTCAACCTGAGCTTGGAATTCTTCGTTTGTTGAACGGAAAAATCCTTTAGGAGAAGGATTGACGAACGGGGAAGTGGCCGTGTTGAAAGCACGAAAACCTGGCGAGCAGAGAAATGATACAGCTATTACTTTGGACGCGCCGCAGGACGGAAGCTTGGCATCGTGAAAGGATGGGCACAAACCATTTTGGGCAGACAGTTGCGAGAAAAATAAAAATGTCACCCAATTCACCGTAAATAAGCTGCGAAACTATTCAATAACATGACTCTCGGCTCGGGATTGAAGTGAATCCGATCACATTTTTTGTTCGAAGTCTGGTCTAATCATCTGATCTGATTGATGGGTTCATTTTTGGACGGGCTTGTCCGTCAGTGACCTTCTAGGAAGTAATCGCCCTTCGCGGATGTTGTTGAAGATCAATAGGATTTGTGGCTCAGATTAAATCCTATCATTTTAAAAGTGTAGTCTAGCTGAATTATGTAACATAATCACATTAACTGAATAAACATTTCTTTTGCGAAAGATTTTCAGAATTCTATTTTCCAATCATTCAATCTTCTTTGAACGTTCAAAAGATTTGCACAACTACTTGACTGGCTACCCATTCTGGAACCCTACGTGAGTGGATTATTGACCAGATAACTATCTACGGAGAGATATTATTTTATCAAAAACGTGTTAATTCGAGTGTTAACTTAAATCCATAACTATTTTCTAATGCTTATTCTCTAGCATAGGTTTCGATTTCAGTCGATATCTTATTTTCAATAACTTTTTCTGAAATTCAAAAGATATCTGGAAACTGCAGCTATGTGCTTTTTTAAATAAAATTCTATACTAAGAATAAGGAACAAAGACTCTAAATCGCCAGTAATAATGCAACTCTCCCAGCCTTTGAAGTTGGCAAACTCCAATTATTTAAATACCAAATCGTAGCCGACATTCGGTCTACGACCCGGAGGAAAGGAGCTAACAGCCATTTTAGTCTGTTTGATTGCACGATGCTGGCCGGTTATTCTGCGGCAACATACAGTTCAAATTCGGATACCAATTTTTTCTGGTATGTGTGTTGTTCCGCAGCACCACCCGTACAGTCATTAGGACATGAAGTCATCGTTGGGCAAAGAACAATATCAAATTTCCCAACTCCAGTCTCTCCGGGACCGCAAGGCGGGCCGCGGCTCGCAGGCGAATGGGCCATTGTGTGTACTGAGGCAGAATGCTTTTAAAAAATCCAAACAAGAAGGTAGAGCAACATCCAAACACATCGTTAGAACCGCTTCCGTAGTCAGAAGCGCAAAGAGAGCGGGTGAAAAAAGGAAATCAGTCCTGGTGGCTGACGGCCGTTTCGGTGGCGGACTTTTGCTTTCCGCCGGCTTGTTATTTATATTTTGTTTCGTGTCACGTCACTCTCGACTACTCAAGAGGCGCACGGTCTAGCTTTCTACTCGTCGGTCGGATCGTATTCGCATTTGCAATAATATGCACACACATATACACAGAGTGTCCCAGAGTTGATCCCAAGCCCCCCGGGCCACAAAGGAGGCTGATTCTGGTCGACGACGTGGGACGGGCCTTTTTTTATTTCCATGCTTCATGACTCTGTTCCGCCGTTTGGATGTCTTTTACGACAAAAATTTCCGTTGGCGCCAACCAGCGACACTGCAAATCATGCAAAAACGGAGCCGACAGCCAGCGGCTGGCAGTGGGCACAGAACTGTGGCTGGCCACTCTATTGGGCGCATCCCAATAGATGAATTTTGCCCAACGGAAATAGAACATGGCCAATGGCGTGCCTATAAACGTGGGGAGGTTATGATTTAGGAGTTCGAGAGAATATGCTGCGGGAGCACAAAATGTGGGCCGACCATTCACCGTAGGCAATTCGTACAGGACATGCCACGAACCGGCCATTGTTATGTTTTCTTGTAACTAAATTCTGGTTTCGTCTTCTTGTAAATATTTTTGTATGATGAATACAGACTGCGATTCGAAAACATTTCCCCAAGCATAGTTTCCGTCTCAAATCGTGACAGGATATCGTTGCCATCGAATAAACAGAAACTATTCTAAGTCCAAAGGTTTGTCGTAAGCCACTCGAAAACATGTAGAAAATCCGACCAGAGACTACCTATTACCCATCAGCATGTTTTTATTTATTTGGGCTGTTAGCTGGTATCCGCAACGACCCCACAAAGTAAACCACTTTCTTGATCACTACGCTGATTACGCACCAGGGGCTGCGCTCGTCAGCACGAAGCAACGTTCCGTCCTCCAGGCGTTCCAAGAAAGCACGCCAAAGCCCCCTTGAGTGGACGAAATTACTTCTTGGGGGCCCAGCGGCGGGCTAAATGGGCGATTTCAATCCTTTACCGTCTCCGATGCTCCCTGCGAAATGTGTCTCTCTCGCAACGAAACAGCTGATCCCGTAGGCCGATCCGGCGTTGCGTAACCCGGAAGAAAGCGGCGTGTAATTGCAGGCTTCCTTGTCGTGGGACCCTGAACCCGCTCGTCGCCGCCAACCATTACCATAAATCTGGCGGTAATTGCGGTCGTCCCCGGCCATCGCGATGTCAGGGCCGTCGCCAGGAACTCGCAGCCTGACTTTTTCGACCACTCACCCAGGACAGCGTGGCGTCACGAGAGTAAGTTCGTGGAGCACGCTAAAATTATGTGTTCCAAATGGCCGTACGAAACGTGGAGACGTGGAAGAGAAGGAACAACCATAAACCACACGTTGGTTTGCCTTTAAAAAAATGTGGTCCGTCTTTTTGTTTTTCGTTCCAGCCCTGGCAGCCACCCGAAGGGCTCCGCGAAGCTCGGCCAGAAACATAGGAAAAGCAGGATTATGAATGGAAACGAGCGATAATAAAGTGATTTCTATTTTTGGCCGTCAGGATCCGTGAGGCGTGTTTGGTGTGCCAGGGTGTGTTCCTAGGAGTTCCGAGGTTTGTTGATGGTCCTTTCGGGGCGCTCTGCACTCCGACCCCCGGTGCCATTATCGATTAGAGTGTGTGTTTCGTTTTGTCCGAATGTGATCCTTTATGGTCCCTTCGCTTCCAATGGACAGGACGTTCCTTTGATATGATAATGTGGATGCGCATCCGAGCCTGAGTGAAAGGAGTCTGCATTCGAGGACAATCGGAGACAAAGTTGCAAAGCAAAGCGGAGCGATGCTTAATGGCTCAAAGTTGGGGTACATTTGAATTTGGAACACATTGATGGGACTTTGGCGATGTTTGAGTTTGCTTTGAGTCAGTACATTTTATACCAAATAGCCAAGCTCAGGCAATATTTAACCATCGTAAAGGAACTGTAGCGATAGATATGCAACCGAATCAAAAAAGAAAAACTGGAACTAGGTAATGTAAAATGGCTTGTCTGAGACTTATGTCTTGTATCCGAGCAATTATTCGATGACTATATCAACAGTGTACAGCTCGGACCTTCCACTGTTACCTTAGTTTAAGTTGTTTAGGAATTCTCTCGGCTCCTCCTCTCCTTGGATGGAAAGGTTATAGTTAAAATTTATGTTTGATTCTTCTAACACGACCAAAACAGCCGGAGATTTGCCCGTGGCCTCATCGGTTTAAAGTATCTTTAAAACGAAACAAAATGTTAAAGCAGGACATGAAGCCACTGCTGCAACATGTGTGAGGCCTAAGCGGATAATGAAATTACCGCAATCCGCACTATACCCGCCCGGTTCGGTGGCCATTATTCGATATTTGGTTTGTTTTATTACATTTCCAATACACACGATCGTGACGGACTTTCATCACACTCTTCCGCCGCGCATTGTGTCTGCGTGGCTAGGAAGTTCCTGCATCTTCGCGCTCTCGCAGGGCACATTAATATTCAGTGTATACCGAATGGGCCGGGGCGTGTTGGGTGATAAAAGGCCCCTATGTGCCTTTGCCTTTCATCTTCAGCACCATCAGCGAAACCAGCGAGCATTGCGAACCACGCTAACGATCTGACGGAGCCGTCAGCCATCGAACAGCAATATCCGGTTACCGGGCGTACTGTTGCGTGCCATAAAAGTTCTTGGCGGGCTCGAGAAGAGCCGAACCGAAGAAAATCGCACGCAATCCGGCCAACATACATATTCTCCGGAAGGCTAAGCAGGAAATACAATTTTGAAGGCACATAAATGGCTGAACGGTTCATTTGACGCAAGACAACCACCGACAAACCGGATGAGTGTTGAGAAAACATCTGAAAAGTGTTCATGAAAATGGATGAGGCAACGAAATGCTTTCGGTAACACTTCGCGAGAACTCCGGGTCTCAATATTTATGTCTTCTCGCATCCTGGACCGCGAACCGCGGAGGACTGCGATTCTGGAAGGAACTCAAGGGCCCCGCACTGAGAGTGACACGTTCGGAGGCGATGTTTACGTTATGCTACGATTATGATGCGATACGTGTCGAACGCTAATAGCAAAAGTCCATCATCATTAGGCGAACGACATTAAGACTACGCCAAGGCACGCTTGCCAGTCCTCACACAGCGGACCCACAGAAGTGTGAAAGCATAATTCTGTGTAGCGTCCCCGTAAAGGGCCACATCACATCGGCAGTAACGTCTGACGGTGATGATGCTGCCGAGGTCGCAGCCACGTCTGAGGATTTCGTGGAACTTCCTCACCAAGCATCAGTCAAGCGGACCCCATCGTCTGGGGGTGCACACATCAAACGTGCAGCCAACCCGAACCCGAAAATGGCGCGTGAAAGCGTGCACGTAGATAAATAGCAAATATTGTCTTTCTATACAACTTTCTGCCGAAAACAACTACCCGTTCGGGTGACCGGTCGGCTCGTGCCAATGGACCAAAATATCATCAAGCCAAAAGGATAATAAGTAATGTCAGTAATAGACTATGATTTACATTAGATTCAACCATTCTTTTCAACTATGTTAAGTAAGCGTTAGGCTTAACTGTTTTATAAATATTTAAGTTCACGCGATCAATATTTGATGTAAAATTGTAATAATCTATTGTGCAAACATTTACAGCTTTACAGCGTTTGACCACCAACATATTCAAAAGACGTGCAACTTCAAGTTCCATCGACCTGCTGTCCTCCAGTCGGAGATTCGTGCTGCCCCGGGGCCTGGTCAGCACTTTCAACAAACTACAGCCGACAGGATAAATAAATGTAAAATAATCAATACATGTCACTGGATTACTAAACCACAGCATGGCTCGCCGGCTGGCGTATGTGAGATGAAATTTCTAATGATGGCCCTGGTAGAGCGTGGCTGGCTGCAGGCCATTATTAGCCGTATGCTTCGTACCGTCGACCTAAATTTCCTGCGGTGGCAGCGGGCGGCCGGAGCCGGGGCAGATTAGTTGCATCGTCACCGACGAACCCCGTAGTGGGTAGTGGGTGGACCTGGATGACACATTAAGGGTGGCCGCCACAGTGTGGGCCAACAGGCCGACCAGCTTTATGCTGATTTTTGAACGGAACGGACCACAGCGGAGCGGAAGCGGAAACGGGCTCGGTCAAGCAGGGTCAAGGTTAAGGATGTGCCATTGATTCTGCGATACGCTCGGTGTGAATGTGGAGAAGTCAATGAAGCAAACAGGTCGTCTTTTAAGTGAAAACACGCTCAGGGCGCTAAAACCAAAGGGGGCGAAAACGGCCAATACTTATGATAAAGACCCCGACAATATTTCGAAATAGATTAGACTTTTAAATTGAAACGACCGGCACGATTTTAATCCACTCTATCCCTAATGCCATTTATCTTGAGCCTCAGTTTCAGCTCTCAGCAATAAAACTTGGAGAAACTCATGATAAATGGTTCCCAATTTGTGATGCGATACACAAAGCATCGCACCAGGTAGCTGGATCCGGGATAGCAAACCGGACAAGCAAAACGGCCGTTAAGGAAACACCCAACTTTCTCGATCAAAAGGTACAAGTTGGTATCCGCTATCCTCGGCGGAATGGCACATTTTCGATCACTCGATTATCGACCACTTTATAAACCTCCGACGGTCAATCGACCGACCCGATCGAGAACTTGATAGCGGTACTGACCTCACGCGCCGGAAGCAACTTGGGGCAGGAACTTCTTCGTGCAAGCAATTCGGACCCACTTTCCAAGTTATTCGACCGTTCGGACACGTTTTCCTTCATCCGGGTGGGGTCAAAAAGGGCGGATAATCAATCTTCGTCGAGGAGCGGACCACTCGGACCATTCCAGTTCAGGATCTCTTGAGCGGACCCACACGAGGCGTAGTACTACCGAAGACCACATTAGCGGAGCGGAGATGACGACGGCACGAAACTCACCTTCATCCTCCGGGGCAGCACCGTCGGTGGCGACGGATTCCTTTTCCTGCTCGGCACCCGAAGACACTCCCGCTTTGACGTCGCCTGCTGCCGGTTTGGAGACGACGCCGCCCTCGCCACTGCCAGTTTCGGAAGCTGGGACCCTTTCCGGTTTCCCAGCGGTCCGGGGGCCGCCGCCCTGCTTGGTGGCGGTACTTTTAATTTTCCATCCCCACCCGGAGCGTCCATTAGTGGCACGTTTTCCGCTCGTTTTGCGAGCGTCTTCCGACACTTCCGCGCCCGGGTCAGGATCGCCGCTCTCGACGCCGACTTGTTTTCCCTTTCGTCGGAAGACCCGCAGCCAACCGCAGAAGTTCATCATGCGCTGATTGGAGCTTCGACCGTCCTCGTAGTTGTTGGGCCGGTGGCACGGTTTCACTTCCACTATCGACCGACACGGTACCACAGCCACTAGCACAGCCGATGGCTTCAGATGGTGGCCGCCGTCAGGTTCACCGCCAGGTACGTGTTGACACTGACACGGCGCTGGCACTACGCAGGACCGGCGCACGGTGAAATGCTGGTGATGCTGGTACAGATGGTGCGAACCATACCGACAGCAGCGATGGGAACACTTTTTCTGACGCACGGCACCGTACACGTCTCCAGCGCACGGCATCAGAGGGAACGGATTGGTGGACCGACGGGAGTGTTCTGTTTCCGGCAGAAAAGCACCACCGCCATGACTAAACACTAACTCTTTCGCTTGCAGTTACATGGTTTACGCCTTGTAGGACCGATATCTGCCTACATCCGTGTGAACGCGAGCCCAGGATGCCCTCTGGTGGGGACTCTTGTCAGCAAGCAGGATTAGCTACGAAGTTACAATTGCCTCTGGAAAGCAGAGGGTAAGCAGAGTGGTCAGAGCTGCTCCCCGGTTTCACATATTCCTCGCTGAGATTAACACTTCCTGGCCCAAGCGTAAAAGGCTTTTACTAGAAATAAGCCAAGAAACTCTTCTGCTGTTCACTAGCAAGCGGGACACTTATCTCTACGAAGATACGTTGACCAGGAGCAATTCACAGGGTAAGCCCTGTCGGAAAGGCCTTCCAGCTATTCGGCTGAATGGCATTAAAATACGGAAAACCCGAAAAATCACGGATCAGAAGCAAACTCTTGCTGTACTGCCTAGCGCCAAGCCTTACGGTGATCGGAATGTGGTCCGGGTGCTGGTATCCGATTGTACGAGTTGTTTTGTTCCTGGTCAAATTCACCGTCGGATATCTTCTTTAACGAGCTTCCGTTGTTAATTTAGACCGCTTTTCAGTTCTAATGACCTTCAGGATCACTTCAGATGCTGCCGCGGTCTACAACACTTTTGCAACTGAAATGTAACTCAATTTCCAGTGGTTGCTAGATCCGCGACAGGCAGGCGGTTTGCACAACTTCAGTGTGTCGCGTCGAGAACTAACAAAGCCGCTACCGGCACTATAACTTGCCGCTTTCGCCCTCTAACCGTTGAGCTAATTAATCGAGTTCGACGTGGCGTCAGAAGTTTTTGGAATATTAAATTATGCACCGTGGATTTAGAGCAGCCCGCGGTGTTGGCTGCAACTGTCAGGCATGTAGGAAACTAAGTTTGGTACACGCTTCAGTTACGGTTACTAAGTAGGCGTACCGTCGCTACCGTCGTCTTCAGTGTGTTACGTTTTTGGCAAGGCTTTAGTTTTGGCCAGCCAGCACCTAGCAACTAGCCAGGGCTTCCAATTACCGTTACAACTAAAGTCATTATGCAAATTCATGGGCGCTCCATCATCCCTTACATAGAATAATGTCTGCACGGAATGTCAATGGAGTACAGGGCTATCACCAAGCGACCTCTCGCCACCGAAAACCAATTCCAAACCAATCAATTCCCCAATTACTTTCTCAATGTGACGACGGTCGGCTGGATCACGTGCGATGTGCTCGATACCCGAGGGCCATTTTTCAGCGTCCTCCTCAGAAACGGTGATGAAAATTCTTCATCCTTCCCCTGGGACCCCTCGATCCCGGAAGGGGTCCCTCCGCGTGTTTGGGGCGATTTCACATCAACCAATAAAAAAGAAAAACTTCAGGTTTCCAGCATACCCGAAATATGAGCGGTTCGAAACGTGCCACTTTGGCACCGGTATTCAGCAACACGTTCGTCCATATGTTGCCCTGCCGGGCGCCTATGATTCGACTTTCCGGGGCAACATTACTCACAGGGGTTTCTACCCAGGGCAAGGCAGGGAGTCCAATTCTCAGCGATTCGCAATTCTTCGCACTAGCAATGGTGCATCATTTGCAGCAAGTATGTTGGTTTTAGTGACCCACGTATCATTTTATGCTGCTGGCATAAAAGGCATCACAGTTGGAAGGAGGATTCGTGGCAAAAATAATTCGGCTCGAAGCGAGTTTTTTGCTCTATAAAACAAAGTACGATTTATAGAAAAGCGCAGATCGTCAGGTCGCTTGCGTCAGCCCAGAAAGTGTGACACAGCCGTCGTCTGACGTTCATTCGTGCTTTATGCTATCACATCAACGAATGGGGTTTCCGTGAACCATGCTGCGCAACCGAGTGCTACTGCAGAGATGCAGTTCGTTGCAGCCGTTGCGGCAAGTGTCAAGAAATTCAATTACACTCCGGACATTCGGCTCGGTGAAGATGTTCGTCTTCGCCGCTTTGCCGGTACATTCCCAGGCGGATGCGGAAATGTTAAACAGCGACTCTTTTCACAGCGGTTTATCTCGTTTTCCATTTTCTTTTTTCACATCTCAGTCAATCGTACTAAAACGTGGAAAACGACGGCAAAACTAAAGAAGAATTTCAATAACGTCGGCATGCTTGCGATTTCGAAGTAAACATCAACCACTGGCGCTGGCAGAAGCGGGTTTGTTTTTCACGGCCACTTTCCGACCTTTGCTTAGCGTCCAGGCCGGGCCTGCCGGTCCTACAAACACTCACAAAATACACACTCTTCGCTTCGACCGGCGGACCGACGCTCGTCGATGAATTCGAAATTGGGCAAATCGATCAAATTAGCAACAGTAACCGTCGGCAATAACAACAAACCCCCTAGGCGCTGACTACACGCTGGCGCTCGCTCGTATTATGTCACCACCACCACCGAACACCAAACCAATTTTCCATGGCCCGCGGCCCGTCCACAAGGCGCGCTTTTTCGGCACGGCGTGGCGCGTCTTATCAGGCGTCCGGTGGCGGAAAAACTGAACCCGACCGCGTCGTGCAGCCACTAGAAAAGCCTCGCGGAGAAATTGAGCGATTTGGGCTGCCTGCACACGTTGTCGAAAGCTTTTTCCCACCATTGGAGCTTTTTCGCGCGTGGGTCAAAAAGTGGTGAAGTTACACTCTACCACGGCACCTTTCTGTCCTTTCAGTTTAGTTGCAGGCACTTTGCCGTATCGCAGTGTGTGATAGACAGTGGCAAAGTGGCCTTTTGGTCTTTTTCATTGGTGGTATGGTGAAATCAAACACTTCGTTAAGTTGAACTGTTACCAAATTTGTTACAGCTATATGCTAGACTAATTCCTTATTGACCCATGTGATAAAACTGGCGAGTGGAGAGCGAGAAAAACAAAGTGAGCATCGTTTTGGCGCGCGTGTGAGAAAATGTGCGCTCACGTGTTGTGAGAGCATTTTCCTCCTCACTTTTTGTTGTTGTTTTGCCTTGCTTTTAGGCTGTTTTCTTTGTTGCCAGTCGCGTTGACGGTTAAGGTTTTATCAATGAAAGCTCTTCGGGCCAAGCGGAACTATCGGGAAACGGTGAGCTAAGAGCTGCACATGCTAGCGAATTTTCCTCTCTCTCTGTGTTCGGGAAAGACTCACTCCTTCCGTTGCCAGCCAGCCAAAGGAAAAGAGAACCAGATTTAAACGGACCACAATGCTCGACAACGTGCGTGAAACAAAAGCTCAAAGATCAAAAGGTCCGAGGGCCTCCGTAATTGCCGTACCAAACGTATGTTCGCGTATTGTTTTTTTTTTTTAAAGGACGTCCACGGTACTGACAAAAAAATGTGCTCCATGGTGAACACACTGTAGGAAGAGAGGAGTAACGTTTCCACGTTTGTTTGAAGGTCCTTACGAATAGTCTTATGATGATGATTTCCCTACATAATGTAGGAAAAGTGTTCGGTAAGTGCGCCACTTACCGGTGGCAGAGCCTGATGATGTTTTCGTCCCCAGCGTCGGTTGTTTGACGGGTGAAATAAGCGGAGATGTTGTGGCATTTTTCACCGGTTTCGCCGGTTTCGGTAGCTGCAGACTATTGGCGTTCTCCATGGCGAAGTCTGTGCAAATAGAACAAAATAAATCCATTATTGTTTGAGCCAAATATGTTTTTTAATATGTGTGTCAAAAGCCCATTAATGTAAACAAACAATCACGAATTCAAACTGCAATTATAACCTCGATGAATGAAAGATCTCACATCTCACCTTTGCTCACTTCTCACTACTCGCGCTACAGAACTCACTTCAGAGTCAAACGAGAACTCACCGCCTGTCATCGAGCGCTCCAGCTGTTTGACAGCGTTATTCACGCAACAGAGACTTACGCGCTCCGAGGAAATCGTGACTGTGCACAGTGGCGGCCGCGCAACACGATCGTGAAGAGTTCCGCTGGGTCCGCCGTGATATTTTATATTGATTGAAGCACTCATACACCGTGCGGCTTCGTCGTGCGTAATTCATAAAGCGGTGACTCATAAACTCAAAGCAGAAGCTGCGACAGCCACACGTGCGGTTCGTCGGTTTTATTACACTCCGTGTGCATCAGGTTAGTGTCCGCGGTTGGAGGGTTTATTAATAGGAACATTGTTTGTTTGGCATTGCGATAGACAAACACAAAAGTATGGTGGTGGCCGCGAAAATTCAGCATGCGTGCAGAAACATGTGTCGTGTCGATCAGTGAAATGGTGTCACTAAAACAGGCCTCTGGCCCAATGCGCTATCAGCAGAAGCGAACACAAGTCCGCAGTCTCCGGCGGATCAGCAGGTGGATCGACTCTCGGATTGGCATAGGCAGGCGAGGCATGTCATTAACGCCTCGCCACCGTTGTCGCGCTGTCCGTCGTCCACAAAAGTTCGTTTTCTTCGCTAGCGCATGTGACCATAATGATCGCTTTCGTTGCTCGCAGCGACCTGAACACGTTGTGCAAAAACCGGTTCGTGAGCCAGACGGTGATTTAATATAGCATTTCCTAGTCCCACTGGCCGCTACTTGTTGCTTCCAACTGGAAAGATGAGCCTAGATGGTGGTGGCCACCGGGCGCGACCGGCTACATCTTTGGTGATGACCTTGAAGCACCGAAACCTTGAACCGGAACTGATAATTTATGCTCCGCCGCGCCAAGGTCCGCGCTCCGACGCGGTCCCGCGACCTGCGAATTGGACGGTTGGAAAAGCGCCCTCCCGGGGTTTTGGTGGGGTGGAGGTCACGCTGCCCTAAGGGGCGTTAGGCGAGCGTTTGATAAAATAGTAACAGGGTAATGGTAAATATTTGATGTCCCTCCGGTCAACAAAGGGACCGAGGGAGCGTGCAGGAATGCTCTTTCGATCTGGACGTTCCATCGCAGATAGAGAGAGAGAGGGAAAGTAAGGGACTAGAAGAGCCACGTCGTTGGTGTTAGTCAGTGCGGTCCCGTCAAGGGCTTCCGCTGCCAATCAAATAACCGATCTAATAGATGGCCCAGTTCTAGATGGATCGTGTCCAGCGACAAAGAGCACGAGTGCGTCACACGCTACTTGGACTAATTAATCTCAATGGTCCACTGAAGAACACGTCGCCGTCCGCCAACGAGTGCCTAACGAAGTGGCTCGAAGTTTGAACCACGTCGCGGCAGATTTGCGATACGGAAGGACTTGTCAGCCTGAGTGAACCCGATACGGTCCCGGCTACGGCAGCTCTTTATCTTCCAATCTAAAGCTGCGACACGGTGCTTTGCCGGCACATTAAGCGGAGGGTCAGATGTGAACGATTGATAAGCGGTGTGTCTGCTGATGTCACCGCACAGCCCCACTGTCTGCCATACGGTGGCCCATTGGGCCGGATAAACCGATTGCCAGTTAATGCACTGCACTTTTTTCCTTACGCCAGAACACGTTTCAAACGAAGTGCGATGATGGGCCTGCAATGGAAGCATTAGTTTTCACACCCGGTGATTTGCGCCGTCAAAATGGACATATATATTCGCCGTGTTATCGTACAATGTTTACTACCGATAAGCAGCCCCCCGGCTGACCGGGTGTTGGCGTTTGTATAATGGCTCTGCCAAGCGCTCTGTTGCCGGTCGACAAAGCGAAGTCCAACATTACGCAACGGAACGTGAAAGGGTTTATCGCGGAGATATCGTAGCGCGATTGATTGGTAACAGTGTGGCCACCTCCCAGCAGAAGCGCTACGAAGGGGATGTTCTGTTCTGCTGCTGCTCAATTTGAGATTCCAAAAACCCTTTACCATAAAACGTCTCCCCGGGCGCAAGGCTTATCAAAACACGGCCCCAGTATTTGGGGAACCATAACGCTGGAAAGCGAAACAGCGAAATGATGTTTAGCCCCCTGAAACGTGCATGGCCGCCAGGTTGGTTTCTGGGCGGTATCAAATTACGACCCGGTACCAACCGGCTCCGGAAACCGGACCGACAACCCTCGTAAAGGCTTTCACCGCACGCACCAAAAGTTGGGCATTTTGCGGCCTCCATCGAAAAGGCTGGAACTTTTCCAACCAGGGCGACCGGTATCGGTGCGCCACCGTTGTTTGTGTGCGCTTTGACACCACGTTACGTACGGCCGACGACGAAGGGCCTTCCTCGTGGTTGAAATTCATTCACTCAATCGCCGCCGCGGCGACGACGTTTGTCACGCTCCAGCTACCCACGGAATCCGCCGGCCCTGTTCCGGATTGTGTTGTGGATCGCCACAAACACAAACGCGTTCAGTCGATTCGATGTTATTATTAGCAGACGAGAACTGCTCTAGAGTCTAGAGGTCGTTCATGTGCAACACTGGCCGCCGCGTGCGCGTGTTTTCTGTTTCGTGACCAAAATGGACGCTTAAAACAACACGTCTGCTTTGGCCACAATTGTGCCCCGACCCGCCCGTGAACTGGCACCACTTAAACCGAGCTGCTTTCCCGTCATTCCAGTACCCTCGGACCCCATATGAAAGGAGGCCGGCAGCGGTTGAAGCACAAAGCCAAAGAATTTCTGCGATCGCTGGGCACATGTTGGAAGGACGCCAACGGTAGGAAGATGGAAACCGCAACGAAGACAGCCAGACGGCGCTCGCTGTTCAAAGCCGTGCTGAACGTGGCCCACAAGTTCCTCGCCCTGCTCGTCCGATGGCTCTCGCAAACGATCTACGGCGAGCATGGCAAGCAGATGCCGCCGATCACGAACCTGATACTGATGGAATCGGCCACCTCGCTGGCGGCCAAGATCCGGACGCGAAAGGTGCGGCGGCTCACTCGGCCACGGGCCCGCTTGGCAAACAACTAATTGGTGTACCTTTCCAGCTGACGAGTGTCGAAGTGACGCAAGCCTTTATCGACCGGTGCAAGGAGGTGAACCCACTGCTGAACTGCGTGGTCGACGAGCGGTTCGAGGAAGCGCTGCGGGATGCAGAACGGGCCGATAAGCTGGTCGCGTCCGGCACCATGACCGTGGAGCAACTTGAACGCGAAAAACCATTCCTCGGTGTGCCGATCTCGACCAAGGACTGCATTCGGGTGCAAGGTAAGTGGGGACGGACGAGTGCGGCTTAAGGCCCTCCCATTCCGGTTCGATATTTTCACTGTGTCTTCTCCGTCACACACCCGTAGGCCTTTTGCACACGTCCGGCATTTGGTACCGGCGGAACGTTCGCGGAGAAAAAGATGCACGCACCATCGAGCTGATGCGTCAGGCCGGCGCCATACCGTTTGCGCTGACCAATGTGTCCGAGTGCTGCATGTGGTAAGTGTGATGACAACCGCTTGGGGTCTTAATTGACAATGCGATCCAACGAACGGCTTCAAGTTGTGCCATCTCCCTGTGGAGCTCTTAATTCGGAATCATCCCGTTGACTCGTTGCAGGTGGGAAAGCGTGAACACAATTCACGGGCGCTCGAGAAACCCGTACGACGCGAATCGTATCGTCGGTGGTTCGAGCGGAGGCGAAGGGTGCATCCAGGCGGCGGCCGCCTCCCCGTTCGGGCTCGGTTCGGACATTGGCGGGTCGATCCGTATGCCGGCCTTTTTCAACGGCATCTTCGGCCATAAACCGTCCAAGTTTGTCGTCTCGAACGAGGGCCAGTACCCGGAGGCACTGTCCGAGGAGCAAACCTCGTTTCTGGGTAAGGTTAGCGACTCGGACTAAGGGAAATGTCACCGAACCCTTCTTTTTGCTCATTGAACAGGAATTGGCCCGATGTGCCGCTACGCTACCGATCTGAAGCCGGTGATGCGCATCATCGCCGACGAGCACGCGGCCAAACTGCGCCTAGACGAGCCCGTCGATCTGAAGCAGGTCAAGTTCTTCTATCAACCGAACGACGGTGGCGCTCACCTCGTGTCGCCCGTCGATCTGGACATCCGTGATGCCATGGAAAAGGTGATGGCTCATTTCCGGGCCACGGTGAAAGCGGAGGTACGGAAAGTGTCGCTGGAGAAGCTGCGCCAGTCGGCACCGATCTGGTTCGCCAACATGAAAACACCGTCCAAGATTGGGTTTGACGCGCAGCTGGCGAACCTGCAGGGAACCGTGAACCCGTGGCTCGAGCTGCTGAAGTGGCCACTGAACCAATCGCGCCACACGCTCGTCGGCATCCTGACGGCCCTGACCGAGCGCGGTGGGGT
Source organism: Anopheles bellator (assembly GCF_943735745.2). Lineage (NCBI taxonomy): Eukaryota > Metazoa > Arthropoda > Insecta > Diptera > Culicidae > Anopheles > Anopheles bellator. The sequence goes on along the minus strand of NC_071285.1, from coordinate 316,938 downwards.
CCAGTACGGCTCGGAATCGTACCATTACTACGTGCGGCAGCGTAACGAGCTGGCCAACGAGTTCCGAGAGATGCTCGGCGAGAACGGAGTGTTCATCTACCCAACCCACCCTACCGTGGCCCCGTACCACAACGAGCCGCTGATACGGGCGCTCAACTTTTCTTACACCGCCATCATCAACGTGCTGGGTCTGCCGGCGACGGCCGTACCGCTCGGCGTGGGTCGCGAAGGACTACCGATCGGGCTGCAGGTGGTTGGCGGTGTGAATCAGGACCGACTGTGCCTTGCCGTGGCCTGCGAACTGGAGCGTACCTTCGGTGGCTGGGTTGCGCCTGAGGTGAAGGCCTAAACACGTGGCGCCTCGGGAAGGATACACGAACCACCGCACGTTGGTTGTTCCAATTAAAACGAACAAGAACATGTAGGTAGATGTATTTTTCTCGTTTCTTTTTTTACTAAAATACGCTAAGATATTTTATACACGGGATAGACAAGCGAACCATACACACCGAACCATTTATAATCCGATTGGAGTACAATAAAGAGAGGAGCCACCAGGGATCTATCAATCTAAGAATTTTGAAGATTTCTTTAGTGTGTCCAGGCACGGTCGACTCGGGGTGGGCCACGCCAAGAGAGATCCGCACCGCTAGTGAGTTCGTCCGCCAAGCTCGGTGATTGTGGCCAACAGTTCCTCTCGCTTGGCGCGTATCACATCGTACCGGGCACTGCGGACGCCCACGACGCATCCACTTTTGCGAATCTGTCTCGTAACGGCATCTACCGTGCACAGCACGTGTATGCCACAATCGTATCCGTTACTCTGCTGCAGGCAATCCCCCGTTCGCATCGCAGCTTCCGGACAGCAGAGGGCACGCTTCAGAATCGCCACCAAGCCGCGGGCATACTCTCCGTTGGCGTTGCGCGACGAATCGAAGTGGTAGAAGGTTTGCTCGGGGCGCGAAAACACCAGCAGGCTCCAGTGGGTACCGCCGGCCCGGTCAGCCCGATCGTTGTCGTTGAGGGCAAAAAACACAAACGCTCGCTCGGCCGCTCGCAGCGGGCCCAGGAAGATGGAAACCTCCTCCTGCGACACCATCCGGATGCACTGCGTAACCTCCGGGCTGACGAAAAGCAGGTCGGACTCGTTTTCAAACACCCGCTTTTCCAGGTATTCGAAGTAGAACGAAATGAGCTGGTCGTTTAGCCAGTACGGTCCCTTCAGAAGATCGATATCCGACATCCGGAGGCACGATTCGTGAAAGTTCAAAGCCACGACATCGTGCGACGACATGACGATCGCTCTCACACTGGGCGCAACACAAACTGTAAAGAGGCACGTTCTAACTATCCGACAGTGGCCTACGCTTCCGACCGGAATCGTGGTGACCCTCGCAATTCCTTAAATTTACGGAAAATTGTTCACAAATTTTTCTGACATTTGGCGCCGATTCAAGAATCAAAACAAAACCATGACAACACAACCATGAGGTGAGCGCTTTTGTTGTGACAGCTGAGCTCACGTGTGTTGCGCAATGCGCCAGCGCGATTTCGCTTTTGCCCGTGATGCTCACTTCTGGCCGCGATTGCTCACTCTCACGGACTTACCTTCCGGCCTCCCGGGTCGCTTTCTCCGAGGTTTCTCTAACCAGCAAACACTTTGCACAGAACAATTTCCTCTTTTCACTGAAACCACCAGTCGAACATTCTATCTGTCACTGTTAACCGCACATCACATCGCATCGGTCTACTAATATTTCCGGTGAAATCAGTCAACAACACAACACGGCGCAGCGTGCATAACAAAGCGAAGCGCAGCAACTGAATGTGAGCTCCGCAGCTCACGGAACTCGTGCGCTCGAATGTGAGCAGCGAACAGTGAGCAGTGAGAATCGTTCTCGAGAATTTTTTCTGCCGTCGGGCGCTCCAACAGTGATTGCCAATTTCTAACGGCGCGACGATATTCAATTTAAAAGATTGAATTTATGCAGAATTTCATTTGGTACTTGAAATCAAATGTTATAAATTTACTTCAACTTCTTTTCCATTTCTCGTCTACGTCTTCAAAATATCGTGTTTCTTTAAATATGCAACCCGTAAAGGTTAGCCTGTCTCGGTGGAAGCTGTGCTTTTGTGTCGTCATCCTCAAGAAACATTTGATTGATTAAAATTACTCCATCTTTACGAATAACCTAAATTACGGGCTGATGATTACTGTACTGATAGCTGAGATCAGCGCGTTATGTGCACAGAAGACCCTTTGCCCTTAACAGGGCAGATGCTTTGTGTCGTCTAAACTTTGTCATCCTGGCGGAAACGGGTCACCCCACTATCAGTTAGCAAACCTGCTAGCTATTTTGGTTGCAGCTCGGCGGACCATTATCAAGAGACCCTTGGCGTAGGGTCTTTCCACAATCCACCCATGTTTGACCTTTGAAAGTGGCATGCGCGCAGTTTTACTCACAGTGTGGGTTCTGGATCTTATTTATTTTGTTGACCATCGAAAATGAAATCAAAAAACGATCATCAAGACGGACTCAAGACGTGTCTGGTTGTAGCTGGTTGCAAAAAAGCGGACAGCCGTATCATGTTTTGCATGTATACTTTCTTTTTTATATGGCCTCCGCATGATTGCAAAATCCATGATGAGGTTATCGCCACTGAAGGGAACTGCGTGGATGTGCGAGATAGCGTCGAACGAAATGCTGCGTTGCGAGAGGAGTTATGATGTCCTGTTGTAGTTAATGAAAAACTACGACCCAATCGTAGATCGAGTGATAAGATCTATCGTAAACAAAGGTTTCCAAGGTACTATAGGGCATGGGCTTCGGGATAACGTCGTAGAAATAAACGCCACTTAGCCACACCGTCGTTAGACAGGAGTGTATGTCCCAGGGCCTCCGTTAGGGATTCTCCAAAAAGATTTCCTCACCCCTCACAATAGGCAACGAAAAGTAGTGCATAAAAATCTTTTTAGCATTTATTGTATTCTGGATTGAAATGTTCTGGAAAGTGTGACGTCTCGCAGTGGCCATCAGCATAGAAGAATAAACATTCCCACTAACACTATTCCGTGCGGTGATAAGGCCGACTACAATGCAATGCTGCTGGACTTGGAATACTTCGACCGCAAGTCTCGACGGCGCGGATCCGTAAACGATAACCTCTCGGCTGGGCTACGTGCGGCACCGTCGAAGTGATAACATGACCGTTGCTGCTAGAAGTCGGCTTTCGTTGGGATGGAGTGAGCTCATGCCGGGCGCCGAGCCGGTCATAAAAGCTGACCCGGACCAACTGCAGCTTTCCAGTCGTCGTTCGTCCATCGATCGCTTCATCCCAAGTGACTGTTTCTGTGTTGGCTGCCACTTCCAGTCCCTGTTAGGACTCTCCGCGTGTGCCGGACTCTCTGCGTGAGCAGACTATGCTTTAGATGCATTTGATGCTTAGACTTACCGCTCGAAACGAACCCGAAAACTACCATCTGTGATCTGTGCCAAGCTTCGCTGCGATTCTATACCACGCGGTGCGTGCATTTCTCTGGACTAGGGACACGCCCTGTGGTGCTTGTGATACGGTGTTGTACCGTCGTGCTAGAATAGAGACTGTGAAATCCAACGAGTGGTTGCACTTCTGCTGGACGCGGACGATTTGGATGGTGCATGTGCAACTGACCGCTAGTGCGAATACGTTCCGCTTCTCCGATTCGCTAGATTTGGCGAACGCGCTGTTTGACTTTTGCGAAGGTATGCACCGAGCGCACCGACCGTTAATGGTGCTCCTGTACGCTTAATGGTTCCTTTCGTGCCTTCTCCAGATTGCGGCAACATGGCGTGCCTGCCCCAGTCGGCGTTTGCCGTGCACAAAGTTCGCCAGGCGCAGCATCAGAAGGATCTCACCGTTGCGCGGATGTTCAGCGACAAGCACGGCCCGAAATACTTAAACAAGAGCAGTAAGCACCCGCGGCGACGGCTATCAGGGCAGGGTTATCACTAACCGCGATTTCTTTCTCCCTCTGCTCCTAAGCGCTCGATTTGACGCCGGCCACACCGGTCAAGTATAACGGCAAGCTGATGAACAGCATCTGGGGCCTGTACAATCGCTACTCGCCGCACAACTTCAAGAAGAACAATGCATCCACCGGGGGTTTCTTGGGCCTGCAACAGCCGTAAGTGTCGCGAGCCGGTGTCGGCGTGTTAAATGTTTAGCGGCCACTGTTCAATTACTTAACTCCTTGACCGTTCCCCCACACGGCAGGTTTGCTGTTGCATGCTCACCGGCGGAGAAGTCCCCGGCAAACAATCTACCCGTGGGCGAGTAGGTTGCTCTAGCGATCCGGTAGATGGTCCAGGCACGTCGTCGGTCGCCCAAGCGAATGCTCCTAGTAGTGGCTAGCGTTCTACATGTGATTTATTCAAATAATACAATCTATATTTTTCATAGAAAGCTGCTGTCTTTTGTGTTTGTCTTTCTTTTATTCTGAAACTGGACTCTCGCAGGACGTGCCTTTTGTCGGGTGGGTTAAAACTCGTTACGCTTGTAGCTTATTTCGATTATTTTAGTTGAGATATAACAACAATTTTCGAGCACCGATAAAGCGTGGCGATTTACTCAGCTGCAGCTTCCAAGGACGTGATAATTTAATCGCTCGTTAGAAGGTAATTCTTCCAGCACAAGGAGTCATGTGATCGGATGATGGACAAGGTGGCCAAAGTTCATAACAAACAGATAGGATTGATTGTGCATCATCCACATTCTGCTGATGCCTGCCCTCGAGTTGATTGTACATTATTTTTGGTACAAACGATCCACAAATCGAGATTCGCACTAAATGCTAAAGCTATACAGTTGAATGCTGCTACAATTTTTTAACGTCACTCTTTACATCTACTTTACATCTTACATCTCGCCCCAGTTTTAACCGGTTTTTGTAAATATCGCCAAAGAAATACTCTAAAAACTTGGATCCTCGTCGATGCGACTTATCGTTCACTGTGAGCCAACTTTCTCACGCCAGAACCGTGAGCATTCGGTGAGAAGTCTACAAAATGGGGGCGAAAAACCACCCTCACCCACAACAGAGAGAGAGAGAGAGAGCGCGTATGTGACGTATAGAGAGCAGCGGGCCGAGAACGGGACAGGCAACGCGCACTGCGCCCCCGCCGACGAGAGCATGAACGAGAGGCCCCGTGGCTGAGAACGCACGGAAAACGGGAGAAAATAGAAAAATTCTGAGCAGCTCGCAGCGTTTTTCACTCACCGGAATCGGGGGTGGCCGCGCTAGTCAGTTTCGATCCGGTAGACGAACGAACACCAGTGCGCGGGAGTGCGATTGTGTTTCGCGATTGAGGAAAACCCATTTGGTCCACGCGACCCAGCGAAAAAAGGAGAGCCCATTTTGGCAAACGGAGGAAAAGCGGAACTCGACTATCCGATCCGCGCCGCACACGCACCCACAGGAAGCCAAGCGGAAGTGCGACATCGGTTGCAGAGTGTCAGTGTCGTCGTCGTCGCCAGGAAAAATTTAGGATGGACATCGGTGGAGCGTACGGCGGTGGCAAAGCAGGAGGCGCCTTCGATCCGATTGCGTTCGTGCAGCGACCGATCGTCATTTTGCGCGCCGTTTGTTGGGTTAGTAGACGACTTTTTCCTTTGCTGGGCAGCCTGGCGAAATGCCTTCGCCAAAAGTCTATCCTGGCCAGTGGAGTGTTTGGAAGAGACAGCTCCTGAAAGGGCGAGCGAAACGGAACGAGCGACACAGTGAAGTGTGCGGATGTGTGTGCGAAATGAAGAATCCTTTTCAACACTTGCACCGACGACCTTCCGATAGGACGAAAATCGATTTTCTTTCCTGTGAGATGTTCTCACCGCGGAAAGCGGGCTTCTCTCACCGCTCGCCGTAGCGCGCCATGAAGCTCTCACGTGCTCGCCTCAATGAGCAGCGCCTTTCTTCATCACTTCTACGTTGAAATGGTCGTTCTTCTCTTATTCGGAATAATTCGTAACGTTTCATCGCAACCCGTGCGCGATGTGCTCGGATGTAGAAGCTAACTATTTGAAAGTCAACTAGCTCGTCAACGAGCGACTTGTTGGATTTAGCAACTAAAGTCGACGGCGTTGTACAACGTTGTCTGATCATACACGCTTTTGTTGCACCCTCTAATCGAATTATGGGACGAAATCGGTGGTTTAATTTCTATTGTCTCTTATGTTTCCACAAATAATGAAAACATTGTTGGAAGCGGGTCATACTGTTTACGCAATGTTTACACACCACAAAGACCAGCATAAATGGGCACATTCATCGTAATAGACACGAACCAACCCTTACGCTGTGGTCTGACCGCCCGGGCGAGAATATGTGAAGCCTCGGGGAGCTTGTGACATAATAGTCCGGACCTAAACGCCCCACCAGCGGAGGTTGAGGAAGTAGGATTCGCGCGTGGTGTGGCGCTCCAAAGTGTGTGCCAGTTTTTCCTGTTCCCGTCTCGTTCTCGTCGCGCTGATGGGTGGGCAGAAGGGCGACAGAAAAACGGCTAACGGCCCATGTCGACAATAACGTAACCCAGCATACATCTTCGACGCTGCCGATGACGATGCCATTGGCGTGATGCTATTACTGCCTATATTTTGCTGTACATCGTTCATCTCGCCGTTTCGTGGCGGCGGTCATTGGCAGCGCACGCGGGACTGTTTTATTGATTCGAGTCGTCAGCATTGGAACACGGAAGTAGAGGCGAAAGAAAGAAAATCATAATCAGTGCCATTCACACGTGCCACTCGTAAAATCCGACAACTCGCTGCGGAAAGGAAAACTCGTATTCAACAACGTGGATTCGAGTTAATCCTCTGGTTGATTTGAATCTGTGCGAGAAAAGGGACAATTAAGATGCTGGAATTGTCTGGCTGGAAGCGTTATGACGGGGTACTTGCAGACCTTCATATGCTGTGAATCAGAAGTCATCAGATGATAGAATAGATTTAACTCAGGTGCTCACTCACCCATAAGCGACCCAAGAATACTATGGACAAGAAGGACCTTTTCTAGAGAAGAAACACAAGATTCTACACCCTCTATTTATTGAAAGATGCGAGACCATACCTGCGCGAAATATCGATTGACAGAATTCCAATTCCTTGCCCCGGTGGGCTGTTCGCTGAGGCGCGCATGATGAAGTATAGGAAAGCCGGTTTAAAAAGCAATCTCTCACCTGATGGCCACTTAAAAGTTTAGGGTCTAGAGCGCCATCGCCGGGGAAGGCCGTTCATTGTGTAGAAGGCTCCGAGCGTTGTCCTTCTCTCCATCACATTGTAATAATCGGCCCTTCGGTTGGTGGCCGGTGTCGCTGGTGGTGCTGGTGACCAGTTTTTAATAACTCCTGTCTACCTCCCCTATCCATCCTGTCGTTTTGTTTCAGCTCTTTGCGATCATCGTGTTCGGCTGCATATCGTCAGAGGGCTGGCGAGAGGAGGCGAACGGCAAGGATTATTGCATAATTAATCGCGATGGAAATGCCTGCAACTATGCGGTGGGCATCGGCGTGATCGCCTTCCTCGCCTCGATGGGCTTCATCGCTGGAGAGTATCTGTTCGAGCAGATGTCCTCGGTGAAGACCCGGAAACACTACGTGCTGGCCGATCTGGGCTTCTCGGGTAAGTGGTGAACCTTAATGGACTGACTATTTGGCATAAGCATATAAACAATACTATAGCATATATTCCTTCTAATGAATGTGTTTTTGTTTTCCTTTGCAGCCTTCTGGTCCTTCCTGTTCTTTATCGGTTTCTGCTACCTCACCAATCAGTGGGGCAAGGCGGACGATCCCCCGAACGGCGAAGGGGTGAACAACGTGCAAGCTTCCATCGTGTTCTCGTTCTTCTCGATCTTCACCTGGGCCGGCTGTGCGTATTTTGCGTTTTTGCGCTTCAAGGCCGGGGTCGACCCATCGTTCTCGTCCACCTACGAGTCGGACCCCAGTGCCGTGCAGCAGTACTCGGCCTATCCGGCTGCCGGTGATAACGACCAGTTCCAGGAGGCACCATTCTCCGGACAGCAACAACAGCAGCAGCAGCAGCAGCGAGGTAAACCTTCTCAGTCTAATAGCCACCAACGAGCAAGTTAGGTGACTAATGTTGCGTCTTTCCACTTTTCGCAGACTACTCACAACCGACGTACTAAATTGGGGAAGGTCGCGAGTAATCCGGCACTTTCCGAGGAGTGCGGCTGAGAGTTTATCGTTTGCTTTAAGAAAATGTTCCATCGGGAGTGCCGAAAACCGGAAATCATGCCCATCAGTTTAACCTGAACCAAATTGGCGAGTAACGAGTAGGCTCCTGCTCCACAGTTCCAGCAGTAATGCATTCAGTTCGATCGTGAGCCCGATCGTACCAGTGTTCGAAACAAAGAAAACAAAAAAACGAAACGAAAATACGGAACCAAACACCGGTCGTGGCCGGTACCGATCGGTTGATTATCAATGATAATGATAGCTAAAATGTACAAAACATGAATGAGTATTACGTTGCAGGTGTTGATCATGGGTTTTTGTGCATCCGTTGCCATCTAATCAAATTCCAGACAGCAGACAAGCGCTATATTTGTTAAGTGTAAGGTTAGAAATGATTGCACTAAGGTTAAACCGTACACCGTTCAATCCCTTACTTTCTACATAACGTTAATAGCGACGAAAATGAATGGTTCATCGATTAGATTAGTGCTGGCTGGCTGAAATATTCCTGACCAACAGAACGCTTTCCAAAATATGCGTTTATAAAACCTTTAATAATGGCGGTAAGTGGCTTAACCATTTGATCGACTGCGTATATTGTTTCCAAGTCTGGAAAAATTGATGATTGAAAGGTTTTCTATTAAAACAATCAGTGGACAGTTGTTTTAATGCCGCCTTGTAGTACTTTTAACCGTTTGAGGGTACTGAGGTGTACATGCTTCTTCGCTCACCGGCTTGTCGACTGAAGTCGGGGGTTTATCGTGCAAAATCGTTCACAACACACAACATCGATGAAGTAGTCGGCCTCGTTCAGACAGGGGTTCTTAATGGGGGTGCACGTATGCTATCGATGTCTGTATATGTTTTGTAAAGGAAGTGGAACAGGAACGGAAACGGTTCTCCGCTTCGAACGAGCGTTTGTCGGGTGTGTCGCTGTTTGATAGCGACATACATGGCTTAGGTTAGTAAGTTACAGTGAGCAGTATTGGGGCACAGGAGGACGCGAACATGTGCGTTCGTGTTTCGAATGTAAAGGCCTCTGTATTTACTATCGTAACACAGTTTAGAAAGTTTCAGTTAAACCCAAACATAAAATCGTATGATTAGCGAATGTTATGCTAGATGTTATTTATTGCCGTTTAACATTTTATAGTACAGACACGTTTTAGTTTCACAAAACCCGTTTTGTTAAGCCTTTATACTTCCAGAGTCATGGAACAATCCCCTTTTGTTTGTTTTGTTTTGGCATGGACTGAACTAGTCATATCGAATCAATCACTTGCCCACCATTTATCGATAAACCAATAATGAGGTACTGCTATGGCTTCATCACTCTTTAGTTGAATTGCGCTAGCATGCGATGCGTGACGTGAGGAATGACAGAAACGGAAAAGGAAAAGCAGGCGAGAAAGGAGAAGGACAAAGACAAAGAAAGACAAATGCTTGGCGGACGTTTATTTCCAATGAGACACAGAAAGCGTAAGAAATAGTATAAAAGTAAGACAAAATATATTCATATTTGTTAGCAATCGCCAATCACGCGAACGGATAGCTCTAAAACGCAGAAACGGCATTAAAATAAACTGCTTCAAATAAAGAAAGTGGTTAAATCTTATGAAGACAAGTTTCATGATCAATAGCAGAGGAGCAAGGAGAGAGAGAGAGAGAGAGCAGAACAAACAAGAAAAGAACAAAACATACACACATAGTTGTAACGCATTCACCATAGGTATTGTAAGTATAAGATATCGCGTGATCGAACCGGACCGATGTCTGTTGATTTGCAAAACCCGACCCGAACGATCAAATTTTGTAGTTTTGGATGGTATAAATGCGCTTCCTTTCCTACAGCGACACCACTCAATCCCGTTGTTAGCGCAGCCATTTTGAAACCAAACTTCTGGAACGACACACACATTGATATGAATCGATCACACGATGGCAAACAAGAGAACGGCACACGGCAAAAGAACTAAACATTGATTACTACAATACTATACCAACAAATGCGAAGCGATAACAATACAACAACTAAGTGAAACAAAACGTGAGACGAACAGAGAACGTAAAGTGAGTAAGCGTAAAACTGTGTGTTCTGTAGCTGAAATATAAATGACAAGTTAAAGCATGGATAAACCAAAACCCAAATAAAGAAAATAAACCAAAAATAACAAAAAACATTTCATAGATCGTTAGGTAACCATTATGACGATAGACGAGAACACAGGTGGTGGTGGTGTTTTTGGATCCAAACCCGAAAGAAACCGGTATTTTCGCCTCACTATGCTCCAGGAGGTTTATGATTTGCCATTTTCCACGCTTCCGGTAAGCAGCTAACCCCATAGCATTGCTACCAAACAAGTCGAATCGGATGTATCGTAGGCTGGCAGTTACCTAGCAACCAGCGAGTGGAACATACATATATGCACTTCTCTAATGTAATGTTATCAGCTATTATACCAAGTACTTACACACGATAACCCAAAAAGAGTTTTCATAGCGAAAAGAAAGCGTTAGAACGATCGGTGTCGGTGAACAAAGGGAAAGCACAATATAAACCTTGGACAGATACAATTAGGCGTTCGGTTGTTTTCGTTTTTGCAGATGTGCGTGAATGTAAAACGTGTTGTACATAGAAACTGTAAGAATCGAAAGAGTAGATCAAAAGAAAACAACAATACACGACACGGCATTAACGGATTGGCCCGCTAAAAGAGAAACAACTTTGTGAAACAAACAATAGTTGCAAACAATAATTTTGTATCATCCCCCCTACGGCACCACTATCCGAATCAACCTGAATAAGTAAAAGAAGTTAAGCCATCGAAATAGAATCGAATGTTCGACACGCGACAGCCTCATTTTGATTTCGACGTTCTGTACGAACAATGTGTTAATAAATAGAAACATATAAACAAAATCGAAGGAAGTTCCATTTAATGCCTATTGGGAGGTGTATCCAACACATCAAATCAGTAGAATTAGTTTACAGTTATGGGACAAGTGCTGCTACTGAAAAGTCGCCATTAGATAGAGTAATTTAACCCCTAAGTCGTTGACACTCGTCGCCACGGTCCCCTTTTGTAGTGCGGTAGTTTGCACCTCCATGTTAGATTCGCACCAAACGTTCTTATCTCGTTTCCCGTCTTTTTCGCAGAAGTGCCATCACCGCTCGTATTTAGCACACTAAAGCCAAGCCCGCAACAGCCCAACGTTGCGGATGCACCGTTAATCTATGACGGCACGCTTCCAAGAACGCCCAACGTCGATCGGCAAAGTGTTTATGATAATCAGTTACTGCGGTTCGGGATTTCCCGCGGGGACTCCAAGGTACCCGCGGCGGGACATCCGCTTTTGGGAAGATCTGCGATCGGCGATTTGAAACCATCCATCGGGCCCAGCGCGTAAACAAGCCAAACAGTGTTTGCCGAAGCTCCGCGGCCAGGCATTTGCGCGGCCAATATTTGTGCGAAGGTTTGTTTGCCCGGTACTTATGCGTCGCAGTTTTAAGCGCACTGTGTTTGGTTCGCCGTCTTCGGATGGATGGCCGTCATTGGCCCGGAAGTGGAATGGGCAGGCTCACAACAAAAAAGAAGGTTACAAGTCAAAGTAGTCAATTATTCCTATGGCTATGGCGATCAGCCTCCCGTCCACGATCATACGATTTTGCAAACATTGCAAAAGAGAGTGCAGATTAGACTGGTGACGGAACCGTCAACCGACGGTGATCTTCGCAAAGATGTGTGAATATTCCAGTGCCATTCATTACTGCTGGCTCGTCATTAAAGCACTGCTTTCGATTTTTTTTGTTATTGTCCATGATGACAAAGAACAACTGCAAGGCTTAAAGTAACGCAAAAATGATAGTACAAAAATAGTTCATTTACATGCATAAAATAAAAAATTCCAACCTTCTCTACAGATATTATGTTACTTCAATCTAATACATACTTTTTTAAATCTTTTAGCATTATATTCTAGAATATGTTGGTCTCAACTCCCGAAAAAGGCCGAAACCATAGAAAATAGAATCACTAAACTTGCTAAAAACCGAAAACGTTCATTTCGTGGTTCTGGCGATTGTATCGATCGCACAACGAATATAGATGCCATTAAACGGATTAATGAAGCAGAATGGTAAACAATGTAATTGATTTGTTGTCCGCGGCGAATTAACAACGTGTCACCAACATACGTCGGGTGCCGGCACAGATACAGGGAAAATCCAATCATTTAAGACATTTTACGTTTTTTAGTGACCAGTCGGAGCACCGGGACCCATTATCGTCGCCCTGATGGCCATCGGAAAAAAGCGGCCTCCATCATCCGAACGGCGGTCGGAACACGATCTCTACTCAGCATGGCTGTGTGTGCGTGTCACAGTGGCATGCGTGTTAGTGTGGGTGATGATCGATGCCACTTGCGTGGAAAAAAGTATTTAAATACACCGTTCCGTTGCGATCGGCAACTCAGTTGGACAACTGCAGTGCAGTGCCAAGGAACCGCTACTCAGGACGCGCTATTGTCGGACCCGGACGTGTACTGCAAAACGGAGCCGGTACTAATGTTGAGATACCAGCTTTCTTAGGGGCGCGTGAGTGGGCTGCTGCTACATAGCATTCGAATTCCTGCTCAAAAATCAACAACTCAAAACTGGCCCAGTGTGCTGTACCGAAAGTCGCCGATCGTTCGTGGGTTGCTTACTGATAGGACTGACGACTCGCCAGAAACCCTGATGACAGGTCAATAGTGTAGCGCGGTGTGAAGGCAGCTCTTGAAACCGGACAAGCTCAGAACGTGATCTACCGCCGTGTCGGTTGGTAGCTGATCCAGCAGCGGGCGCTAGTGTTGATCGTGAAACTGTTGCGTGTTTGCAACGTAGAAGGATAACAGAACGGTATAGAGTGAAGACATACGATCGATCGATCGATCGGCATCGGTTTGGTGAAGTGCTGGTAATTTAGAGAGAAGAGAGAAGAGTGGCCAAGGATCAGCATGAAGTTGGTTGTGCTCATCGTCGCTACGTGCGTTGTTGGAGGTGAGTTCACTTGGTAGCCATGGCTCGGAGAATCCCCTATTGAGCCGCTGTCACTAGGGCCACAGCTGAGGGGCTACTAGGTTAGGTCCATGTTTTAAACCCGAGTTTCTAACCGATGCCGGACGATAAGCGCTAAAGAGTCTGAAGTAAGATGCCCGTATCTGGTGGTGCAGGATTTTATTTATAACCGAGTTGATGATAGGAATAGTTGATAGGCATTATTTATAGGAGGCGTTCTTTTTTGCAAAGCCAACGACGATAACCAGCAATTTATTACGCAACGCAGCGCCCGGAAGTGGTGGTGGACCTAGTACTAATCGGCCATCCAGCGCCCAGGCTCCAGATCGGTCGGCCAAGAATAAGGATGACGCCATTCGCGATGATGCCAGAGCATTGTTTTTTTAGCCAATGCGTTCGGCTTCGCAGTTGGCTTTTTTATTTTTCGGTTCTGCTTCCGTTCGCCTCGTCCGAGGGGCGCTCCTATCAGTGCTACCTTGAACTCCGGAACTCCGTGGCCCGACTGCTAGCCGCGGGTCCTATCGCGGGGCCCAATTGCGTTTTTAATGCTCCAGATGATCCGCGCCAGCAGTTCCATTCGATGCAGAGCGGTCCTTGTTGGGTTGGCCGCCCCGCGGATCGCTTGATACCCGTCCCGATAAGCGCGAGCCGCGGGGAAACTGAGAAAACCAGCGCACCCGCACTCTGGAGTCTTATGTGAATGGAGCGTAACGGTACATGGAGAGACATTTGAAACCTTGAACTTGTGGAGCTCCCGATCTGCGCGAACTTCGCCCCGTCTTTGGTTTCGAGGTGCATTCGAGCGACAACAACTAGGCCGTTGCGCAGAACCCACCCACCCTATGGAGCGTCCACAGCTTAAACCGAGAACCGAGCCAACTTTCCTCGGTCGAAAAGAGCGAAAAGGTTAATTGAATTCGCCCTCCGTTCAATTGGTTCCATCGGCGCGATTGGCCATCTCGTAGGCCCATCGGAAACGCATCGGATTGGATCGCAGCAACGTGATCGTCGCAATTGATTTTCTGCAGCCTCGTGTTTCGGCGATTCGACGGGTTGCTGTCTCTTTCTCCCCCTCTCTCTCTCTCTCTCGTTCTGCCTCTCTCTTTCTCCTCCGTCGCCGGACCGTCGAAGAGGTTAGAGCTCTCGGCTGCCAGCTGATAACTGCCAGCGTCTTAGCGTTATCAAGGGGACCAATGAGGGACCCGGGAGACCATCTATCGCGGGCTCTCGGGAATAGACCGAATGGTTTCTGCCACGGCCATAGCCTAAGCTCGGGAGGCGTCCCGGGCGGCGGGTTCCAGCGATAAGCGTCGCTAATCTCTTGGCTCGTTTCTCTATCGTATTGCAGCGCTGTGCACCGAAAAATGCGTACCTGGGACAACGTTCAAGGAAGACTGCAATACCTGCCGCTGTGCACACGACGGACGGAAGGCGTGCACCCGCAAGGTGTGCCCACCGCACGAACAGGAACTCTCGGACGAGTCGGTTGCTCGTGCCGAACCCAACCACAACGAGACGATAGCGGCGGGCGATGAGAAGGACGAGGTTCACCTTCAAACAAACGGACAAGTCTGTACCCCGAACGAGATCAAGATGAAGGTAGGTCAGACCCTGGCTGAGGAGCCTACAGTCTGAGTCGGTCGGTACTGATGCAACCGGTTGCTTCTTGCAGGAGTGTAACCGGTGCCGCTGCGCCAACAACGGTATCGGGTGGTTCTGCACGAGACGAGCATGCCCACCGCGGGAGAAGCGCTCACCGTCCCCGATGGAGTGCGAACCGGGGACCGCTTTCAAAAGCGACTGCAACGATTGCTTCTGTACGAAGGATGGCAAAGCTGCTTGCACGCTCAAGGCTTGTCAGCCGGCGCAACGCCGGCGTCGCGCTGTAGCGGCTGCGAAGAAGCAGTGCACTCCCGGAGAATCGTTCCTATCTGAGGACGGGTGTAATACGTGCCACTGCAACGACGACAGAACCGCTTCGTGCGGACGGATGGCCTGTCCTTCTGAGGGTGATGAACCTATTTTGGGTGACTTTATGGTCTCGAATCGTCGACGTCGCGTCACCAATACCGAGAATAGCTGCACTCCTGGATCAACGTTCAAAGACTCCGCTGGGTGCAATGACTGCGTCTGCATGAGTGACGGTAAGGCCGCTTGTACGATGAAACTATGCCAGCCACTTGGAGAAACTGAAGGGCAGCACGCAAGACATCGACGCTCCGACAACGCGACGTGGAAAAAGCACGAAAAAGAGGGAAAAGTAGATGGAGCGACCGGAAAGAAAGAGGAACCGGAAAAGGATGTAGACAAAGTGGATGAAGGAAAGGAAGTAGAAAAGGAACAACCGGTCGAAGACGCCGAGTCTCTCAAGAGGTGTCAGGCCGGAGAAAGTTACCGACATGAAGACGGTTGCAACATGTGCACCTGCGCGAAGAACGGCGAATTCGAATGCACGAAAAATCCGTGTCCGCCACGGCATCGACGGGACGTGGCTGAGTTGCCACGCTCGGACGTTGCACCTGGAACGCCCGGGTTCAGATGCGAAGCGGGCAAGTCCTTCAAGTATCGGTGCAACAACTGCTTATGCTCGAACGATGGACTGCACGCCGGATGTACCTACAAGTACTGCCTTCCGGGCGAGTGGTAATGTGCGCTTAGTTACTAGTCTTACTAGTGTAGTTACTGTAGTGCTACTGATAAAGGTTCTGTTTGTTTTGTTTGCAACTGTTAAAAAAAAAATTGTGCTTTGTTAAGTCATTGTTTCTGTTTGCGCTCACTTTAGTTTCGCCCCATTACACCGACCGAATAAATAAATTTTTTTTGGAAAATCATTAATTTCGCGCACCGTGTCATATGAAATGTAGCCGTTCTGGAACCTCGGCGTGACGATCGCCATTAAAATTACCGCTCACGGCCTGTTCGCGCAAGATAATGACAGAAAGCATCACGGGTACGCGACGAGTGGTTGTGAGGTCATACGGTGGTCGAACAAAGCAACATTTATGTGTTGAGCTAGCATAAATTCGATTTTAACCGCCAACTTGGTTCAACCTTTTCGGTTAAATTTTGAAAAAGTCGTTCAAGTCGTTCGTTCACTACACACCTGCGGCCAAAAGTGGTGGGACATCTGTGCACGTAGATTTTCGATTTTTATCATGAAACCATATCGACCCTAGTCGAGGATTTATTTATTTTGAATTTTATTTAAAAAAAAGATCGGTTTCGATTTCTTCAAAAGTTGAGTGGCCAGCGCAACACATAACCCAATGGAGGAACACCCAATGGGAAAACAATGTCCTGTTTCATTTCGTCGAAAGAAAACATCGCACCGAAAACATCGCCACAGGACAGCTGGCCATGGGGTTGACAGCGATTCGCGCTACAGTGTGGCGTGTCGGAGTTGACTATTTTGGAGTCTGCCAGACCACGTGCTCGCGTGAGAGCGGAAGTAAGGAGCGAGAGTCTACCGGCGGCTGCGCCCACGGACCGTCAACATTTGCGCGGGAAACCCGACGAACCGGTCGGCGGTGTTCGTGCTGTTCGCTCGTTTGGCCACCACCGTCGACGACGACCACGATAGTGCAACGATCGAGTGCAGCGGCTCAGTCGCTTGCCAGTTTCCGACGCTGCCGGTTCCCGCTTGCCGTAGGCCGATCCTGGGCTTAGCGCCGGAAGTCCGTTACTTTCGTGAGCCTCGTGAGCCCGTCCGCTCGCTGTTCGACGGCCAAGTCGGTGCGTGTCCGCGCAGAAAGTCATAATTCTACGCACGAGTGTCTTCGGAGAGAGACTGCCATTAACGATGCTCAATGAGTGGAAAATTGCCCCACTAAAGTACTTTCCGCGGGCTCCCACCGGGTGCTGGCCCAGGTGCTAGTGGGTGCACGTGTGGTTGCAGCTGTCGAACCGGAAGAAGACGCGCGTGATGGAATGGTGCCAGATAATCGCTTGCACGGCATTAGTGAGGTGTGAAGCGTGCAAGTGCTTGCCATAAATTAGTGCGCCTCCTCTTCGGGCGCCACATGTGAGGATCGTAAAACGCTCGCACGGATGCTGGCTACTTGGAGTGTTTCCCGCCCAATTGTTTCCCTTCGCCGGAAGTGGGTGGCGCCGTGAGTGTTACAACATTTTGCAACCACTTGCAACGCATCCCGTATGGTGAGGTTAGAAAGAGTGTGAAGAATTGTGAGCCCTCTCTTCGCCTTCCACAAGGGCGTTCTCCGATCGGGCAGCAAGGCGTTGAGTCGCAGGATTGTGTGGGACGCGCATCCTGACAAGTGTCGACAACGACGGGCGGGACACAACAGTAAGTAGCTCGGCTCGGCTCGGCTCCCCCGAGATGTGGTGTATAATTACCCCATTTAAACGGGGCCCTAATTCGCCGGCCCTTCTTCGGCCAATGTGGAAGGAAACATTCAAGTGGAGTGTTGTTTTTTAACACGCCGTAAGTGCTTTCGGTTGTTCCGGTGACAGAGCGGATGTTACGGTGCTCTTCGAGTGCCGTGAAAGACAGCCCAGGGCAGGCAGGGATCACTGCAGCAGTGCTTATCTTTTGATTAATGAAAGCCGCTTAAGTGAATTGATTTCAAGCTTGTTTGCATCGGCGGGCCGAATGCTTTTTTCGCCCGTCCCGGAATTCCGTTTCCGGACTGTGCATTTGTGTGCCATTCCGGTGCTTCCACCGAACTGCGCCGGACCGCGGACGGCGTTGAGTAATGCCGTTGCCGGGCACAGGCAATTTTTGGCAGCCGGCCATCACCGAGCGATGGAGGCGCCTGGTGCATGGTTGAAGATGCCCGGGATTAAAGTAAGATTTCTTGCATCCTCGAAATGATTATGACGTTATTTACTTTCGTGGCCCGGGTCACCATCGTCGTGGTATTTATGTGTTTTTGAAAGCAAGGCTCTTGTGAGGAGAGTGTCCTGGTCCTCGGTATTAAAAGATGCGCACTAAAAATCAAAACCTGCTCAAGCATAACAAGCATTTGGGACAATTTATTGCTATTCTGTTGCGAGACGTTCACAGCGTGACAAAAAACATTTTTTAACAACAATAGCAATTATACAATAGAATTGTTGTATTTTTTATGAAAAGAAAACGTAGAGAAAGTTATTCATCAATGAAAGCTATAAAAATCATAAATAACAAAAATATCTTATTCTATTTGCGCTTTCCTGTCCTTATTTCCTTTAAAATAGTCTTCAAAAGTCTAGAAATGCAGTCGATTTGCCATGAAACTTGTTGAAACATTAAATGAAAAGGGCAACTGCCTTTACATTTTCATATTATTTATTACTATTTTAATAGCTTAACTTTAAATATGTGTAACACGCAATAAAACTGTAACACTTACATTGTTGTTGTGTACTTTGCATAAATGGATCTTTTTGAGGATGATCTCGTCCGTTTTGTAGAGCGTCGAATGCATCACGATAAAAATGCTCTTTTCCGGATTTTCTTTTCCGCGCTACGCTACGGATTTTTGCAGTACTGAAGTAGGGCGGGAAAAATCGGCCACATCGTCCGCAGCCCAAAAAGCCAGGCAGGCAGCATAATCCGTCTGTCCGAGAGAGAAAATGGGATCAATTTAGCCCGTTGGAATTGCACTCAATTAGGATTATGCTTGTAATAATTGTAGCCAAGTTTCACTCTCGTCACGGTGCTTCGCTGGGCCACCCTCTTGCAGTGTAACTGTGTGGCCTCCCGGGGCGGTTAGGCCAGCCTCCGTGTCGAGGCCTGAACTTTTGCCCTTCGGTGTGTACAACTGTTTCGTAACGTCCGGGCTATGACCGGACACGGTTGGGCGACTCGATGCTCTCTTTCTCTCGCTTAGCTTAATGCTGTCGGCGCCCTTGCCGGAAAGTAGTCGGAAGTTGTGCACTTATCTTCCTTCCTCTAGCTTCGCTCCCGTCGTTTCGCTCTTCCTGCCCATCGGACTGGCACTGTGCCTCATCATCATAAAACTCGTGCACGATCGCTTCACGACCATCGTAATTATAATCACTTCGATTGCCTCTCGATGCTCGGAGCTAAAAAGGCCGTTAGAAGGTCGCGGAACTTTCTGCCCGCCGCGACGCTCCGAGGTGGTGCTGCACAGGTAAATGTCTACCTCGGATCAGCCCTCCCCCCGGGGCTCATTTCCTTTTGGGCTGAAATGTACACAAAAAACCGACGGACCTCTTGAGGCAGTGAAAGGCAGAAGTTTGGTTTATTATCTTTACCACTTTTTGATAGCGACGACAGGAGAGCTTGTTTGGATCCACTCCGGCCACTCGACCGGTTCTTTCGCTGCACCTGCAGGAACCGAAACAGTAACCCGAAGCCCAAGTGGCCGCACAGAAAAAAATGGCTTGTGGAGTGGAGGGCATAATTATGTTTGACGAAAGGAGGAAGCAGCAGACCCGATATCGTTGAGCTTTCTGCGTCAGTTATCTGCGTCCCCGTCCCCGACTGCTGTGGCGAACTCTTTTATGGCTTTCGGAAGGATTCTATATCTACGAATTCCGACAAAGTCTGGTGTATCGGGAGAAGTATCTCGGAAAGTTTGCAAAAACACACACCGTTCTCATCGCGCCGATACATGATACATTCGTTAGTAGGAAGAACTACGCAGTGGAGTTTGCGGAAAGTTTTACGTAAATTAATTGACTTGTCTTCCTGAAGCCGCAGAAACGGAACTTGCCAGCCGTAGAGTCGTGTCGTGAACTAATCGTGCTTTGAGTTCAAACCTTTAGCGTCGCAGACGGTGCTGAAGTACGTTGCGATTCGTTTACTTTTAATTTTCCCCACGGGCCCGGAACCCGGCGACGATCGGACTGTTGCGGCCACAATTTGCGTAATTGCCTTTGCTTCACGCCTAATTACTTAATTAAAATGTCAATGTTACGATTGTGGCACACCTCAGAACGGCCCCATCGTGGACGAATGCCGGCGCTTCTTCGCAAGTGGTCACCATAGTAATTGAATAAGTGAGCACCGAGTGTGTGCCACTCGAGTGGGGCCTCAACACACCCAGCTCGCCAGCCATCTCGCCGACATTAGCTTTAAACTCCCCGAACCGACCGGCACCGGCTCCCGTCGTCGGCTTAGCCTTAAACGTGGCCGTCGAGACGTAGTCGTAAAATTACTCTACTCGAATGGGGAAGCGAACGAGGAGGAAGCTAGACTCGAGCTGCCTTGGACTGAGTGTGGCCGACAAACGACACGAAAGATGCTGCCCGTTCCCACGATGGCCTTATCGTATTACGCTCGAATCTCGGCGTAATCCAACCGGTTTCCTCGGCCCGATTCCGGCCCGAGAGCCCTACAACTGCCGATGTCACGCTCTCGCACACTGCACCGTGGACCGTGAGATTTCGCCATTCCTGTTCGTTGCAAAACTAGCTGCTATATGTAAAAGTTGGTCCCACGAGGGCGACGGACGGGCCGGACGAGGTCGGTCGGTCGGAGCAGAAGATCCGGCAAGGGACTATCAGCTGGAAAATGGAGGCACTGGAAAGTATCTTGGCCGCGGTTTTGATCCGAACTCCCCTTCTTCTTGCTGCTCTCTTTTTCCTGCTGTGCTTCCGCTTTGTTCCGGCCGTCCGGTGTTCCAGGACCTCACCGGACGGCAGGACGAAAAACCGAAAAGCCATAAGATAAGATATAGTGTACTTGCGCGCGCTTGTACACTTCCATACGGATGTTTTCGGCCCACTCGGCCCCGACTGGATCGCTCGCTCTTGCTCTGGCGGACTCTTCCGACGCTTCGGTTGTCTAATTTACAGGATGTTGCCAAAATGTCTACAGCACTTTTTGTTTGTTTCCTTTCTCGCATTCTCGCCGGCCGCTACGCGGCTGATTTTTCCGCTTCCGAACGCACACATTCACTCGGGCAGGCATTCTCCATCGAGGGCAGCGAGGTCAAGCCTGGCACAGGCATTCCATGCTGGGCCCGGGCGTTGCCACGGCAGTCCGGGCTTTCGAGAACGCTCCGTTTCGCCGTTGGCGGTGGCTACATCTGGGAAGCGAAAAGAGCGACAAGTAATGGGATACACTCCATTGGCGTTCCGGCGGTTCGAGCTAGTCCACCGGGGGGTTTGCCGAGGACAGCCTTCAATCAAGGTGTTGTTAGTTTTTTTGTTAGTGCGACTCGGGCATTTGCTTTGATCTGCCCTGACCATTGCTTCGGGACCGGCATTCGCTGGGTTGCATTGCAAAGTAAAAGCCATCGACAAGAAGCACCTAACGCATAAATTGGAAGCGTAAGGACACCGTTCAAGCTAGATTAAAGGTCAATGGCTTGCGTTAAATGTTAATTTATTTGAAAGGACCTTTCCTTTCATAAGAGCGTCCCAAATTCCTAGGCATATTGTTTGCATAACAATGATCTTAAAAACCTTAGTTTATTGTGCAGTCCTTTGTTGTTGGCCAACATAAGCGATTAATAATCGAAGAATGGGTTTTCGCTAAAGGAAATAGCCATAGTTTGTTGTGTTTTAGACCGCATATCGCAGCATAGCGGTGTATGTAAACGGGTTCCCGGAAATCGTAAGAAAAAGTTACAACTCGTGTTGTAAATAAAGGCTAGTTCCCGATCTGGATGGCAACGTTCCAAGACATAAGCATGTGATTTATTGCAGCACCGTGAGATGTTGTTTTCTATTCGGTTCACCTATCCTATCCGTACGGTTCCCGTATGTCGGACATTTCTCTCTGCTGCCGTCCGTTTTTGTATTGTCTCATTGTTGACTTTAAGACTTTTGAACTTCAGCGAACTTTGGGCGGCTTATCTAGAAAATAATTTGTTAGGAATTCATGTCTGTCCTCCCTTCCGAGATTGGTCAGCCCCAAATTGCGTGCCGCGAATCCTACCAAAAAGAGCCTGACAAACGAAGAAACCACCCTTACGGAGGGCTGTTTTTTCGGTTTAACTTCTAGTTCCGCGAAAGTGGCGCACCGAATTCCGGCACTTCTTCGATGATGCGTTTCGAGCGAGTAAATCAAGTTTGAAGTTTTCCGCCCCCAGACAAACCGGGTTCCGGGCAGGGAACCCCAGGCCGGAAGCCGCCTCGATCGGTGGCGGCGCTCGATCTTATGCTCAACGTCGAACGGGAGCGGCACGTTTCGGTGGGTTTTTTCAGTGTGGCCCCGGCTGATTTATGGCCCTGGTGGAAAATCGTGCCCAGTGAGGAACCCGGTGGCTACACGGACTGCTGTTACGCTCGTCGAATCCGGTTTTGGAAGGTAATTGTTCATTTTGTGTTGCGACTAGTTTCTTGTGTTCTTAGCTTTCAAAGAATTACAGCGGCGAATCCGGTGGCCGATTCGACTGAATTATGGGAATCAGCCGGGGCTATCAAGTGGAACCGCGCCTCAAACGCGTTTTAATTGAAGTTACTTATCGAGTGGAACGGTCGAAACGGCGATGCTCTCGCCTTTTGACCTCTTGCGAGTGGCTAATCGCTTTTAAGGTCTGGCCATCTGCGGGAAACTTATCGAATATCGATCGGACATGTCAAAGCTTTGCTTTGGCATCTAATTATGGGAAAAGTCATTTTAGATCCAGACCAACCGATTGGCTGCCAATTGGGCGCCATTCATTACGTGGTGGTTCATGTTGAAGAATTCCTTGTCCCGAAATAGACTCAAGAACCAGAAGATTCTTGTTTAACATCATATAATATAATATATGTTTTAACGATCTTAATTCTAATTAATTTTTTAACGATCTAAGAGTTCAATAAGTTTATGAATCCTGTTGCTCGAATCGAAGCGCAACATTGATATGATTCAACTGCGCTGATCTACGTGTTTTCGCTTTTCTCGACTTTATTAACGGCAATCGGTTATTATCACCGGTCCAGACCACTCACCATAGAGTAGGACCCGAGCATAGTAAACAAATTGTCGAAGCTTCCTTTCGGCCTCCGGTGTCCTGTAGGTTATTTCCTCACTTTGTTGGTCAATGCAAATAGGCAGCCGCCCGACCGATGCCCGGGACGACTCTAATCGATCCGAGGTTCGCACGGCTCTCTATCAGAGGGAAAAATAAAAAGGTGAGCAGCATGAAGCACATGTTAATCGATTTTTCGGGGCCGCATTTGGCATGCACCAAACTGCCCAAAACAACCCTCCCACTGGGGACCCTCCCGTGGGCCCTCCAAAATTGATACCCGAAATGCAATAAATCATTATTTATTCGCGGCCAGCCGGCGGCCGGGAGCTGTTGTTGGCAGAGCTGTCGGATTTCGGTTTCCGGTACACTGTTTGGCACAACTTTTGCTAATCTTCCATGACCGAAGCCACTACCGAATCTTGCTCTTCCTGCAAAACAACAGACTGTATTGTGACAGCAAAGTATGACGACGTACTTGGCAACCAGTTCCGGTTTGCTATTCGTTGCCGGTCTGCGTTCGCCCGTGGTCACGAGAATGCCGACGGAACGACGTTCACGTTACGGTTTCCCGTAGCCTTTGATCCGTGTTTTCTCCGTGGTCTTTATGCTACGATTGCGACGCATTGAACTGATTATGCATTCAACCGGCGGAAGCGAAAGAATAGATATATTTTTCAACAACCGCTAGAAGTTGTTGCGGCCCGGCACAGGACCGCAACTGGCACCCGGAAATGGATGGCAAAACGGATGCTATGTGCAAACTATTCGCGTGACATTGTTTATGCGACGTCAAACGACGCTCGCCGGCAGCATAATGCTTGGCCGCCGCTGAGTGGGGGTTGCTCCCTCCCAAGGGGCATGCCTTGCCGTGTGGCCTGTGGCCATTAGAGTATGCTGCTCGTCAGTTCTGCTGTGCGCTACTGGCCTGCGCTGTCAAGTTTGATCATTTTCAGTTCTCGCCCCGGCTGCCCAGCTCAATTTTGTTCAAATGAACGGAATTAGGATGTGAAAGGGAATTGTTCCATTTTTGTTCTGTGTTTCCTGCGACCAGTTTGAGGTTTTGTTATTAGTTTTGTCCGATTCGTGATTCGCGTCGCGAAATGTGCCATTAATTCACGATGCTGACATTCAATTAGCATTTGCCTAATCTGCGGTTCTGATGGTGACCATTGGGCCAAAGTGTTAGGGAACAGTTAGAATTGTGGCTAAAATTGATGAAAAATTCCTGTACTGTTTGAATGATTTCAAAGTCTTCTTTAGAATAGTTAATTAGTGAGTGTGCTTGGCCGCCACTATAGGTCTAATAAGATTAAACTGCCGTTCAAAAACCAGTTAGAGTTCCGAAAGGTACTGTCTGCCGAACAAATTGTTACGCTCCACATAAAAAATCAGAGTTTGGCTTCTGAATATCGAACAACGGAATAGAGAGGGCCTTTTTTATTAATAAACCACCAACGAGCCACAACACTTAGCCCCCTGCGTGGAGGCGATGAATCGAGCGCCAAAGTAATTATCCAAAACATTAACCCACTCTTAACGACGGATAATGTACTATTATTTCGCCCGACCGTGAAATCTTAGCTCCAAGAAACTGTTTCACCTTTCACCCGAACGTTACGGACCCATAAAATCCCCGTTCGCCAGGACCACGGTATGGCGCATTTTTTGCACTGCCACAGATCCTTCCGCTGCGGTAGCGCGGTACGTGTCGGCTCGGTTTAATCGGATTTCCCGAGTCGCAGGCACGACTGTGAAGTAATTGAAAAAGTTTAACCAGATTATTTGTAGCTTCCTCTGCCTGTTAGTGTCCTTTCGCAGCCACCCGAAGTTAATGGGCCAATGGGGGGAAAAAGTGCACCAAAAGCCTTACTGTTGCACTGTTTAACATGCCGTTTGTTATACAATTGCTTTACAAACGACTGTATCAATGCAAGCTGAAATGAAACGTAAGTAAAGAAAAGTAGGAACTGTAATTTAATTTCGATGATAGCTCACATCCGCCACGTCTTTGAAACAGCCCATCTATTCACGGCTCCCTTGGCCGAGTTCAATAACGGAGCACATCATCCAGCTGTGAATGCAGATCAATCCTTTCGATTATCCTTCTATCGAGATACGCTTTACATATAGAACGGAATAAGAATCCTTTCTGAGTTTGATCTCTTCATTTTCTCCTTCAAATGAAACCCATTCGCCTGTGCTGACATATGGAAATCGTTTTGCATTAACCCACCTGTGCAATGGCCCCACGAACGACGAGTGAATTAGCGGCTTCATAAAACGGCATCGAGCATCTTCGCATCTGTAGCCGGCAATGCCGGGTCCTAACCAATGCTGCTGCCCGGAGGAAGGTTGATTGCAACCTGCCAGCTTTCCCGAGCTAGCATTTTGCATATTCAGCAAAGATTTATGCCATTTTGAAGCAGTTGCAGCTTTTTTCTGCCATGCTGCATCGCAGTGTCCCAGAGGATGAGTGTTCCCGATGTAGATGGCGGTCACTTTTTATTCCGCCTGGGACTTGCTTCTTCGCGTGCCTCGAGCTGGGAGCTAGTTTTAATAGCACTTTAAATAATATTGCCGTGGGATGTGGCACAGAAGCGCACAAGAAAGAACCCGGAGAAGAGTGTCTCAAACAAAACTTATTTTCCATCAACCATGCCCGGTGACGGCTACGGAACGGTTGAGCCTGAACAGCAAAAAGTCAATCAATTTCCTCTGTTTATGAAAGAAAACCATTGTTGGAGAGCTGCTCAGGAGTGCGATAGGAATGTGTTAGCAAGGTAATAAGATTCAATTCGAATGCGTTCGTCTGAACTCTAACTGAACAAATAAATAAAAAGGGCGTAAAGAACACTAAGGGAATCGCTTTTTTTTTGGGACGTAAAAAGTCCATTCTCCTTACTCGAAAATAAAATGAAATAATAAACAAAAATGCTTCGAATAAATGAGATTTTAGCAAAGTTTTTCGCATGCAACAGATACGGCCACCTGTACCATCTGCAGGGAGTGATTCCGTCCACCGTCGGGACACGTGCTGTGTTCTCACGAACGAAAACGAACTCTGAATGTCAAAAAGCCCCCAGACTACTTACCATCGGAGCTAATATTGTGCCACTAGGAGCACAGCAAGAATTCAATCTTCTGGACCGTTGCATCCGAAGTGCAGCTGCCGGCGAGGTACAGCTTAAAACTTAAATTGACACAATACGGCGTGGAGCGCGGAAGAAAAGCAGGAACCTAGTTTTCCTTTACTTCGCTACGCACCATTCTTTTCCATGCTCACCAGATTCCCTTGTGGCAACTTCGGCATGGAGCGATTCATGAAATGGTTCAGAAATGTGTGAGAACGGTCCGGTCCGTTAATCTGGTCTCACGCGGAAAGGTGAGCCTAATTTGGGCCAAGAGAAAGCGAAGCGCGAAATTTATGTCGCACAAGCAAAAACTTATCGCGGCCATAAAGATCTAATTCACATCTTTTATGGATCGTAAAGCTTGACTGTCATGAGACAAAAACTGGGCGAAAGTAAAAGATTGGAAGCCGACCCAGGGGAGGTGGCGCGAACCAAAAAAAAACCGAAGGCACACAATTATCACTCCAGTGAGCAGGAAAATTTTCCATTATTATTCGTTCGTTTGCGTCGTCCATTGTCGTGATGCACGGCCCGTGTCGGATAAATGAATCTTTTCTTCATCGTCGCCGAAAGATTACCGGAAGGGTTTGTTTTCACAGGATTATGGTTATGTTTTTTTTGCCCCGGCCTCTGTTTGTGCGGGTTATCCGCTTCCTGCACGATCCTGGGGTCAGTCGGGCGGCGCATGCGATAAATTGACAAATTAATTTTCAATTTGTTATTTTAACCCCCACCGGGGAGGCCGTTAAACGGAAACGTTTAATTCGAACACATTTAAAACAGCAAACAAGCGCTTTGCATTCCGTGCAAATTTGTTTTCGGATATTTTCTGCCATTCTTTCATTACCCTTTTCTTGAGCAAAATGCGGATAGGTTTCAATTTTCTTTAGCATGTCTTCTTTCTTATCTTTTATCTCTGGGGAGAAGGGTACAAGATAAGAAGAGGTTCCATCTTCGTTTACCATCGAAAATTGATTGCATTTTTCTTTCGTTTGGAACGATGCTTGTTAGACTACTGCTTATGAAAATAAGCAACTCTAATAGGTGAATCAAAAATTACTCAGACCAACCACGGCTACGATATTTCAGTTGCCACGAAAGGATAAAGCGAGAACCAGAGGGTGGTTTGTGCAGAACTTTTCTCATAACCGACGTCAGCCCGGGAGCAGCCAGAGAAAGGCATATTAATGTGAAAACAATTTTCTTTTTAATTACAACCGCTCACCTCGTTCGCTCCCAAGACGCGTAGAACTGTGTCGGGGGCCCCGGTGCGCCCCAGGATGGATGTTAACACTCCATTAAAGGTGCCGCTCATTTAAAGTTCCGACAGCCTGAAGGCTACTGTTTTCCACGAGCAAATGGGGGAAACTAAGTACCGATTACTGGTGGTCGCCGGCTCGGTGGCGTTCGTTAGCCACTGAAAGGTTCACGAATCTCCCTGCAAACACTCTCAGACTGCATCAGAACAGTGTTTTAATTATTTAAAAATTGAACACATGAGAAGAAGCATAGCATAAGCGTTTTCTTGATTAATGTTGATTAAAGCGGAAAATTAATGATTCTGCTCAAGTTGTGCAAAGATTTCTCCTTCTTACACCAGCACCCTGATTCTTTTGACGGATTTCGGATTATCTTTTAGCAGGCCGGGTCATGAAATTTGGACCTCTCGAAAAGGCTTCACTTCCCCCGGAACGCCCCACGGAACATATCACATTGTGCCGGCTACGTGAAGTTGTTTATGTTAATTCGTGCCTCCCCGGTGTGGGTCTTGCTCGCTTGGAAAGTCCCTCAACGCCGCACGTTAAGCAAGAAAGGCTCCCGCGGCAGCATTTAAAATGACCCAAGCTTATTAAATTACAGCGAACGAATTTATTATACCCTCAACACTCATCGCCGGGCGGAAAAAAGTGTCACCACATGCAGGCGGCTACGGCAACCCTTCACACGCAGCAGGATGCCCTGGTAGCGGTTGCGTCCTCGACTGGAACCCGTGCCCGTGAGTGTGCCATCGTCGCGGCGAGAAAGTGGCCAACGCGGGAGAATTATGGCCAAAGTTTGCCACATTTCTTATAACACACTCATAATCGTAACGGTGAATAGATACGGGGTTTTACGGTGCCCGTCCGGTTCCACCGAGAGCCGGTGGCCGGCGAGTCGGGTCCTTTTGCGAACCAAACTCTCGAGCCGCGGTGAAGTAAAGTTGGTGTCAAACTATCGAACTATGGGACAGTGTGGCGTAGTCTGCGTCGGCATATCGGCCGACAATATTGGAACTAGTAGTGCCAGGTGCTACTCTTAGGAGAGGATAAAACGACCTTTATCACAAGAAAACTTATTTGTTGGGATATTATACACATTAAAAAGGGAAGCGCCAATCGGAGAGAACAATTTCTAAACTATTCCCTAAAACGGGCGGTTCGCACGCATAGTTTTTCGCTGTAAACCCCCTTAAGTTGGTTGCCACAGCGAAGCACGGGGCGTGTAATAATGGCGAAAGGACTCTTCGCCAAGAAGTCCACGCCGTCGTCGCGCAAGGATGATGAATGTAAAAATGGTTACTCCTTCTCGTGTTCCGCCGGCGAGCATGTTCTATTATTACTGCCCCGGGCGATGCACGTTCGTTCTGCGTGCGTCCAAGTTCTGCGAGCAGACGCAGCGTGTAGCGCAAATTCCCTACATCTTGGATACAGGTCGCTTACGATAAATTACCCCCGACGGCGACGAGCGACCGGTCTCGGTCGGCGCCGGTTTTGAGCAAAATGGATCGAAAGAGCGTTATTGTAATGGTTTCCCTGGAAGTGCTCTACAGTGCTGCAGACAGGAGCGCGAGTACGTGGAGTGTGTGCAATTCGTGCGAATTTGCGAATAATATAAAATTTATCACACCATTGCGTGGATATATTCGCGACGCATTGTTATTGCGCGTGGGAATGAGTTTTATGTGCATCTGGAGATGGTTTTGATTTTTTCTTTATTACAAGCCAATAAACCGACCGTTACAAAGAGGTAGTTAGAAAACAACAGAAAGAAGCACATAAATAACCGAAACTAATAATAATAACTGGGCTAAGTTTGTCGCTTCAAAATGTTCTACAAAAATCGTAGAACGTTTGAATGCGAAATTCTACATTCTTTTTGTGATGAGTAAAATGACAACTACTTCAATCGATGAATGGTAACACTTACCGCACTGTATCATCGGCACATACCAGATAAACTCTCTGTACTGCCACTGCCCAAGTATCACTTGCGAGTTCTTAGTTATCTCCGGGCGCAGTTTGCTCAAAAAACCTGGCAACGCAAATTTCAAATACCGGTACGCTTTCAGCTGACTGATCATACACGTAAAGTTATCGTACGCCGAATCACTTTGCTTAAATTGGAATTTTTGTACGACGTTTTTGCGTTTCGCCATCGCTCGACGCTGATGCATTCCCGTGCTGGCCCAGGACGGGCGCTACAATCGTCACTGGTTCGGAATAGAGTCTCTTACACTTCTGCCTGCGAGCGTTTGGTACAGTATCGAAATCATTGCTGGGTTGACTGGGTCGTTTCTGGTGCCCACGGCCACCGGCTGGCTCGGTTGATTCTCGAAGATCACATAAAAATGTTTCGCCCATAATCGGTTTTCGACTGACTGCAGTTGCTTCAGGGTTATTTCCGCCCCAACTCGACGATACATAAACTTGCCGCTTCGCCGGGGCCGATTCTTATTAAATCGAATGCAACTTCAAGTACGGCACCCTTTATTGGTGCTACTGGCGCTGTCGAGCATGATATTCATGTTTATAAATTACGCAAAACTTCGGCAACGTTCGATTCGAATCCAGCTCGCGGTTAGTGGGAATTCGAGGCACCGACAGAAGTTTTCGTTTTTCTTTAGCAAATTGATGTAGAAAGTTACTTTACCTTTACGTGCTGAAATCACGTGCACGTGTAAGCTAACAAAACTGATGCGTTGTTGCGTGCAGCACAGAGCAAATAAAAAGTTGGTTAAATCATTCCTCAGCCGGCTATAGCAAAGGTATTCGGTAGAGTTTTCGGCAAATAGGCTGAACCACCATGCAAGGATCGATTCATGATTTGATAAATTTGAGTTTTAAAATCGATCTTTGATGGCCAATTGTAAAACTTATCACAATTCAGTGAAAACCGCGGCCTAGTTCGGGGTTGGATGGAACTAATATTCGCAAATGGAAAACCGCCGTTTCCTCAATATCCGACCCAGGGACGCCATCAGATTGGTAGTTTCCTGATTCAATTTCAAGAGAAAACCGACGGAATCGAATTGTGGCTTCGCTGGCTGTTCGCCAGCGGCAGTACTAGTAACGACGGGGTTTTGTAAATCATTTACGCCTGGATAGCTTGAAACTTTTCGAGAGGTACAGGGCAAGTAGAGAGCAGGACCATAACTGCGATAATATCTCGTTGGAAAATGAACTGATTTTTAAAATATAATTCTTTGGTGGGAAAAAAATTCACAAGGTTTTACTCAATCTACGATAAAAGATTAGAATCCAACGAAATTGATGGGCAAGCATTGATAGCCGTCAAATTGAACATTCTTCGCGGATCTTAATTTCATCTCGTTCCCCGAATTCCGTAAGCTAACGATGGAAATTTATGCAAATTATCGATCAGCCCCAGACCGACTGTAACCGAAGACCGGATTGAAAGGCCAAAGTGTTGCCCTCCGGTTGATTTATGGAACGTGCTTTTTTATCTTTTTCGCTACACTTTTAATTGGAGTATGAGACAAGAAAACAAATGGAGCCACTTTTGGGTTATTGCTGAATACTGTCAATAATTCGGGCGTCATTCGAACTTTTGGAATTCCGTTGAACGATTTGCTTCGAAAATTAGTTGGTAAAGGCAGTTAAAACGCGTTGACAGTTTCATTGACTTTTCGTAGTGTCTTTCTTAAAACTATTGTTCACCAAGATCTATTTATGGCGTGTAAGAAACCGTCTTAACAGTTGCGGTCACAACATACCACATATGACATCGCCATCATCCGGAATCATAGCATTTTGATAGCAACATTACAGTGTCCGAAATGGCTATTTCTGGCTCTCCTTGTGGTTGTGTCTCTCTCACTTTCTCTCTCGCTTCCTTTCATTGCTTTCTAAAAAGCTCACAAACCGCCCGCAGACAGCAAAAAGAACGGCAAATGATAGTGTAACAATTTTATAGTCTTCTCGTGTGGAAGCGAAAGAAAATGATACGACGGCTGACCAACAACGGGCAACCGTTCGCTTTTTGTGTGCCGTAAGCTGTCTTGCTTACGTGTCCAAATCCTGGTTCCAAATGTGGCTCCCGTGGGAATCGTTCCGCAAGATAGAGCATTTTTGCTGCCTCCCCAAGTCCTGGTCTCTGTTTTGGGGCAGGTTTTCGGAAGACGCACCGCACCCAACTAAGCTGTCCCATCAAAAGTGCATTTTCGTGTTAGAAGCGATAGTGAACAGTGTGCAAAAGTGCAAAACGTCTCGCCCTCCGCAAAAGAAAAGGAAGTCCATAAGCTTCTTAACCATAGAGGGAGAGAGCTCCTTTGCGGTGCCTGTGGTCGATGACGGATGATCGTAGAATGTTTGCTGACAAGTCGAGTTACCTACCGAGCACCGTGGACCCAGCAACGTAAAAGTCATTCGAAAATGTGTTCAATCACATCAAAGCACACTGGGAGCGTGACTCATTACACGGCGGCGTGCGACCGAAAGCCACGCAAGAGTACACTAATCTGTCCCCCAGGAAGAGCGTTTCTGCTGACATTTTATGGTGGAGAACATTTGTGATTGAGTTTTCTCGTTCACGAGATCGAATTTGAAAGCAATTGGACTGAGTGCAATTTAGAAAGCGATTAAAGCCCTAGCACATCATTAGTTTGATGATCAATATCAAGTTATGAAATATTAGAAGTTGCTTGCATCAAACGTTGTGTGCCAAAGTTTCAAATTGAAACTGTTTAAACTTTAAAGCTCATAAATGGATTCAATTTAAAAACAGTCCCCAATCGGTTGGTAATAGGATCTGAATCCAAATGCCAAGCAAATTCGCTTCAGCGTGTCGCAACATCTGTGTACGTCTTCATGCGTAAAGTGGGAGCATAAATATAAGAAGTGTAGCGGTTTGGTGGCACTCTCGACCCAATATTTGAACCATACATATTTAATATCAAGCAAAACTGCCTCTGCTGAGCGTGTCGCGGGATTTCTAATGTTTGCTGGCTCTGGAAAGAATGGCGAGTGTGTAAAATCACGCCCAACATTACTTTCAATCCGCGCAGATGTTCGAAGGAGTCAGCTTAAAGGGGCAAACAATGTCG
Organism: Anopheles bellator; assembly: GCF_943735745.2. NCBI lineage: Eukaryota > Metazoa > Arthropoda > Insecta > Diptera > Culicidae > Anopheles > Anopheles bellator. The sequence continues at coordinate 284,329 of NC_071285.1, read as the reverse complement.
GCAACATGTGCGGAACATGAGCGATTGAATTGGTACGCGAAGCGGCCAACACAGCATTCTAAGAGACCAGAAAACAGGTTGCACCGCTGCTGCCCTCGACATCCTCGAGGGGAGAACATGGACCACTGTTCCAGAGTTACTAATACGTTTACGACGAACAATATAACCTTGAATACTCTCTAACCGCATCGCTGATTGACTTGTTCCCGTTTTTAAGCAAATATGCAGAATGATAACCATTCATTTTTTGGCTTTGGTTAAATGTCACTAGAAAGGTTTTTCAATTGATGCCAACAAGAATTAATTTCTGGAAATTATCTTATGACTGTTCCGTTATCGGAAAGTAAACTTTCTGCCTGGTGGCCATTTTTCATTTTAATCGAACGCCGGCAGAATCAATCGATCAAACACATTCCGGCTCGGCAACCAGAGTTTATTGGCTAATTTTTCTTCGATCAAAGTGAATGTTGTCCCCATCGAACGGGAGGCAAACTGGGAGTGGCTCGATAAAAACCATGTGACCTAGAGAAGAGAAATGTATCACTATTATTCAAGTACCTCTGACCACCGACAGCTGATAGGTTACGGCCACCCATCTATTGATCTACTATTGACTAAACAGGGAAGCTATGGATTCTATCACACATAATGGCAAATAGAATAGAATCCTTCTTTCTATCCTCTCTCTAACTTTCTCCCTCTCTAACTCTCTGTTTATTATTCGATTCATCTTCTCAAATGTCCGCCCCTCTTCAACTGCGAGGGTCGGGTGTCTCCAGCAAAACAGGGCTTTGAAAAACGATCCTCTGACGGTGAAAGGTTAGGCCTTCCGGGATTAAAAGACAAGTCCACGACGAATCGATCCCGACCGAGCCCAGCTCGCCGTCGATTTCGTCACTACCGGCGAGTCAGATTTTTCCCGTTTTTCCATCAAGAGACTTGCGTTCGGAAGGAGGAATTAGCGACGAGAAGTAATGGGCCAAAACAGAGCCAAGTGAAAGAAGCAAAAATGGAAGCCCAATGATGTGAAAATAGTCTGCTTTTTACATCGCTCTCCGACAAGGGCCGGAATGTTTTGGGCCCTCCTAATAGGCCTACGGGCCCACCCCGTACCCCGTCTTCGGGTCTCCAGTCTGCAGTTGGGGTCTCGGTTTTCTTTTTGGGGCCTGACCGACGAAGTGCCACTGCCGATGATGTACGGCTGCCTGCAGGCACTCGTCGGAAGATGCTGGAGATTGATATGGAAAAACTCCTTAATCGAATCGAAATAAAACATAAATTCCTTTCACAGATCATCTTCATAGCAAGGCCAACCGGTAGCCGGCCGGATTGATCCCGGACGATAAGCGGAAAGTGGTTGAAGTGAAAAGCTCAAAAAGTCCCCGTTTTCTGTCAACCACTGCGCTCCGCTGGACTTGGTTTTTCCGAGAAAAATGGGATTTGTGTTCCCTCCGTTTTTTTGCTTCGTGCGATGAGTTTGTTGTGTGAAACCACGTTCGAGTGCGAATGTTTTTGCTGATTGTTTTTTAGTTTTCGACGAGAAGTTTTTTAGTTTTCGTGCGAGAAATGGATTCCGGCTCCTTAGCCTTCACCTTGTGTCTTGGGCATGGATATTTTTGCATCGTTCGTACATGTTCCGAGCGCCGAGGCAGTTGCTGAAGCGAAGCCGGAAGTCTTCGAGAAAATCGTGTAGCGCTTCGGTTCGACTTTGCGTTCGCCAGAGCGGAGACAACCAAGAACAAGCTCAAATATGTTAGCCTCTATTCCGTTCCGCCACGAGCAAGACGCTGGCTGGCCAACGGGGGTGGGCCACCCCCATCAAGGCCTGCTCGCAAATTGATACCACCGGCCCCATCAACAATTCATGGATCATGACGGCAGCGAATCGCGCAACATAGTCCTAGATGCTCCCCGTTTGCGCCGACCGCAAAGATCGGTGGCAAAGATCCGCCGGAAACCGGAAGCACACCGCCCGAGCGTTCGAGGGGCGGTACTGGAGCACCGAATGTGGAGTGAAATAAATAATAAATCACGGCAAATCGATCAGCGAAGAGGCACATCGCGGCCAAGCTCGGCCGGCCGGCAGGCATTGTGTGTTAATTTTTATCTCGTCAAACTGAATGCTCGATTAATGCTCGACATAATGACGGCCGGATGGTTATTTTGCCGAAATATGCTCTGCTTCACGGGGCAGACCTACCGACCCCGGGCCACTTAGGGGCGCGTGGTTAGAAATTGTGCCCTAAGTGGGGCCAGGACTTCTTTGGCGAAATGTTTCACTCTATTGTGCTTTCGTTCTTTTGATCGGAATATTGTTATTTCATTAAAACCTTTTAGTCTATTCAGAGCACCTACCAAGATCTAGGATAGGCTTCGGCTAGAGAAAGCAAAATTTGAACCTTTGGATCATTAATCATCACTTTGGTGGATCGATTTCTGTTTTTTATTCGCCACTTTATCAAATCCGGCTTATATCGTTTTGCTTTCCCGTGAACTATTTATACAAGCAGCAGACAAAAAATAGCAAAACCGTTCTAATATAAGACAAAGTGTAATGCGAACAAAAATACCGAAACCGCAACGTGCCCAAGTTCACGTTTAAACATACAAGCAATTGACTCCCTTTCAGTCACGGCAGAGGGCCCATCATTAGTGACCATTGCAGACGCCCTTAACTTTTCTCACAAAAATCATAATAAACCCACAATGTAGCGCGATTCCGCAAAAAAACCCAAAGGACTCAAAAGAACCCCGCGATAGTGTGGCGGACCTTAGCAAAGAAATCTCAACCATGGCGTTCCGGTTTATGGGGAAATTGCACCAGCAAATACTTGCAGCATAGTTGCCGGTTGCGTTATCTTGCTGGCGCAACACTTACAGGTCCACTTTTTTGCTGCAAATTACGCCGCGTTTCCGGAGCAGGGGCCATCCTCTAGCACTCTTTTAATTTTCCACAAAGCAAGGTGTACAACGCAACGGGAGAGCGCGCTTTCTATGCTGTAATACCTGGCCGAGGTCAGGCGCACGGGTTGCAGCTTGGCTTTGCTCGAATCACGAGCCATAACTAATGAAAATAGGCTGTCGCATATTTTTCAGTGAACGCTTCCCGAGCATTGGACCCAGCATATCTGTGGTTAGTTTTGTTTAATTCACTCTTTCTCTCGCCCTCTCTCTCTCTCTCTCTCTTGGGTGCCTTTTGGCTGGCGTTCGTTATTTTTTTTTTCGTGCTACTGGCCAATTATTATTTGCATTTCTGGTTAAAACGCTTTCAGGACGACAGGCGGTTGAAAAACGGCAACCACAGTGCCAGAAGCCGAGCGCCCTGCGATGGATCAAAACCAGACGAAAGAATGAAATAATGATGATGGCATTTCAAAAACAACCCCACGCCACAAGAACGCCAACCAACGCAAAGCAGAGCGAACGAAACTTTCATTTAAATGCGGTTGCGAAAACAGAAATGAAAGTGTGGATCGACTCGTTGACCCCCGTCAGGCGGGCCACGTGGCCGTAGCCGCCAGAGGCTCGCGTAGTTTTGCACTCTATCAGCCGCTGAGCAGCCAGCTGGCAGCGGCTACATTACAATTCAGAGCGGAGTCAAATCCCATCACATGAGAAAATGACACTGAGGGACGGTGGCCAACCCTCTCGACACGTGCCACATACACACGGTTCCCAGTACATCGGACCCAGCATCAGGGACAAACAAACACACATTAGAAAGTCATAACCGGCCAGGACCCGTTGCAGGACGAATGAAATCTAGGTTGGCGCTTCAGGAACATCTCGAGCGAGTCACTCAGTGGGGCCGTCGCGTTCCGGACAGGCGCCGGGAATAGTTCCGTTGCCTCGCGCACAGTGTGTGCAACGCTAACAGCAACAATGACCGGTTGCGAGTTGATCTATTGTTTTGAGACTCGTTTTGATGTTCACTCAGGCGTCGGTCGGTATCAGTTATCAGTGCTGAGCACACTCTCAATCCGATCAATTCAATGTGGCCATCCGTGGCAGAACGACGAGCTAAAGTCCAGAGAAAATCGAACGTAATCAAATTTTATTATTTTTATTCTATAAAACTCTCATTGATAACAGTGTTTTATACAGAGCTTCCAACGATTCCGCGCTAGGGGCATTATATGTTCACCGGTCCCTGTAAGGAACGTGCAGCAAGAAGATGGTACCATGCCAGGTCACAAGAAGGAATTATGGTTGCATGGTAATTTTATGTGCAGATTTGCGTCTCCGGTGATTCCTGGCCACCCACGGGGCACCCATATCCCGTTGAATGCCACTCCAACAGGTCGTACATTAGTAGCAGCAGCCGCAGCAGAAGCACAAGATGCAGTGCATTGCTATTTTGACATACCGGGCCGGGTGTGCAGGGGCCAAAGATAGCACACCGAAGGCGAGTCACCCATAACCTAGCTGGCACGGTGACGGTGCAAATCGGATAAAATGTTTTGCTTGTACGTTTGGCCCCACCGTTTCGGTAACCGGCCCGACCCGGGCCTGTTATTTTAGGCTGTTGTTGGTGTCGGGGGGCCTGCTGCCGGATGTGCTGTGGCTGCGATTCCTCATGCAGATTGTGGCCGGTGTCTGGCGAACCTGATGACATTATGCTAGGGAATTGAAAAACCACACACAAGCTGCTTATTATGGATGGTGTTTCCGGTTTTATTTGGCCACCGACGACCGACGTTGGGCCACTTAAACAGCCCATTTTTGTTTTGCCCTGGGGCCGGTGGCTTGGCCGATTCTGGCCGAATTGTGATGCTCCAGAAGCAAACGCGTTGTTGATGTTTCAAAGTGGTTACACACAATGGAAGCGACACACGTGTGCAATTAGCTACATAAATATTCCTTTAAGATGTGGAATTATGATTTCAACTCCATTCGGGTGATTCAATTTCCTTCCACAAACACGTGTTCGCATTTTGAGCGATTCGTCGAGAATGTGAATACGTTTATTAGGTGGATTATCCAATTACGCGCGTACAATAAAAGGATCTCTGTTTTGTGTGCCAAATCGCATTAACATGTCTCTTTTTCGTGTTAAATTACGAGATGGAGACGCGTGGTGCGTGGTACTGTAAATGGAGGCGCATGGTCCTTCATTTGTTTGCTACTCTAAGGCCAAATTTGCACGATTGATGTGAAAGTGAGCTCAAGCCAGGAAATCCTCAATTGAACGACTAAAGGACTCTAGGGCCACGCGTCCCGATTTTAGTCATTAAAAGCAGTCACTCTTCTCGTTTTAGTGCAAACTTTCAGTGCCTCAGGTCGAAACCTGCCCAAAATAATTTAATTGTACAATCAACATTTATTACCTGATGAGCCAAACGTTCAGTTCATTCCGGATTTATAATTGATTGTTGGGCAGCCTAGGAGAAAGTTTCGCGTGGCAACCCCCCAAAAACGGGACCTGGATATAAAGGAACCTAATGATTTGGCCAATCTCCAGCCCCACAACACATGCACCCAAACGCCAAATCCAGTGGTTTGATTCGATTTGCAAGGAAAAGGGTCAACTAACGCTTTAGCCCGAACGCGTTAACCACCCTTGGCGGGGGCGAGCTTCGATTCCGTGTTCGAACCCGAACCCCGGTCTTTGTTGGCCGGTATGTTAAAGGCTCCTTTTGTGCGGTCCTTCTCCAGTGGAACCCCGGTGCGGACCACAAGAAAGCGAATCGACCTTCTGGCCCCGTCCACGGGATCTGCTTTTAATGATGACTCCGAAATGAATTGCAAACTGGTTTGTTAACCGAAGCAAACTGAAGTCTGCGTCGAAAGGTTGACCGAAAAAAAGGGTCAGCCTGGGGTCCGCTGTGGCGGGCGTCCTCCTGCGGTCGTCAAGGGTGCCGGCCCGGGAAAAAAGAATACCGTGTGGGGTTGTGTTTAATTTTTATTAAATTCTCAACCATATTTACTTAAGCTTTCGGCAACTGCCCTGGGTGAAGCCGCACACCGCACCAGGTGTGACGAAGTCTTTAAGACCACCATAGGCTAACGGTCTGAGACAGAAATTAATACAACGCGTTTTTTTTTAAATACACCTTTCGATTTGGGTACGTTGGTCGCAGTGTTTGAGCGATTAAACTCGCCGAACTATTGAGCTGAAATTAATAAGGTGATCTTTTGTAAACAAATATTTCTCAACCTTTCTGAAAGTTTCCAGAAAACGGTTACTTAACAGATTTTACGCCATAACAAAAATGAATATCACTTTTCTATGCCAAAGAACTTTAAATGGAGGCGCATGGTGTTTCACGAACTATGTTGAGAGATTTGCGCTACTTTGGGCAATTTGATCACGGTTGACAGAGTTGGTATATTTATGGCACTTTAGTATCTCGTTACATAGGCCGTATTGCCGCACAAAACACAAATACACATCCTTCATCTAACAAGGCGTTCTTCGGCGAATCTTTGCAGATAATGTGGCCGTTGTAATGGATCTGAAAGCTGGCAAACATCTAGTAGCACCAGCGATAAATAATATCAGTTGCTCCCATAATCGGTTCGCCGGTCACTTCTTCGCCCAGATCGGCCCGTTCGATGTCATACAGGCGCTGTTCATCGTGCTGCTAACGTTCCTGGTCATCGGTGCGAACCTGATGGTGATACTCGTGATCAATAGCCGCCGCTATGCTGCGTACATCCATCCGCAGCCCCGCTACCTGCTGACGTCGCTGGCCCTCAACGATCTGGCCATCGGGCTGCTGATCATACCGTTTAGCGCCCTCCCCGCCTTACTACACTGCTGGCCTTACGGAGAAATCTTTTGCCAAATACAGGTAAGCGTCTCGGACTGATGGCTCGTTAAGCGCTGCCCCACGGCGACTCTATCACGCCCGTTTCTGTCCCACCAGGCGTTACTACGTGGAGCTTTATCACAACAAAGTGCTGTTATACTCGTGTGCATGGCGGTCGACCGATACCTGTGCGTGCTGCATCCCCGGATATACCACAAGCGGTCCAGCAAAAAGGTAAGCCAAGAGGAAACGGAGTGTCACTCAATGCTCCAGTGTCAGTGCCTCGAGCAGTGCCTGGCGTGAGCAGCCCAAATTAAGCCATTGAATGGTTTATGAAATCGACCGTAAATGTTTACCTCGCTTGACCTCACGTTGGGCGGTGGGGCAATAAAACCACAATCAAGCAAGTCAATAACAACCACCTTCGGCACGCTTGTGAGGCTGAGTTTTCTCTTGTATTCATTTCTCCCGGGCCCGCACCGCCCGGGCCCGGAACTGTGGGATGTGTGGGTCTTCGCCCGGCCTTGAAGAAAGGGCAAGAATCGAACCGCAAACCAATAAGTCCTCATAAATCCTCCGGTGTCCGGTGATTTCATCAGCATCCCGATACGGGCGCTATCGGCTGCCGGTGATGATAGGGAATTTATTTCCTTTATCCGGACCCGGGTCGCCCCGGTCGTGCTGGTGATTTCCGTCTTCCGTCGCCGCGAGGATGAAAGTACATTTTTTGCGACTTCGGGACGTCGAAATTTGGGGGCCCCCGTTCTGTCTCGAGGCCGTGTTTTTTCGATAACACACATTGTGCCCGATATTGTTTCCGAGAGGCGCTGGAAAAGCTAAGCAGAGGAGGCTTTCGAAGGAAAGTGGTCCAAATAAATCAAATCTCTTCGACGCGCCGGTTCCAGCACCATCAGCAACGTTCCGCCTTCGAGGCAGAGCGTTAACAATGCTTATCGAACGGAACAGTAAATTATTATTGTTGTTAACACCGGCCAGGAGCACACAAATCATATCGAACGTTCCACTTCACACTAGACCGGGAATAATCGACCGTGCTGCAAACGATAACTGTATTAATCAATGGTCCGCCAATGCAAATGCATAATCTTCTAAGTGTTTGTAACATCAACCAAACAAGTTTTTTGTTAACTAATTTAAAGAAATGAAACTAATTTTTTTTATTCCAAAAAGTCACAAGGAGCCCTCCGTTCGATGAAAAAAATAGATATGAGACTGAAATAGTCTCTACGGTTTGAGCATCACGATTGAATAGGTCTAACTGAATCGGACATCAATTTTCGCTAAACCTAACCCGGCGCCTCAGAGGCAAAATCGTTCTCCTCCGTAATGGCGACCGAAACCGATCATATTCGAAAGCGAAAGTGATTGTGATAAAATTTGATCACCGAAATCATTGCCAACGCTCGCTTTAGTGCCCCAGGATAGTAATGAATCCTCTCGCGTTTGATGCGAAATGTTGACCGATACAATCGCTCCCGTCCTTAGTGTCACTTTTACTTTCGCACGATGGTCAAACAGATAGACAGCACAGAGCGTGGCTTCCCCTACGTATATTTTTTTCACTGCCACGAAACACGAGCCCATGCCAAACATATTTGCTCCGAGGACAACGAATGGTGGCCAAACTTGCTGGGGTTTTCTTTACTCGCATAATCAAACAATCAATTGCCGAGCCACTCCGCCTATGCTTCGTGGTGTCAGAGCTCCAACGGACTGCCGACTGCCTCAAGTTTCATCAAACGACCGCGGCACAGTTCCGTTCCCGAGGGAACAATCAATTTTTCACACTCCAAAAGACTATCTATTCATTCTGTTTCCCTCTCTCTCTCTCTCTCTCTCTGTCTCCTATCGTTCCGATCTTTCGAACGGCGTTGATGTGGTTGAAAAATGTTGTCCTTTACCAGCGGGGGAAATGCGTAAACCGAGCCCGCTAAGAGTCAGATAAGAAGCACACAGATACACGGGCGTGAGGCCGCTTAATGCCATGGCGTTAAATGATGGTGAAACAACATTAAAAATTGATTTACTGTCGGACCGATTTCGGGGCAATGTGTTCGCTTCGATCGGTTTCGGTGGCCTCGAGATACTCGACGCCATCAAAGATAATAATTCAGTTGACGTCTTCAGCAGCAAACAGTGGCTGCCGGCGAATCCTCGAAATATATTACCGCTTCGAGCTATCGGAACCGGGAATAAAATATAGGTCGCTTCAAAGCATCAACAGCAAAGCATCACTTTGGGCTTAAATCGAAGAAATAGATGACTCTTTCGTGGATTTCGTATTTTGTAAAGAAATAGAAAAAGATTTGACTCAACATTTACGTAAGGCGCTACGTTGCAAGACATCATGATCATGGCCAAAAACCAGTGCTTGGTTGTTATGTTGTAGTTCCAGGCACCAGAAACTATGCAATAAGAACAACTAAATGCGTGCCCCCCTATTTCTTCTTAGAGGCTTCCTAGGCTTTTATCGCGTAGTTACAATTTTTAAATCATTCGAAACGAACCATTGCCAAGGCCAGTACCGAAGACTCGGGTAGTTAAAGTAAAAGTGTAAAGATTACATTATCCTTTTTGCATAATGCGACAAACGCGCTCGGTCCGGCCTCGGTCTTCTAACACCAACGCCCGTCTGTATCGGGGGACGACCGTAGATAGCAAACAAGGAACTACTGCAGCGCTGAGGGCACAGCGAAAAGATTTCGCACAGACCATACATTCAATTTGATTATCATATCCTCCATAACGCCATAACGACTCGCCACCGACCAACCAATGTACCTGCGCCGGGCAGCGACCGTCCTGCCGTTGGGCGGCTTATTGAATCCTGCGCCCGGCGCTGCCTGCCTGCCGTAATCCGAATATTCAATCCTGGCAAAAAGTTGGCGCTTCGTACGAGCCATAAAATTATCGTTTCCGAGCACGTAGCTACACGTCGTGCTGCCTGCAACCGATTGGTGGGGGTCCCCCCAAAGGACCTCAACAACGACGACGAGTATCTCCGACGAATGGTGCAGTGGCCTAGTGGCCCGGCACGCCGGCCAGGCACGGTCCGTGACAAATCTGCGAATTAAAGCGAATAAAATTATTGCATCTGAACGTTATTATTGGGCGCATTTATCTGGCCAACTCCGGGCGAAACCAGAAGATGATGGTCGTTTGGCGTGCCGGCCACCGGAGGACTTCCGGCTATCAGTGACTCCGTCGGCTGTGCTCGGCAGCTTATCAAACCGGCCACTCTCCGCCGGCGCGCCAGTGAGCGCTGTAAGCAGCATCGAAAGGATTTATAGATTAATTAAGACAAAATGGCACGGAAGCTAACTAATGCACTTCGGGTTGGCTGCTGTCCCTTTGTTTCGCGGATTCCGTAGTCTTGGCCCGTTCTTGGGGTTCTTGCTTGCCGAGACAGTTCTTACGCCCCTAGTTGTCTTGGTTACCAGCGCTGGGGAGTAAATTAAGTGTGATGCTCGGCTTCGTGTTCCTGGCCGTGTTTCAGGAGCACTGCGCCGGAGACGGCCGCCCGGAAAAGTGGAGCGCTTGTGTTTAACGTCGAAAGTATTATATTTCAAGGGAGTCACTTTCTGAGTGGCTGTACCAGGTTTTGTTCCCAGAAAGTAGAGCAGTCGGAATTAGGACTGCATATTTAATATTCAATGTGTCAGGTCGGCCATTAAGCCCTGAAGTGAAACATAGAGAGTCCACTCTTGGCAATCTTCAAATGCTATAAATTTCTAGTGATGGGTGACAACTTTATGGTGAAAAGATATGGTTCTGAGTTCTTGCGCCTATTGTCTCATTGTCACTAAAAGATCTTTTAATTTATCATGAAAAATGCCCTCCGACTGTTACCATCTATACCTTGAAAACTTATTCACCCATGTGTTGCTTGCCATAAATTCGATTAAACTCTGTTCCCGATATTTTCTGAAACACATTCACCAACTACGAAATCGGTCACAATTCAATTCCCAGATAACGAATGGAAAATTGGGACCCAGCGGAGAAAATTGCTCCAATTGTGCATTGTTAAAGCGCTCGGCTTTTTCTCGTCCGACCCAGCCCTTGCACCTCGTCCGAGTCGCCACATATCTAGGCTATGGCCGTGTACATGTAACCGTGTCTGGTGAAGTGGTCCGTTTTCGATAATCCTTTCGCTCTCTCTCTCTCTCTCTCTCGCTCGAAGGAACATGTAACAGTTCCTGCTACCGCCAACTCCGAGGGTTTCCTCGCCCGGTGACGAGATGATAAATGAAACCGCCTCCCGGTGCCAGCGAGAAGGGCCGCAGTGCTGCCGCCCGGACACCGAAACGTGCTGCCCTATTTGCTGGGAACGATTTGTCGCCGATTGCCTCGTCGGCATACAGCGCCGTTTAACAGCCGTTCGTTCGGGGCAGGAGGTCCTTCCCACAAGCACGGCCGGGCCCCACAAAACCAGGTCGGTCCGAACCGGCTGCGTGATCTGTGGTGGCTGCGTGCTGGGAGGAACGGATGCTGCTCAATGGGGCTAAATGTAAACAACGCATTTTCTCGTTTTCTGCCACATTTCCGGTGGCGTGTTCTGGTGGCGGTTCCCGGGCTAACCCACTCTTGCCGGTGTTTTGTTCCAATCACGAGCAGCCCGAGCGCTGCGGACGAGAAATTAAAGGGTCCGCATGTTCACGGGAGGTCTCTGCGCGGGCTGGTGGACAGCAGACAACACATTGTCCGGCGATGAAATGGGCCAAATGCTACAGATCGCTTTCGCAGATCGCTTTCGAGGGATGGAGGGCATTGCGCCGGGCACCGTGGGCTGGCTGATAGTAGGTGTCGCCAAGTGCGGACCTAACGACCCCTAGTTCCGGATCCGAAGACGCCAAGGAATTGTGCATGCATGCTCGCTGCTCGATTACGCTTTTTTCTGGCCTAGTCACTCCCTCTCTCTAGTCTGTCCGCCTTCGAAGAGGCATTCCATTTTGACCGGCGAAGTAGTGCAAAGGCAAGAAGAAGAAGGCTCAGCATTTGTAGTTCGGCGTCCTCAGGATATCCCTCGGAAAATCGATCGACGATCCGGACGAGCGTGTCATTTGCAGTCAGTGGAAGTCGGCCTCCAAACGTCACACAACGTCGAACACGGGTGACGTGCTTTCTGTGTCTTTCCGGAGACTGCGGAACAGACACGGCCGGGCACGCAGCCGGGCCAGACCGGTGAAACTATCAATCATAGTTAATGTGAACAATATTGTCCTGATTCGTATTTATCACTCTGACACCCGGCGGACCGAGCGCTGCTTCTGGGACGTGTTCTGGTGTCACAATTTTTGGCGCTGCCTTGCCTTTTTTCATGTGTGGCGAGGGCTCGACATTGACATCCGGAGCCGTGAGATGAATTGCCCTTCATTTTGAGGCACCCACAGCTGGCCTGGAGAGCTCCGGTTTGGGGGTTTCGCGCAGCGATTGGGAAATTTATTAACCCAGCCCGAGCCCGAGTGATGACATGACGTCGCCGGTCTGTCGCTCGGCAATGTCCGAGTGCTTTTGGCCGACGGTAAATCGATGCACCAGCAGGAAGTCCTGTGACGCTGGTGAAGTGGAGCAAGAGCACACAAAAAGGACACGAAATGTTGAACGCAGATAAATAGGAACAAAGTGTAGAAGGGTTGCCAGGTCCTACGATATGATGGATTAATCGCGGATGAGCGATGATGCCACACATTAGTGCCGGGTAATGTTATCAAGTCACAGAGAGTGACTACTGTCGGTTTGGCCTTGTGCCGTAAGCCAAATGCGTACGATGAAGATGTTCCGCGTAGTGTCGATCGATATTGTATCTGCCATGTAATACGTTGTAATTACTTTTTATTGTTTTACAATTTTACAAACAGAATATCGACTGCACTTTTAGCGACTCACTAACATTTTCAGTCGAACTCATACGTGCATGGCATGCTATGTTGCGAGAGCATTTTCATTCATATAAGTGTACAAAGCGGAAAAGGACACGTTTCTGTTCTATTCATGTCAATTGCCAAAGAAAGAACGAATGTTATAGAAAAACTCGAACATGAAAAAGTTCACAAATTGAGCTGATGCGAAACGAACTCTCAACAACATCTCGCTTACAACATCTCGAAGTAGCTCGTCTTATGTTTTGGAAAAACTTTCCCATAACTGCACCATTACTCCGAGCGCGTTCAAGGCTAATCGAAGCAACCTCGGGTACGTCGCAGCCGGCCCTGGAAAATGTCACAAGTTGGTGTTTTCGTTCGGTCCAAAACTTGTGTTCCTCCCGAAAAATGTGCCATGAATCCGAAGAAGAATCGCTCGTAGGCAATCACCCCCAGACCTCGGCCGAAATCCTGAAAGAAGAAGAAGACACCGTGCCCATGCTCGATCTCGCCATCGTCGGTGCCGGCCTTTCGGGGCTGATGGCGGCGAAAGTAATTACCGACAAGGAATGCGGCCTCAGTTTCCGGTTGTTCGAACGTTCGGCACGTCCCGGCGGCCTACTCGGTGGTCTGAAGTCGCGCTGGATCACCCCGCGCCACTTCCACGCCATGCGGCTCTGCGCCGAGCTCGACATTCCGCTAACCACGGTCACCGAGCACTGTGCCGTTGCCGGCGGGCTTGAAGCGCCTGCGAAGAAACTACTTTCGATTGGACCATTCCAAGGTGTCGCTGGGCTGGTAGCTTCGTGCCGCGGGGCGCTCGAACGCTTCGAGAGCAATCGCTTCGTGGTGGAGCTCGACAGTCTCTGCACGGTGAAGTACATCGCCGAAAACGACACCAACATGGACGCCTTCCTGCGGCGGAAGCTCGTCTTCGAAGGGTCAAGGCAGTTCTTTCGATTCTTGATCAAAATCGCGACCGGTTTCTACCCGACCGAGCTCACCGTCACGGACTGTCTGAAGCTGTTTCGGTCGATGTCCTCGGTTCGGGATCTCTACGAGATGCTGACACTGCGCGAGAGCCACCTCCGACCGGCTGGCTCGGATCGCTGGGAGGTGCTCGTCAACCGGCTCGTGTCACAGGTGGGACAGGAAAGCATAACCTACTCCGCGAACATTGTCCAGGTCGAAATCTTCACCGGCGAGCCCCACGACTTTGCGCAGCTCAGTGACTCCAGTGGGAACTGTTGGCGCGCGCGTTACGTCATCCTGGCGGTACCGTGCTCCGATCTGGGCCGGATCAATATCCTGCCTACGCGGCCCCTGTACTTCCGCGACCCCGATCCCCAGCGGGGCCTCTGGTGTATGACCAACTTTACGCTATGCTACTCGGCCCCTTTCTGGCGAGATCACGGCTTCAGTGGGAACATCTTTCACAGCGGACTAAAGCTGGTCTGCTACGAGTCCGGAAGTAACGAATTATCGGGCACCTACTTCACGTCGTTCCACGCGGCGGTGGACGAAAGTGAACGCCTCACCATCCGCCACACCATCCTGAGGCTGCTGCAGTCCAGTTTCGGGTGCCACTCGCTCAAAGACCCGCTTCATAGCACCTTCCTGACGCAGCCGATACCGTACTACTTCGACGTGTTCCCGACGTTCCGGCGGCGTATCATTTACGCCTCCGCCAACATCAGCTGCTGGTACCGGGGGTTCATCAACGGTTCGATCCAGGGTGGTAAGTCGCGACGGCACCCACTCCAAGCCCTGCCGATCTTCCGCAGAGTTCGGACAAAGTTTTCTAATTACACGCCACCCCTTTGCACAGGGATGCGTGCCGCCGTTCAGGCCCTGCTCGAAATGCGCCCCCAAAATGTGACCGTCGCCGATGTGACCGATATGCAGTGTATGCACTTCCGGTACTTCCAACAGTGGTCCCTGGCGGCGCGCGTCTGGTGCTCGCTGAACCTTGCACTCCTGCGACGGGTTGTGCTCAAGTGTGGCACGGTTGCCGTGGCGGTGGTACTCCTCAAGCGTTTCCTGGAACTCCGAAGCTCCTGGGCGGGCAACGTGTAGGAAATCGCACCTACTTGCCAAGAAGCGAAACTATTGTGATCGATAAATTCTTAATGAGCAATGTCCTCACTAGCTGCGAGATACTTTAATCGACACTCGTGCAGGGTCCTGAATCTGAATGTACGTGTTTTACAGGCAGTCCCCAACTCTAACGTGCCGCCTGGACGTGATTCTATCCACGCCCTCGAATCGCGCGTCCCCGGCACTGAGTTAATTAGCATTCGTTCGCCATAACGTCCCTCGTGTCAATTGATTCGAAGCAACAGCCTATCACCTTGCACCTAGCGCTCTGACACAGTCGGACGATTCCTGCTGCGTCCGTCTGCCGTTGGGTCATCAATCGGGAATCATTACAGGCTCGATGCTCGATGCAATCGACATTTACGGCGCTCGATGAAGGTAATCAACGGGTGCCCGGAGTGCTTCCTGCTGTTATTTACACCTCATCGTCGTCGATGGCCGAAGGGAGAAGCGGTTTGCGTTGTTGAGACTGCGCCGTTAGTTGCTCTCAACATTGTGTGTGCCTTACGCCTCAGGCAGTTCATAAATTACACGCTACAATGTAGCTTTATTGCCATCGTCGGGCGTGTCAGAATATTGGCTTCTTTAAATAATGGCGATTAATTGATATTGCTTTCGGCTTCTAGACATGACCCATGCACCCTGTGTTCCTGGAAGTCGAACACAGGGTGTTCCTGGAAGTGTTGTCGTGGCTTTAAAATACTTCAAAGCTCAATTAAGGTCTTCCATAACTTGAGCGTATTTAATTGAAAAGCTTTCTCAGAAAGGTTGAAAGTGTGTAAGCTCCAGGCTTCATCGGTGGGACAGGAATGTTCCAATTTGGTGTTGGACCATCGAAAGATATTTAGTAAGTTGTAGAGTAAAAATGTGTACAACCACCCGCCTCGAACACAACATTAATACGTTACAGAATTAAAGCTGAAACCAGCACGAAAGCATATTAAACAGAAACCACGTTGGACAGGCAAAAACTGTACCCATCTTCAACGGCCCATATAGTAGAATAATCGAACGAAAATCGCACAACTAATTAAATAAAACCTCTCCAGATTCGCCGTTCGCACACGAGAATATTGTTTAAAGCCCATCCTGGTCCTGGAATGCCGTTGCGAAGAGAGAAAAACAAGGCGAAGCGGTTGTACCCATCAAATATTCAACGGCTATGCCTTCACCTAACGAAGTTAGAATTCCTACACCTGGCGGAACGAAAAAATGTACGATACCATGTTCGCCACGGCGCTGGTATGAGGCACATGCATTCGACATGAGTGTATGCTGTTTCTCACCAAAAACCAATCGCCGAACGCGCCCGTTCCCGTTCTCCAAGGGGAGCAATTGTTGGCAACAATGGACAATATTGTATTCGCATTCGCACCGTTTATATGTTTTTATCGCCTTCTCTCTGCCGTTCCCGTTTCAGGGCTGTGTTGCGGTTTTGAGCGTCACGTGGATACTGTGTCTGACCTGCTTCGGGTTGCTGGTTCTACCGAAAGGTGAGTCCTTATTTAGAAGATTCTTTTCTGCCACCCACTGGTGCTGAGGGTAACTTTTCGCATGGCAAATACCGCCAACCACATCAAAAGAGAAAACGCTGCTTTTCCACTCAGGGAAACATTTTCCCAGCAAAGCAAGACAATTTAAATTACTTTTGAACTTGGCCACTTTCTACAATATTTGATAAACGCCACTGGAATGAGCCTAGTGAAGCGCCAAAGTTGTCTGTGCGTGGTCTGCGTATAGAAAAAACCTCAATAGATAAAATGAAAACAAATTCGAAACAAATATTTATTGCGTCTGGGGCTCACACAGGGCTCGGAACTTTGCGAACGAACGAAGTCGCAGTCTATTTTAACTCAATGAATTTTTTGGCACATAGTTTCAAACTATAAATCACGTCCGCTTGAAGTTTTAACAAATGAATCGCATTCTTTTTAATTAATCCAAGGTTGAAGAAAGGTTTCGAAGCTGTATCGATCATCGGAGTATCGACCGTGAAGTAAACTAACCCTAGCACCCTAACGAAGGTACTACAAAAACTCATGGCGCCTCACAATATTGGTAATTTCCAAACCAATCACAAACCGAATGCGATAATCGCAGATCGAACGTGAGCCACGAATCGTTTCACGGAATCGAATATCGTGTTCCGTGCGTGCTGCTCCACTCCTGACCCATAAACCGGTATCAGGTCGCCGGGAATGTGGTACATCAATAAATTATGATAATTAATACCGCGCCCCGAGAAGCCGGGGCCGAGCGAGACCGTAGTGGCTTAGTGGGCCTAGCGAGTGGGGGATTTCGATCGGAGTGCCCACAATGTTGCCACGGTCGGCCAGACTCGGGGCGTCTCGAATGCATACGGGCATCACCTTACCCGCCCGGCGAAACCCGAGACGCGCGGCGGCATTAGCTGGGGCTGAGGGGCGTTGAAATACCACTCCGCAAATGTGATTAACGAATGTGGCACGGGCATGTATATAAATTTATCATTATTAGGTTATTACTTCAACAAAACGGGGCTGCTGGCGTGCGAGCCGTTCTACAGCAAATCGTCCTACCGGATCCTGTCCAGCTGTGCGCTCTACTTCCCCACCACGATGGTGCTGATGTACTGCTACGGATCAAGTTTCCACGCGAATCGATACCGGCTGGCGGCACCGAGTGCCGCCGCATCCCTCTCGCTGAACGTCTCCAGCTCCGGCGGTGGACGGACAGCCGCAGCGATCGACGCCACCGCCAACGGTGGGGCCACCGGCCGAGCTGGTGCCAGCCTTCCTGGCCGGAGCAAGCAGGACACTATCGAGACGCTAACGGCCAACACCAGTTCCGTGCTGGAGCACCACGCCTGCGACGGGAACATGCTGACGGAAGTCACCGCCATTACGCCGATGTCGGTCTCCTTCTCCGAAAAGGTAAGTCTGGTGCCGGCCCCACTGACCTCACATTAATGAATATGAGATCCGCTCGGCTGGGAGTGCCATTTCTGAAATGAGTTTCACTTGTGAACACACCACAGTGCTGACTGCATTATCTCACCCACTGTCTCCTGCGTCACATTATGCTAGAGACTATCGGAACTCCCAATGCTATTACTGGGGCGTTCAATAAATTCTTTGCCTCAATACCATAGGGCGCTGCTACGAGGCTAATTTTTTTTGAAAAGGATGTTTCTGAGTTTAAACGTGGTAGCCTTCAAGACGATCCATGCCGAAAACGCCAAAAAACAGACCTAAACACCTGAAATCGTAGAAAAAATTGAGGATATCGTATAGGAAATTCGTCGAATCACTAAAAGAGTGCAAGGCCTTAGTACAAGGCCTTAGTACATTGCACAGCATAACCAATATTTCGAATGAAGTCTTGGGTTTCAGAAAGCTGCATGCAAAATGGGAACCGCAACCCGAAAAATGAAACAATGCACCCGGGTCACAAGGGTATTTTGAAAATGGAAAAAAAATATGAATTAAATTGGATTGTTATCCACCGTATTCACCAGATTTGGGCCCTAGCGACTTCCATCTATTTTCAGACCCGAAAAAAATCATGCATGAAGAGCGTTTTTCATCAAATGATGACGTCATAACAGCTGTGGAAGCGTATTTTGAAGTAGTTGATGTGGCTTACTTTTAATTGGATTAATGTACTAACCCAAACATTAATTATTACACTAACCCAAAGTGGGTTTTAACACAAGCAACAACTTTGAAAACTACATTGGACGTAACGGGAAAAGAATTTACAAAACGCAAACGTGTTGCAAAAGCAACGGAATCAATGGGTTCGAATGCCGAATACGATTGAACATCACTTGTAAATCAGCAGCAAAGCCAAAACAACCAAAGTCCGGTCAATTACAATGGGCTGTAACTGCCTGCGTACTTGTAAAACACTTCAAATCAAATGTAACAAGTGCGAACGAGTGAAACGTGTTCCGATGCAGTTAGTGCATTCGCGCCCTCAATGGCGTGATCAGTGGCCCATATTGACACTTCCCCTTTCGAATGCGAACCGAGAAATCGAGAAACTATAAAGTACTTACGATTGTGATGTAAATCCTCATTACTGACGAGAGGAATTGATGTTGGCCGAGGGTTACACTAGTTTTGGCTTGTGGTTTAGTCGTTGCCTCTTTTTCTAGATGACCATTTTAATTAACTCCGCCAACCAGGAGCCACAATTTTGTGTGTAATTGATTAATAAAGAGCTCAACTTGTACCATTCAACCATTTGAAGTTGCTCATTATGATTGCGCAAGTGTTTCGAATTTTAGTGTAGACAAATGACCTTTTTGCCGTGTAGAGTGGTAAACAGTCTACACGAAGCGTAATTTTTAACGGAAATCTTGTCATTATTTCTCTACATAATGCATTGTTCCGTAGATTGCAACCTCACTACACTGCGCCGCCTGATCCGCGATCCACGAGGACGGCAATTAAACGTACGCAATCCGCGCTGCAATTGTAAAAAATCTTTAACGATTTTTCCGATTCGTCGTAATGACGTTCATTAATGGTGTTCAGCTCAGACCATTCGGTCGCACCACACGCTAGCCATAAAGCAATCGGAGATTCGATCTGTAATGGTCTATGAGCTTCACGCCATCGTTCACTGCCACGTAGAGTAATGTTTAAGACCAGGGCGCGGTTTCCTAAAATTCAACAAACTTCTCGGAATTGCAATGTGATTAATGTTTCCTTCGCAGAATAACACTCACGGCCAACACACAACTACACCACTGCTCTGCGAACCCGAAGTTGAGACCATACTAATGAGCATGCGGCAATTTATGCTTCTTATGTGAAACGCAATCGATTTCTTTTCGACGACTTCCTGTCGATGACTCCGTTGACCATCTTGCCAAGTGGCTCATTAAAGTACAAGCACAAACTCTTTTGATCCAAAGAATGAATCTCGTAACCCGCTGCCATAGAAAGAATCGTATGAGTATGAGAATAAGTTGAACGGGGAAGTTACGATTCTTGAGGCCCATAAAAATGCGCAAATTAATGGTAAATGGTGTAAAGTTAATGACTTCAAAGTACCTTACCTGACACTTTGGGGACCATTGCTCGGTTCATGATAAATTGATGAACAATTACGCATGATTGCATTGCCACCTTCCACGTGCGGTAAACTTGACAGAATGGGCC
Organism: Anopheles bellator; assembly: GCF_943735745.2. Classification (NCBI taxonomy): domain Eukaryota; kingdom Metazoa; phylum Arthropoda; class Insecta; order Diptera; family Culicidae; genus Anopheles; species Anopheles bellator. The sequence goes on along the minus strand of NC_071285.1, from coordinate 264,445 downwards.
ACCCTGAGTTTCCTCGAAAATAAACAAAGTGTTCTAATGTGGAACACACTTATAGAATTTATAAATGGCGATGGCTAGCCGTTGGTTGCTGGCAGGCTCAATATTGCAGTCTAGAACGTTTCCCAATCCAAAATAACGCATGTGGCCACTGGTAAAAATCCCAACTGTTTCAGTGTGTACCCCATTCAACTACCTTGGCTCCCTGTTTCGGCACCCGTGAAACTTTCCGGCACACCTACCTTTAAGTGGGTATCGATATATTTTACAGCAGCCTTCTCCAGGGCATGTTTACAGAACGGCAATAAATTTATTAACTTACTCACCGCCCAGCTCGTAACGTTACACCTTCCATCGATGCTTTTTGACGTTGGCTGGCTGGCTGCTGCTGGCTGCTGCTGCTGCTCTTGGCTGAGGCCTCCTTGGTTACCTCCTGAACGAAGATGGGAATTTCTTAAATATTCAAAGACCGCAAATTTATTCATGTATACCAGTACCGTGATGCACGAAACCACGGCTTCGGTATCAGTTCTTCGTGTAGAGCTTCCGGACGACCTGACACCCAAATTGGTCCCCCAACCCAAGGCTCCTGGTCGGCCTTGTGTCAACACACATTTTGTCGCACAACTTTCGCCCAGTTCGACTCCGGAAGCTGGTCGCAGTTTTCGGCCGCCAGGGACCCTGTGCTCATCGTTTTCGGCCATTCTAGGGGGTTTCTCCGAAAGAATGCAGCACAAAAAGTGTGTGTCCTACGTCGTGGTACACGCCTTCTGCCAGCCACCCGGCGAGAAAGGTGGAGGCCATAACCTCACTTGGCGTTTGAAGTACGTCCCGCAACGACGATAGCGAAAGAAAGCAGAACCTAATGGCTTTTGAATACTGCCCCACATAAGGACAGGCAGAGAATGCCCTTGGCCGAGCAGTCACGTGGAAAGCTTCCGCTGTTCTGTTCCCCGAACCGATCGTTATCAGCAGTCCGAATTGGACTTACTGGACAGTGTTTTCCGTAACACGACCTTTTTTTGCAATTGCCTACTTCTGCTAGCTCACCAGGAGCCCCCGGCGGAAGTGACATCGGCTAAAGACAGTGCACTTAATCGTGCCGGAATTCGTTCGCAGTGCTTTAAATTATCGACATCACCACCGACGCCAACGACGACGGGAGCCCGAAACTGAAGGAGACTCACTGTGTCACCCGTCGGAAAGCAACCGGAAGCCCCGGAAAGGACTTCTCGCTGTGCCCTCTACACAGGGGCGACACGCAATAATCGACTTTTGATTGCTGTTTGAAGCCCGCAGCATCCCACCCCAGCAAGCGGGATTTGGAGAAAACCAAAACCGTGTTTTTATGGCGGTCCCGGACGGCTACTGTTGCGAGGAAACTGCTATAACAATGCACTGAAAATGCCATCTGGCGTTTTGTCTCTCTTTCTCTCTTTTCCTGGCTGACAATCGAGTCGACACTGGACCGTTATTACGGTCGAATAAAATGCAACGTTTGACGGACGGTTGAACGGTGGAACACTCGTGAGAAGGAATCCTTCTTTCTGCCAATAGCCTACCGACAAAATTGTGTCACCCAAAAGGGATTTTTTTCTGTTTGGTGGCTGCTGGTCCTACCCTGTGCCAGACATTAACGTCAATTCCGTAAAGGTTTCCTGTTTTAGGTGAAGCTTTTCAAAAAACACATTGAACGCAGTTAATGAACCGAAAGCGCAAACAATATCCAATGCCAACTTTAATCCACCATTCGAGAAGTTTCAAGCAGCAACATTTCGTCCGAGGACCGACGTTGAATTATTCCTCTTCCATCAGGAAAAACGGGAAAATCCAGAAATACTAGTGAGTTAATAGTTTGTCACCAAACTAGTAAAACACTCATTCAAAACTCACTCAGAACAGCTCTCAACCACTGTTTTATTTTCGATATTGCCCAAATCATCTGAAAGTGGTACTTAATTTAATTGGTTGAATGAAAATACGCGAATTTGCGTTTGTTGGCGGGAAATCCACAAAATAATAAAACGGTTTATTAACAGTAGAAGATTAAAACAAACTACTGACACTCAATGAAAACACTTCCGTTAACATTTCGTTTAAATTTTCCATCACAAAACCCCAAAGTTCACCACTAAGCCAGCATCCTTCCACGGGCATCCGGCAATTGCGATTACGTTCGGAGCCAATTTGCACCAAATGGCATTCGAATGGCCGAGAGCGAGTACTTTTTGCCCGAGATTTGCCGGACGTAATCGTTACTCATTAGCAAATTAGCTTCGAAAAATCATGTATCGCCCGCTGTGGTGTCCGGTGTTTGGCCGGCCATGCTCTCATGCTGTGTGCCTTGCTCTGCGTGGTATCCGCTGTTCGCCGGCCATCGCGCAGATGAGACCGATTTAACGCCAGGCCAAGCATTAGTCGCCAGGGGTGTGCAAACATACAGTGCCGGACGACGAGTGTGTGGGCGCGCTCTGGTTTCCGGTACCCCCGCAGGGGTTCCGCTTTGTGTCCTTTTTGTCCACATGCGCTTAAGCGGCGGGACCACTCTAGCTTCCGGTAGGAGTAGACCGCAAAATAAAGGTTATTCCCAGCAGGGCATCCGACTCCGGGCGCGTCGATTCTGTCTCTGTTGCTGGGACGTCCCGCCGACAGTGGTCGGAGCATCCCGAACGCAGCATAAAACATAAAAAAGCGCTCCACAGGCATCGGGAAGCGGAGAGCGCATTTCGAACTGACATGGCCATCGGTTGAACGGTGGCACATCACAAGTTATGCAGATGTACCGGCTCCGGCCCGTGCCGTTGGCTGGTGTTGGCACCGGAGGCAAAAAGCAGCGAACATTATGGCCTGCCCAACACATCGAAACTTTCCACATGTCACACTCTCCCGAAGGGACACGGGTGCCGCTTACTATCTCTGTTAATTATGTTTCGTAGTATTGGGAGTTGTTTTACACGCGGTCCATAATTTGCAGAGTGTCCGGAAAGTTTCACATTGGCTACGTTGGGGCTTTATGGAACAACAAAAATTAAATTACTATCGCGACAGCAACAGAAGAAGCTTACCAGATAAGTCTTATCGTTTGCAATCACTTCCAGGATGTTGCAATTACATAACAAGTGTATGCGATTCAGTCATAATTGCTATTGACCATTTCAGGAGTTTAAGAAGCAATGTTTAGTTTGTTTTCGCGTAAATAAGAAAACCGAACGGCCAAATCCTTCCAGCTTCATGCTTATGCAAAAACAACGAAAACAGGACACAAGCGAAATCCTTCAAAAATTGGTCCACTTCTTGCAGTACTCCTGAAGTCCGCCGAAGCAACTGGATCAACAGATTTGACGCAATCGCCACGGCATGTGTGTGCTTTAAATTTACCACGAACGAGAGGCCCCACCACACATGTCCCATAAAACGCTTCATAATAAACTTCTCAAGTTTCAGTTTAGAGGGTCCGTGCCCGAAAAAAGGAGTGTAGAAACCGCCACAGCAAACAATCAGCCCTGTTCCGTCCTGTCCGGCGCAAGTTTGCGAGCCTGCTTAATGTTGCATGTCGAAAGCGGTATTTATGGCTCTGTGGGCACGGTGACACTCCGGCGGTACCTCCACGGTCCACTCCGAGCGGGTGGCGGAGCGGGACACATCTTCACGCCCGACCCCGGCGCCCGCGGCTAACCGGATGATATGATAAGCGAACAGGCATACGGACGGCCGCTGGCGATGGCGAAGCGGAATGATTCAATTCGTGGCCACAAAACGCCAGCAGAGCTGCAGACCACAGGATCCCTGCCCGGAGTACCGTACACTGGATTTTCGGTCCTTTTTTCGGCGTGTAGAGAGAAATTTATGATGCGCGTTGTCGCGTTCATAAATAAACATTCGCACGCCGGTTGGGGAACGGTGGAGCACGCGGCGCAGTATTAGAATTGGAGATTGAGACCATAATTCCAGCGCCTGGGCGCGTGTGTGGTGACAAATAGCGATGGATGTTCGAATTGTTGCGTGTGTTTGGTTTTCTTGTTGATGCTTCCAGTCCATTGGGTCTATTGTTTCCTTTTCCAGCCGTTGTGGAAAGGAGTGCTTATGGAATTTTAAACTAACTCACCCGTTATGCTGGGGCCATTATGTCCATCACTCTCTGCTTTTCTTCCTCCTCCAACGTAGCTGGGCGAAGAGGACGACAGCATGGTACACGGTTCGACGTCGCGGACGATGGCGGCCATATCATTAGGTTTTATAGTTATAATCACCCCCTGGACGATACAGGAGATCGTGGCCACGTGCACCGGCTCGAAGGTGAGTGAAAGTTGGCGCATCGTGCGAATCAAAAGCGATGCCTTATCCTACAACTCCTACAGCATCCGAAGAAAGTGTCATCCTGCGGTGAAGTACTAGAAATCGAGGGTATTTACCTTTGAACTGTGAACTGTGGGCGCAGCCTTCGAGTGTCGCATTTGTATAATGATTCCTGCGAACCGGTGAAATGAAAACTTTGCCAACTCATTCACACGCCATTTCTTTTCGGGTGAATGGAATCGAGTAAACGCGCAGAGCAAGGATTCCGCCGAAGTACGAAGCCGGTTCCCGGCAGACCATCAAGCACCGGCGTCGTGTCTAAATCGAGGACGCATCGTTTGACGCACGCATCATTTCGCGCGTCATCATCACGGGATGGGATTGGGATTGTCACACGGTTTACGTTTCACTTTGCATATCCGTCCCCGTTCTCGGTTAGCATATTTGGCTCATCTTCCTTCCCCACTGTACCCTCCGGCAGATACCACCATCGATCGATTTCTGCGTCACGTGGATAGCTTTAAGCAGTAGTTTTTGGAACCCTTTTCTGTACTGGCTGTTGAATGCGAGATTTCGGCGCATCTGCAAGGACCTGCTCACGTCCAAGGTAGGTCGGCAAGGTTCATTCTTCGTTTTGTTCAGTTTAGTTTCATCGATTGAACCTCACAGAAGCTAACGGGAGAGCATCTGACGGCACTGGGACTAACACGCCTAGAGTTATGCAATGCTAAGCCCCTTTTTATTTCTTGCAAACACTAGCTCGAATAGTGAAACGGAACGTTATCGTTTGATCGAAAGTGTCTAACCTGATCCTCATTGACACTCCTGCTCTGTCGCGTCCCACAGTGTACGAGAGGCAGCCGAAGTTCGCTGGAGGAAAAGTGTAGCATAAGCTTAGAGTACGATCACCAGCTAACGTCACTGCCACTGCCGCCGGGGCCACCGCCGGCAACGATCTGCCGGTCGGCCCTACACACACCCCGCCCGGACATCGAGTGCCCGGAGAAGTACTGGGGCGACATCCTGGAGCGCACGTTCAGCACCGGCAGCATCAACACGCTGCACCAGCGGATGGGCAACGTGGCGCCGTTGCACTTCAGCAACCGTCAGCCGAGCAACTGCGGCCTGGCGCATCCGCAGCCCCAGCTCCACTACCGCTGCGAGCAGCACCAGCTGATGCGCAACCCCAGCAGCACCAGCATCCCGGAGCAGGACCACAGTACCGGGTCCGGCTGCTACAAGGACCTGGACGTGGATCTGGGCGGCCACTTCCCGGGTGCCGGCTCACAGCCGCTGGTGTGCGAGCGCGAGCTGCACGACATCAACTGTGCCAAAAACAAAGCATTCTTCCGGGGCTTCAACCTGCACCAGGGGCTGCCCGATATCTAGTATTGCCGGCACGGTCCGGCAGGAAGGTCTGTCCAGTGTGTTCAAGTGCGCCGACGGGGCGCCGGCAACGGTCACCAAGGTACAGGGCGCTCCAGCGTAGCCAACTACTTCCAGGGAACAATCGGGTGGAACTGGCCCATTTTGTTTTGTTTTGTTTTGACCATTTCTTGTGATCTGTCGGTACACCTATTGGTAAGCCTTGCGCTAAGCGTTCGTTTGGTTACTGGTTTCCTTTCATCCACGTTTTAAGGTGAACTACTACTAGGGAGGTAGACTCTGCGAATACTGGGTTTTGTAATAGGTAGACATAAGCCGCACCGATTTGTGCAACGGTTGGTGCAGTGTTCCGCGTTAACAGAGGCCGATCGGACGGCGTTCAGCTCAACGGAGCCGAAAGAAAGGGACATACCATTAAACCCGGAGCGGCGCATTCCGACAAACATGGCAATTTAGAGTGTAACAGCATCAATTCCCCGTTAGCTATCTGTAAAATATTGAAAACTGACCGAAGGATGAAAGTAAATAAAATCGACTTTTTTGTACGGAACCATGATTGATACGACTCTCTCAGGAGCACTGTTTCCGGTTGGACCGTCAGTGACGAACGCCTCCAGTTCCACTCTGCGACACGGTGCTTCTAGTGACAGGTCTCCTGGTGGTTGTCCAACAAAAGGTAAGAGTAATCGTTTAATCGTTTAATTGTCTGGAAGCGTCGACCAGCGTCGGCCATGGAGACAACAAGTTGGGAGTTATTTATTGTACTTCACATAAGCTGGTTGCCGCTACCGAGCTTCCGTTGTTAATCCCGTTGTTCGCCATCGGCTCGCCATCCTTTATTTACCGACGGAGCGGCGTTTGACCAGAATTATTTTGTCGTAATCTGGCACACCGATTTGTCATAAGCGCCAGTAGCCACATCGTTGCTCGGCTCGTATGTATGTTTTATTGATTATCGTTCGCTTTATCGGGCCGATAGAGTGATCATATCATCATCGTTATGATGATGCTATGTAAACAGTCCCGATTAAGCTCTCGTGGCACGCTTCAAATAGATTTACGATCAAAGCGGATAAGCAGCAATCTATGGGACCGCCAATATCTATGCGTTCCACTTTTCGTCTACAACACTTTAATTCAAATTTAATAGAATCGCACGAGCCATACCTGGCGTACCATCAAACTGTTCTGTAGAATACCCTTTTCGGCTGTCATCTGGAGCAAGTCTAGTCTGATCTGAGCTCACGGCCCAACTACGAATTGGGCTTCAGCTATGCTCTCCAGGAATTGAAAATGCCAAATGTATTCCAAATGCGTCGACAACGTAATTATTACTTCGCTCAAATTCAATTAACCTCATCGATGGCTGGAAATATCCTTGATCAACACGACATTGAAACCCAACGAGAGCGGTGCGTGCCAATGGTCCGTTTCGCAAATCAGGCCAAACAATGGATCCCACCCCCCAATTGGTTGGCCCAATTTTTGGCACACAAATTTGCAAATAGTTTCCATCCCCTTACGCACCGCTCTTGATCGTTATCGGCGGGAAAAACAACGTCTCCGGTGGCATGTGCCCTGTTTAGCCCAAGAAACCCCAACCGACGAATCCTTTCTGATCTTTCTTATCTCACACGTGCGTTGCGCTATCTCGGCACGTCACGAAATCATTTGCAATTTATTCGGAGTCCTTAAAGAAGGAAGCCCACACGGCCGGGGGATGCGTCGGAAGGTGCCCAAACGGTACCCATTTCGGCCCGAATACATTAAATGGGCCGAGCGACAATTTTCCTGCATCATCATCTTGAGATAAGAAATGGGAGGCCCCGATCAGGAAGACATTTGCGGGCTAATTTCAATCACAATGGCGACTACGACTGCACGTTGGAAGACGCACTGGCCAAAATAAGGAAGCGGGTTGCCTGTGGTAGGACGAAACTCTGGCGTCGATAAAAAGAGCATCGAATTGAAATTTAAATTTATTCATTGAAGAAAGCCACCCGCCAAGGCCCGGGGCCGTTGGCCATTGTTTGGAGGCGTTGGGCGTTGCGGTTGCGGGCCTGAACCTGACTACACAACAGTCATGCAAAGAGCGAATGGGTTGAAAAGTTTCGAGAACGCAGAGTAGTTCCGCAGTTCACCTTCTCTAAGTTTTCGTGGCAGTTTCTTCAAATTAGTTCAAGATGTTCATGACTATTTGGTCCATTGTTGTAATGATGGTTATAAATGATTGATTGAAGAATATGCTTATGTCTGTCATAAGAAATTGTCTTCATGGTCGAGATCATTATTGTTCAGCAAATGGACGTACTCTTTTATGCTCAGGCTATATAATTTTACACATTAGTCGATCAACCCACTAAAAGGAGCTTATCAACCGCCATCATCACCATCACCAACACGGCACCAAAAAGCTACTAAACGGCCTAGAAATCACTAAAAAAAGGGCCAAAAGCATTGAGCAACGCCTCCAAAAAGCCCGCCGGAATGTCGAAAAGGCCTGTGGCAGACGATGCCACTTTTGTCTTCTTTTTTGCTTTCTCTCTCTCGTTCTCTCTCTCGCTCTCTCTGTTCACCCTTCATCGGGAGACAATGATGACACTTTTGCTTTTCCCGCGCTGCTTTGCCACGATGGAAAAGTTGATGACGAGTCGAAAGTCGCACAGTCTTCAGCACTTCTGCAATCCGATTACGATTTCCTTCGGCGGGCGCCCCAACGTTAACGACCGACGGGGGCCACGTCCTTATCTCCCCGGCTGGCCGGCCACCCATCCTATCCTGCGAGTTATTGTGGAGCCGATAACCTTCCGGTTTCGCGGTGTAACGGATGGTAATGCCGGATGTTGCAGCAGATGTTCTCTTCCTTTGCGCCTCCCGGAAGCCCGCAATGGGGCGGAAACAAAAAATTCGGGCTCGGCATGGTCGGTTAAAACTGGTTAAAATCGGGGTTCAACGACACCCCGGTGGGGGGTACTTTTAGAGCGTAGTTAGTTCGGTTTCGCTGAGCTTTCAACAAGAGAGAGTGAACGAGAGAAAATTCAATTTCCGGCATCAGCGCACACAATCGGAAGTAATCAGTTTGACTGTGGCCGTGGCCGGACCGGCGGTTAGTTCGGCTGATATTCTGATTTGTGCCGGCGTGCGTCGATCGTGCCCGAGTCGGGCCGGATGGATTGGTAATTGAATGATTTATTCGTAAGCAAGCGAACGGCTGGCCAACGGCCACACAGGGCAAATCCGGCCTCGGGCAATTAGCGCTCATTAATCTTAGTTTTCTGTTGCTGCGCCGGAGGCATTTGGGCCCCTAATTTGTTTTTCGGCGGCATCATACCCTCTTCTCTTCGACCCGATGTCCCCGGGATGTCCGTGGGGCAGCCCCACTCCCCTCTGATGGGTCAGTTTTCTGTTGACTTGAAACGGGAAGTGATGAAGTTTCCGGTTAAGTTAGGTCCTGACGGCGAACGGCAGTCTCTAGAACACTAATCATTATTTTGGCAGCTTATTTTTGTGTGGTGTGGTCCCTTTGGCAAAATAACTTACCCGTTTCCGGATTAATTTGAAGGTTTTCACCTTTTCGGCACCAAAAGATAGATACTGATTATTATGTTCGATTTGCAAAACTACTCGAAAGTGCTTGACAATTGAAGTGCTCGTTGCGGCAGCGTATTTTTGAAGGCCAAATCTATGAAGGCCATGAGATACAACTTGACCACAGTTCGAAAACCGCCATTACAAATTGCTTCGTGTTGAAGAATTCAAAGTTCTGCGTGTCTTTGCCGGAGCATGAAATCATCGCTGCTACTCCTGCTATTTCCACGCGATCTCAGTACTTCTCGGACTTCCCGAACTAGAAATGGATGAATCCAAAACAAAAACGAAGGGAGCAACAAACGAGATCTCGCTTAACTTCCCGCCGTCGAGTGCTCGGAATGTCGGTCCGGTTCCTGCTGCAGCTGCTTAGTTAGTCAATTAGGTTTGAATGTTGCAATCCATTAATCTAAACTGCATTACCTCAAGCGTTAGCCTCATCGTGGGGCAATGGCGGCAGTGCAGATGTAGCAGCGGCAGCAGCTTGTCGGAAACACACTTTACGGCAGGAGATTGGGAAGAGCCATTTGGCGGACTAGCCTCCGGTTGGGAATTATTGCTGAAAGATTAATCTCTACCATCAACCACGGCAGCCGAGCAGGCCGGAGATTGACCGACGAGCAAAGGGCGTCTTCATCCGGACGGTTCCACGTTTTCTCACGGATTTCTTTTTACTTCCTACGTGCAGAATAACTATAAAAAGATGCCCCGCGACTGCAAATTTCATCATCTCCGATGCAGCGAAAGCGCCTCGGGCTGGTGCTTACAAACCAGCGACAAACTGGCCAAAAGATGGCTCGTTATCATAAACTAATTACCATCCTATAAACGGCCGAAGTGCAGGAGTAAAAATATCCGTGACGGGCAAGGCGACGATGATGACGATTTAGATTCAATTTGTTTTGCGCTCCGAGCGTTGATTTGTAACAGACCAGGAATACGATGCTTCGAGATTGAACTCGTCACACTAAAACTGTTAAACTTTCATACACTGTTCGCTTCGTATATAGCGGATAACTGTCCGAGTCACCGTGATCCCAACGGCTTTCTTTGAACTGCTACACTGCATTTCGTTACATACGCCTCGAACGAAAAGGTGAAAGTGCTGACTCCGAGATGAACCAACACGTTGTAGAATAATAGTTTTCTGCAACTATCGCCAACACAAATGACCAGAGTCCTTCCGCGACCCGTACCAGGAATGCTGCTATGCTGCAGTTACCATCAAAAGAGAAAGAAAGAGAGGGTAGAACAAGGACGTTCCGAATGCTTGGCGGGACGAGAGCAGACGCCTTTCGCCGGGCCGGGACGGAAACAATTTAGGAAATGAAAGAGGAGATTATTTTATCTTCGCAACTTGATCAAATCAAATATAAATTTTCCGAATGTCACATTTCGTCACGGCCCCGGCGAGAGCTGCATCCGTCCGTCAGTCAGGCGGCCGGCAACCGGATGGACAGCCGACAACCAGGGCGGGCCCGAAGCAGAAGGACACCACCTCAAAATGGCACCTCACCGCACGAGCTTATTTATGATTTTCTTTCCATTCTGTTAAATTTAATTACGGTTCCCGTCCGGGTGTCGCACAGCCACGAGGCTTCACGGTCCGGAGCTTTGGCTCGTTTTTTTGCGCCTTCGCGCGGATTACTGTGACGTCAGGGTTCCCCAGGGACGTGACGTGTGCGAGCCCAATCCTTTGAGACACACACAGGCCATTACCGTGGGTTTCATTATTCGCGCGAGACCGGAGGAGGTTCTGCCTCAGGGTTGTAGTATATTTTTCGGGCCATTTAGGCCGTGCCCTCAGTGGGCCATTGGGCAGCGCTGCAGGCGGGATTAGCAGGGATTTTGACATTCAACCATCGGGTTTTTTCGTGTTCCGTGCTTGGGTTTGAGCGAGAGCGTAATATGCAGCGGAACAACAGTTTCGTCCTTTTTTTGAACAAATAATTTAGTCCTGCCTTCAGAAACCACTTGGCGTCCGCAGACCTTGGATTAGGACCAGGATTAAGCTGTCACAATTTGCGGAACCCTTGTGCGCGGCCCAGGCGAGCAAGATGAATGAGCCATTGTATCCCTTCGTAAGCGTTTTATGGTGATAAAGTTTAGCGTTAAAAGGGGTGCACTTCAATTTATTCATCCTTCATTGCTGTAGCGTTTTACCGCGGCTGTTGATTAGCAGCACGACGGTTTAAGTACAAATCGAAAGCCTGGATTGACCTAATGTCACCATAAGAGCACTCTAATCGGAAAAGTTCTCCAAAAAGTGAACTGGAGAGTAACCTAAGGCTACCGCTATTGAACTCTGCTGCATGACCCGCGGGTCAACTGCTGGCGCTTAGTACTCATGGGCCGATATCATCAGAAACAGCTTCGCCACGTTGTTTCCGTACAGATGGCCGTTCCGGAAGACGGACACACTAAGCTCGAGCTCGATGTCTTGCGGTCCCTCGATGCTTTTCTTCAGATTCACCTGAGCTTCGTTCGTTTTCTTGTCGAGGCTGTTATAGGGCGAAAAAAGTGTCGAATTAAATAAGAAATGCCTGTAAACTCAAGATCGAAGATCGATCGATAACCATTCGTTCGCCCTCTGCCAGGCGATGAAACAACGCTTACCTGAAGTAATTGAGATCCACCGGCCGAACGTGCGGGGCAGCATCCACCGTGACGAGCTTCAGGTCGAAATCAATCATCTCGTACTCCTCCGGACCGGTCAGCGTGAACAGGCCGCGGCCCTCCGGTGGGATCGGGATGTTCGAAACGATCGTGAGGAAGTTGTGCGTGTAGGAGAGCGGCTGGCGCAGACACTCCGCATCGCCCACATTGCAGTACCGGTTGATACGCTCACAACGGCTGCAAATCGGTCATCGATAGCGCCGGAAGTAGTTCACAAAAACGGGCCACGCAAACGCACGTGCAAGAAACAAAAGCAAAAGCTTCCATTAGTTAACCTTGGCCAGGTTGCGCTAGGCGCCTACCCCGCCGGCCTCACACTTACTTCCGCCTGTCAGCATCGTGTCGGTAGCCGTAAGGACACTCGATGCGCGTGCACCGGTAGCTTCCACCAATGTTGGTGCACATTTCGTGGCGCCCGTTGCACACATCGCGTGACTGGCACTCGTCAATGTCTGGAACCGAGCACCCAGAATAGAAGGGCAGTTTTACAACAGTGAAACAAGAAACAGAAAAACAACAGCCAGACCGTAGGCAAATTGAAAATCCATCCACATCCGAAACAGGATGCCCAGCATAACATCAGGCCAATGTTTGGAAAACTAGCTTGAATCGAATTTGAATGATGAATGAGTGCGCTTTGGGGTAATGATGATCTCAATTTTGGGCAATTTAAAGCCTCGGATGAACATGCACATGACGGTATGCAATCGAAGGATTGGCAAAATTGGACCTGTTGCTTCATGGGTCCTGCTGAAGCTTTCGGTTACATTTTTGAAACAACAAGCCATTCTAGGACAGAGAAATGAGTTGGAAACCCAGATTGGGAAGGGTTACCGCTTACCGAAGCAGCTCCGACTATCGGCACCCAGCTTGTAGCCGTGAGGACAGCGGCACGCATACGATCCGGGTGTGTTCTCACAGGTGCCCACGCACAGGTTGGCGGACTTGTACTCCTCGCACTCGTCCACGTCGTCGCAGGTCCGGTTGTTGTAGCTTAGTCGGTAGCCAGGGTTGCAGCCACACCGGTACGAGCCCCAGTAGTTGAGGCACCGCTGATGGCAGAGACCAGGTATATCGGCACACTCGTCCACATCCGTGCAGACGATGTCGCTGGAACCCTGCTTCTTGAAGCCCTCCTTGCACTCACACCGGAACGACCCGATCGTGTTGGTGCAACGCGAGTTATGATGGCAGACCTTAGTGCCGTGCATCGCGCACTCGTCCACGTCCTCGCAGCGCTGGTGCTGCCCGATCATGTGGCCTGGAGGACACACGCACACGTACCCACCCTGTTTGTTCTTGCAGGTCTGATCTGGTCCACACTGCGCCACACCGGTAGCGCACTCGTCGATATCTTCGGTGGTAGAAGAGAAGCAATCGTTCAACGGTGAATCACTAAATGGCTCAGGGACAGTATGTCATACCCAAGCACTCTGTGGCATCATCGTTGGGCCGGAATCCTACGGGACAGGTCAGCAAGTCCCGGCAGCGGAACGATCCGTTCGTGTTGATACACTGCTGATGCCGAAGGCACCGCTGTTCGTCGGCACACTCGTTAATATCTGGTAAAGGTGCCATTGGCACAAAGTCGAATCGGAATGGTCAGCAGAAAGCAGAATCGTCTTAGCATGAGCCGAGCACTAACTTAAGCAATAGTTGTAAATTTGTAGTACCAAAGGGAGGGTTTATAATGAGAAGGCACAACCCTTTTGTTGCATTACGAATTGTGCTTGAGTGCGAAAAGGAAACAGATTCAGGGATTTATCGCTGTACGACAGTCCACATCGCGTTCATTCCAATACAAGGCAGCATTCCAAAACGAAGAGCCAAACGGATTTAAAGGATCATTAGAAAGTCGCTCTCGGTTCTGTAGTGAAACAAACCAGTTGTAGAAAAGTTCTCAGAATGGAAGTTGAAGTTGGTAATTGAATTGTGGAATAGTATCGTGAATAATGATTTAATTGTATCTCAACCAATTTCAAAGAATTCAAATGTACGGAAAACTGGTCACTTAAAAGCGCGCTTTTTTTATTCGAGCATTTTCGAGCAACCAAACTGCTCGAAATGCCAACGCACAATTTTAGTGATCTGTCAACAAGCCGTTTTCCCAGGATGCTGCGAGATCAAAGTTGATTTACTGTTTATTTACATCGTGGCAAACGGTTCCCAAGGATGATATCCTGTGTGTGCTCATTGACGCGGCCGCTGTTTCCGAACGGCAGGAACGCCATCAATCCGGTTCCGGTGCGGTCGAAAAACTACCTCAATCGACCGCGGCTCCGGAACCCCGCTTGGTTCGTCAAGAAACTGCGTACGGTAAGTGTTGAAGGAATGTTTTTGTTTGCCTTTGTCGGATTCAAACCGCCATTTCCTCGTCAGCTGCACAATGAACATCTCACCAAAGATAACAGTGCGTTCGTGGGCGAAATCAAACTGGCAGCCTCGAAGCACCGGACTTTGTTACAACTAGCCTTGAACGGTCAACAGGAAAGTACCGGGCCCGAATGGAGCCCAGCTGTGAGACGAACCGGAGTCATCGCAAAGAAGATCGGTCAGTATCCGTTGTGGACGCGTGACGGGAGTAAAATCCGCACCACCTTGCTGCAGGTAGGTTATCATTTGAGCTTCTTACGGCACTAAACAGGCGGCATCTAATAACGGGGGTTGCCCGTGGGGCCACTCGCCAGATTATCGACAACGAGGTGGTAAAATACATCCCGCCGGAACAGTATCGGCCAGCGCAGGAACCACGCCAGCAGCGTCGGAACTGGCGTAAACCTTACGGTTGCCTGCTGGTCGGCGCGGAAAGTGTCGATTTGTCGCTGCTCACGAAGGAATACGCCGGTCTGTTCCGACACTCGGGAGTGTTGCCGAAGAAGCACCTCTGTCGGTTCACCGTTTCACCGGAGGCACAGTTACTACCCGGAACGGCACTGACGGTGGATCACTTCCACGTCGGCCAGTACGTGGACGTGCGGGGCAAAACGGTCGACCGGGGATTTCAGGGTGTCTGCAAGCGTTGGGGCTTCAGCGGGATGCCCAAGTCGCACGGTGCCACGAAGACGCACCGCCGGCCGGGCAACATTGGGGCCGGTGGCGAAAAGGCCCGTGTCTGGCCGGGCACTAGCATGCCGGGCCACATGGGAAACCGGTGGCGGATGCTGCGCGGACTGCAGATACTTCGCATCAACCGCAGACACAATGTAATGTGGGTGCGCGGCAGCAACATAGCCGGCAGCACCAACGGTCTCGTCTATGTGTACGACACGATCCTGCCACTGCGCCAGCACGGGGCTAAGCGAGGTCCGGACGGGCAGCCACCGTTTCCAACTGCACCATCGACAGTGACTTCGGCCGAGGAAGAAGTTTGGCTCGATGAACTCCAAGATTTTGGCCAACTTTCCATCACGTACGGAATTGATAAGTGAAGCCCATCTTTCGCTAGTTGTTTGCGATGTAAAATGTTGAGAATAGGAATTGGACGCTGATATGAAAACTTTGCAAACCAGTTGAGATAAAATCAGTATCAACAGAATGAAGATATCCTGGATTATGCTTATCTCTGGGAACTTATCTGCAACCTCGGAGCTTCACGTGTGCCTGCGGTTCGGAAGAAACTAGGATTGACCAAACACCTTACCGACGCACGCTCCCAGACTGTTCCGTTCGAAGCCGATCCCGCACGGTGGCAGGTAGGGCGTGTAGGAGGAGTAGCGCAAGGTCGGATACTGCTCGGGCCCGTACCGGTGCGGCCGGGCAGTGGTGGTGGTCGTAGTGCTGGTCGATGTCGACGTGCTTGTTGCGTAGGGCGCGTAGCGGGACTGCTGGCGACACCGGAACGAGCCCTTGGTGTTGTAGCACACAAACGGATGCCGGCAGTTGTGCCGTCCGAGGGCACACTCGTCGTCATCTGCCGGAAGGAATATTGAGCCAAATGAATACAATAAGAGACCCGTGCGCCAGCCGCTACACCGCTGCGGCACTAATAGCGGTGACGTTGGCAAACTGTAGATGACCACCGCCGGCGACTCCGTACCGTCACAGTTGCCCGTTTCCGCATTGAGGGTGTACCCGGTGCCACAACTTTGCAGCCGGATGCAGGTGTACGATCCGATGGTGTTGTCACACCGTTGCGACTCCAGGCACTCATGCGCGTTGACCTGGCACTCGTTGATATCTGCGACGGAAAGGAAACAAACAATTTACTCAATTAGAAGGTGGTAAGGATTGGATGGATTGTCAGTCATCTTGCGACCAGCTTTCAATATGGCCACGGCCAGAATGCAACAGTGAACCTGAAGCGTACATACGAAGTACGCTCCGCGGGTTCAACGTAAAAATGACTAATGCCCTCCAATCACACCTGTAATGATTATTCCTTTCTGTCCTTTCTCAAATCCATGCTCGTTTGAAGGGTCGCAACCCATGTTCGATTGGCGCACTTCAAACGGAATCAAAGATGAATTATTCGCAATCCCTGCGACCGGATGGCGGATGGGCGTGGGGCGCAGAGCGCCACGAAGGTCGTTCAGACGTAAAATCAAATCAACCCTTACCGACACACGCGTTCGTCACGGCATCCAGGATGAATCCAATTTTACAGTCGCACCTGAATCCGCCTATCTCGTTCGTGCACAGTTGATTGCTGTCGCAGGCGTTCTTGTCGGCCGCACACTCGTCGATATCTGCCAGGGATGTGATTGAGGGGAAGCAAATGAAGCCACTAGCAGTTCGCCTGGCGGAGCAACAGTGGCGGAGCTGAGCTCGCGGGACCACTTTCTCCAATTTCCGCCTCCGATAATCCCGAGCGGGCGGGAGTTCTTCATTTCGAAATCTTACCGACACACTGCTCATTATGTCTCCGGAAGCCCGGGGTACATGGTTCCACCTTCTTCCGCTGCGGGGTGCTGAAAGAGTGGCGCAAACGGGGAACGTATCAGAGCTGTAGATTGACTCATCACTTCCCGCCATCGGACCAACGGATAATGGTTCGCCTGCGGGGCGGCGTGCGAGAACATCACGTACATGGGATAGTTCGCCACCACAGCTATACACTCGTAGGACCCCCGGATGTTGACACACTGATAGCCTTCGTCACACGCGGCCTCCTCTCTGCACTCGTCGATATCTGTGGATCAGAAATCGAACGAGAAATCGTAGAATCCAAGCGAGCGATTACGGGGCTTGGCCCGGGCGACACGGGCCTCCGTGCCGCAGGTAACTGAGCCGACAAACCGCACCCCGAAACACACGGTTATGGATGAAAAAGCTGGTCCAACGGTACGACGGTACCTCGCTTCAGAACCTTCCGATCAATCTAGAGCATTAGGTGTGGATTATCTGAAATATGGTTAACACTGTCTAGTTGGGAATTGAGCACTGACTCCCGACAGACTGGCGAGTACATTTAAGAAGCATCTTCGGGTCTCAACTTCTGGGTCAACTTCTTCATCCACAGCGAGCAAACATCCCTCGCGAACGCGCGAAACCACTTTCGCTGGGAAGTGCAAACAGCTTCGTTCATCCATAACCGTTTGCTCAGGTCGGAGCCCAGGGACGCTGGACCCCAACACCCCAGCAACCGGAGAGGGGCGTTGTTTATTAAGTGACAATGGGTGAGCGGCGCAAACCCGGGCAAAATTAGTGTAAAAGCTTGCCAACCTTCGCATGTGCTCAAGCTCGCGTTGTAGCTCAAGCCCGGCTGACACATCGTGACCGCCTTCGGTAGGCAGGTGTAGTTGCCCCGCCCGTTCAGGCAGTGTTCCCTCTCGCGGTCGCAAGCATCAAGCAGTTCTAAGCATTCGTTCACATCTAGGCGCGGCGGCAGGCGGAAAGCGTTGTGGCGGTCGGAAAGCGGGAAAGCAAAGCGTCTTGAGTGAAAAGCACCTCCACGGCGCCAACACAAGTGACAAGCGGCGGCAAGCGGGGCTCGCGAAAAGTCGAAGTCGAAGCGGTCTTACCTTCGCATTTGCCGTTCTTCGGCTGATAGCCAGGGTCGCAGGCAATATCCGGGGGCAGCACGTCCACGCACTGGTAGCTACCGCGCGTGTTCCGACAAACCTGGCTCTCGACGTTGCACGTGGCCTCGCCGGTTTCGCACTCGTTCACGTCCTCGCACTCGTTCGTGCGCGCTTTCCTGCTGTAACCCCGGCCGCAGCTAGAAGTAGTGCAAGTGCATAGGTCCCGGTGCAAGAGTGTGTCAGTGTTTAAAGGCTATCGAACTAAACAGTTCTTTCCCCATACTCTACGAATCGCAAGCATTACTTACGGCGCACTGCGCACTCTTAAGGTCGAAGAGCATCAAAGCGGTAAATTAATATTAATATTGGAAACATTGTTGCCGATCAACTTCCCGAGCCGAAGCCGGCTGAGCATGACGTCTGACACGCAAACCACCATTAATCAGACCGCGGTGTGTCAGGTTCAGTGGTTCCTCTATATTTGGGACTCTGGTGCCTTTCGCGAACTTTAGCTTCCTGTGGCGTTGGCTGAGTTTTACTACTTCGCGGACTTACCAGGTTCAGCAGTCTAATGTGCCACAAGAGGTGTGCCAATCGAAAATTCTTGGGCCACTCGGTGTGGTGTGTGCCCAGCTCGTAGGCACATAAGCACACAGCAGGACAAGGGAATGTTTTTAAAATCAAAGCTCTTCTGGTGCGCCTTTGGGCCACATTTTGGGCCCGAAACATGAAAGAGTTCCCGATCGGCACCCTCGGTGGCGGTAGATTGTTCGGGCCAACGTAAAGTAAAGCAAACATAAAACCGGCGGTACTTACCCCTTTCTGACCAGCGCTTCATTATCTTCGTCCGAAATTTGAGCACACGTACTCCGATCCGCTTCCAGCTTGAAGCCCGGGTGACACTTGCACACATACGAGCCGTCCGCAGTGTTCTCGCACAGTTGCGAGCACACGGACGGAAACTGTTCGCACAGGCCTCCTAGTTCATCAGGCGGGAGACGAAACGAACGAAAAGTGAAACCACGTGCCGGGTGCGACAGGGTGCGAAATTGAACCACAGAAACTGGCGGTGGTCATCGAAAGCTAAGCCGGACGGCAGTAACAACTCACGCTCATCATGCGCCCCGAGAAGGATTACTTCACCTTCTTTCTTGATGTCATTGCAGCACCCATCGTAGATCTCGTCCCAGGGGCTCCCGAAGGCGAACGGGTCCACCGAGCACTTGTTCCCACTCGACCCGACCACAAGCCCTATCTTGCACGCCTCGCAGCAGTCCTGTAACGGAGTAAGGTACCGAATTTGATTACGTTCGATTACGCTGGCCGCGATTCGTTCGTGGCACCCGTTACCGTGTAAAACTCCGACCCCGAGTGGTCCCCCTTGAGCGAGCAGCTGAGCCCCTGTTTGGCCGCAATCTGCCCGGCCGTGCACTGGTAGATCTTGTGCTGCTTCGAGCAGCATATCTCGATGGTAGACAGGCACAGCCCGTGCAGACCGGCCGGGACCAGCTCCAGTGATTTGTTGTAGCTCGAGCACAGCCGGCTCTGGAGGCCCCACTCTTCGCCCTCCTGGCAGCACAGGGACAGTATCTGCTCGATGGCGATGGCTGCAGGAAATTACGCCCGAAATCAAATATCAATTAGTTGAAGCAAGATTCCCTTACACTAACGGTTCAATTGACTCAACCGGACGTATAATTCAATAGCGTCCTTGATTGGCTGACAAAAAGACCCGGCCCACCATTGACGAAACATGCCGTACGAAAGTAGTTAATGTTGAAAAACGAAGGTACTAATGTCTAAGATTATGCGCTGGAAGCTTTAACAAAAGCACCAAACAAACCCCATAACGGCGAGTGATATAAAACATCCCCAAAACAACCGAATGGGCCCACATTTCGAAGTTGCTCCCATGGGCCCCAATACAGCATAATCAAAAGCCATTCGGCCAGAACACCTCGTCGGCCACAGCTGCCGGGGCCGGGCATGGTAATAAAATATTCTATTTTCGATTACCGTTCCATTCGGTAGCCTTTCGTTTCCAGCACCGAATGCTGTAAAAATGTGGCCCAATTCGAATCGAAATCTATCCCGGTACCCGTCCGTATACATGGCGAGCACTACTTTTCTTTACTGTATATTGCATTCTTCAAAATTCGAATGCCTTCTGGGGCGGAGTTCCTATTCTATGTGCCTCGGGTGCCTTCACATAAATACACGACACCGAACCCCGAATTTTATAGATCTGTTACAAAAGCGGATTACCCGGAAGAGGGATTGCATTCCTGTCGTTGGGCTGGCCGGTACCCACAGTGTGGAACAAGAACGCTAAGGTGTGCAGGACGAAGGACTCTTGAGCTGTATCTACAATAATTATAACCGAGATGGTGTCTATTTACCGGCACATCCAGCATCCTATCGGTAGCCCTAATAAAAGCAGGGCCCAAAGTTCCTGTAAACGTCCTAACGATCCTTTTCGATACCTTTCCGGTAAAAACTAAAGATAGAATAGATAGCATCATAAAGGATGCAAAAGATGGCTTTTTGCATGAGTGAATTTAATTACAAATAGTAACAAAATCAAACAAAACTCGCTGCATTAACCAACCTCTTTAAAAAGGTCTTTAAAAGGCCAACCGTCCCACCGAAAACGGGCGGCACATATCGATATTGTGTATGAAACTGATGTAATTCAAATATTTGGCAAACGGAACTTACTTCTACCTTGTTGTCACTCAATTGTGGCAACAACCCTGGGTTTTATCGTGGCTCTTTCATTAAAATTCATTATCACATTAAATGCACAATAAACGATGGTCGTTCCCCGTCGATCGATCGTCCGGCAGCAGTCTGGCGTTGCTTAAATTTTCATACGACCAAACGGTGACCCGCTGGCAATCAAAACATGAATGATGGTCCTATCGCGAGGGTGATCAAAAAAGCCGGCTCCCCGTGCATCGATGTGCAGCACTTCCGGATGTACATTTTTCATAACCCTGCCGATGCTGGCCGACGCAGCGTGGCGATTTTTGACCGGCCGAAAAGTTTCACTATTTCATGGCCCAACGTTTTGGTTTTTTGTCCCGCACGCTTAGCTTGATGAACAGTTCGCGGTCTCGAGATCCGGACAGTGGTTCTCCCTTCGATGGTCGCGGTGCAGTTTAATTGTTTCATCCCCGATGGGACGACGGTGATCCTGCGCCATCTACAGGCGACTCCTGTTATGGCGGCAGCGAAGCGTGCGAGATAAAAATTATCGAATATGACAAATTATGAAATTGAAAAGCCAACCAACATGCTCACATTATGTGGCTTCGTTAGGGCCCTAAATAGTCGAAAGCAAAGTGGAACCAAATAAGCGATAACATTTCTACCATTTGTGGAAGGTTCGAAAAGCTACCAACCGACATTTCCGCGACAAACACAGTGCTAGAAATTCGTTATGTTTCGAACTCCAGTGTTCACATTGTTAGCGAAAAGTGGCGCGAAATCCGTAGAAAACCCGGCGCACCGGGCGGTCGCTAGCAGCAATCAGCGTCGGAATTAATTGCTCTCAGCAGGAAGCCGCCGCCGCCGGGCTGATGGCGCGCGCGTGTGATGGATTTTCTATGATCCACTACTTGGAAACCAAACACCGGAAAGCCATCCATCGTCCGTTTCCGATTGCTGCACCGTTAATAATGGCAGCAAGAAAAAAAAGACATTCATAAATAAATTATGATAAATTTTTATTATGTTAAAAATTAAATCAATTATTTATACCACTCCGTCCTGCACAGCCTAATGTTGCCCGGCCGGCCGGCACATTTGTCAAACCATCAGTCTTCCGTTACCGGCCACGCGCGCGCAATGGAAGCCGTGCTCTGGAAAGTAGGCACTTCAGACCCGGACACTCGACACACGGTGAAGTGTTACAAATTTATTCATAACTACCGTGGCCGCCAAACTTTCGTCCCTCGTCACCGCTCTGGTTCTGTGCTCCCATGAGGGACCCACCCGGAACCTCACAGCCCGACGAAACATGCCGCACACCTCTCTGTGGCAAGAATTAAACGGAACCATCTGCGCTGAGCGGGTTGCTGGCGCTGCCTCCGGAACCACTAAGGGTTACGATGACGAAAATCGCAAAACCGCGTGCAAAACGGCGACGTCGTCATGCGGACGTAGTCCACACACGGCGTGGAAGTTATGTTTTATCGTTAATAAAGACCTGCCATGTCTCCGTGTGGAACCAGGTTAAGCCCGGGGCTTCTGGCGGTGGCGGTACCTTGGGACTGCCTTGAGATATTAATAATTAAATCTGGCCCATAAATAAGCTGCTGCCATGTTTTTCAATTACCGATTTCTAAGTCAATAAATGGTAAGCACGACTTCCTTCCTGTAACAACCACCCTGCTGAGCAGGCACTCGGTTTCCCGGCCGTAACGGCGGTGGCCAGATTTCTAATGATTTGTAGCTTTTTCATTTAAGACCACCATATGTGACGCTGCAGAGGCTGTGGGTTTTGTGAAATGAGCCTCACGTACTGCGGTGCTGTGTCGGCCAGATTTAAGGCTTGCTGTTGCAGCAAGCATGCAGCAGCTGAGTGCTGGTTCCGTAATCAATTGGAACTGCATTCAGTTCCACAGCCACGGTTGCTGTGTGGAAGGGATGACGCTCAGTGCAGCTTCGTGTATAACAAAGAGCGCGGCCCTTTAAAAACTGAAACCTAAAGTACACACCGAGGCCGGTACAAGCGTGATGGTTCACTGTATCCAGGCGTAGTGTTGATAAACTAATTTCCTAAAGCCATGCTACTGTACACAACAGCATCCGCCGGGTACACAATGGAATATAACCCCGTGCTGGCGAGCCACCGGGAGAGCTCCGCGGCTCAAGATAAAACTACTGAAAAGCTAATTCCTTGAGACACCTCCACGATGCAACTGGAAAGTGCAAAGTGTGTGATAAGAGAGTGCCTCCAGATTCTTCTCCCTTACTTAAGTTGTGCTTCTGCTGCTCTGTCTCACTTTCTACGGTACTGAGAGTCACAGCTGTAAGTATTATTCTAAGTTCTACTGTGGATTATAAAAATATGAATATCTAAAATCAACTTACGCTCGCCGCTAATACATCCCACCAGGGCTAGGGACGCGAACAGAAAAACCCACAAACTTCGAACCATTGCGATATCGGGTGGTGGTCGAAATGGACGTTGGCCGAAACCGGATTCGATCGTGTTTTATCACAAACACCGCGCTACAATCACACACTTTCGTATCAGCGAACCAATTTTCCAAGAACCAACCAGAACTACTCCAATCGAGGCGGACTAATGGCGACCTAAAAAAAATCGAAATACAAAATCAAAATCCGTCGCCCAGCGTCAACCGTCACGGGTGATGCGTTTCAACGCGTGTCGAAGAACCGTTCCGTTTCCGATTGGATCACCGCTTAGACCACTTTGCAAACACACATCGGGCAGATTGACGGTTTCATCCACTCTCCGGTTAATCAATTTACCACACCACAGTCCACGTTGTCCCATGTGGAGTCCGATATCCTTGGCGACTCAGAACCGGAGCGAAACGAATCTATCGAATTCAATTTGAGCCGCCGTTTTTGAAAACCTTTAATGGAGCGTTTGAAACCCGATTTAACGTGTTTCGTGGTTCCAGAACATCCACTTTCGCGGCTCACCAACCGCGCGCCAACAAACCGGCAGGATATAGCGTTCGAACTTGAATCCGACACTGTTGTCGAGACACTGTGGGCTCCAAACGCTTCCCTACTGCGTGCCACTTTTGCAGCGGTTCGTGTGGAACCTAGGGTAACTCTAGCCCTGATCCGTGGCGTACGCCATTTCAGCACCACCCATTAGTCACTGGTGACCCTAAGTAAGACGCCAGGAAATTCTTTTTTTCCCGGTCAAGGTTGACCACGAACGCTCTGCAACGTGTGCTTCGTGCACTTTTCGCCCCAAGCCGTGTCCTGCACCTTGGCCTAGTATTGCACACCGTCGTGTGCAACGTTTGGACCCTGTTCTTGCGCTGGCGAGAGAAACGACTAATAAATTTATCGCTTTCTAAAAGCTTCCCGGTCACTCCGAGCGAACGGTACGGTACGACGGAACTTTTTGACATCGATCCACTTTTCGAATTACATCAAACGCCGAAGAGAATATACTCTTGCGTACGTCGAGACTTGTGGAAGGATAATTGATTTACAATTCACTCCGAAAACCAAGCGTGGACCGCACTAGTTTCTGGTGGCACTTTGGTGTCTGGAATAAATCCAGGGGACTTCGCGGCGTACGTCTGCCATGTACCACGCCCGAGATGATACTGTTCCCTTAGCCCGTGACGAGCTCGTAGGCCAATATATAGATATTTGCATTATGATAATGGTTGGGCGCCTGTAACGCACGGGCCCACGGGACTGGGCTTGCATTCGTGAATTTAAACAAACTTCTGAGGTCACAGTCGCTAAGCCGTCTGAAGTTTCAAGAAAAAGAGAGAAAGAGAGAAAGAGTGATTCGATCGGTTAGGAGTTCCGCCTGAAGATGAATATCCGGCGGACCCCATCGGAGCTTGTGGCAAGCTGATTTTGATAGTCTAATTCGTTTCATCCGGCGGCTCCTAGTGTTTCACTCTCCTGGGCTGGTGATAGATCCATTTTGTTTAACAAATCAGCAACGGCTGGGACGGTTCGCACCCAGCACCGCGCGCTAGTCAATCCGTTATTCGTTACCATTGGTCATTGGTATGTGGTGTTGGGCAAATACCTAAAACAAAGTAGATTGTAGAGCGCTCTAAATCGGCAGACGGCGGAAAATTACTTGCATGGATTGTCTGCAATGTAAAACGGAAATTATTTTTGGATTAACATATCCAAGCGTATGTTGGGTAAGATTTCGTAACAATCGGGCAGGATTAGAGTCTAAAACCTTCTAACTGAGCAAGCAACACGTGACACGCGAGCAACTCCCATCGACTGGCTGGGCTTACCGTGACCGTATTTACATAGCCACCGACGGTTGGCCGTGTTAATGTTGATGCTTGTCGTCGAATCAAAAAGGTGTCTGCTGCCAAGGTTGGCTCACATTCAAAACTCAATCTGCTCCGGAACCTCCGAATCCTCTGGAATCGCCTCAACGACCGCCGACAAATGGTTGGCAATGAATTTTTAATTTTTACGATTGCTTCTGGCCTTAACGTGCGTGAAGCACGTTATAAACCTCGTGCCATTGGTGGTGAAGGGGGAAATTCCACCACACTCAGAGCTAGGCGACGATTGATGGCAGGATGTGCCGGCCGGCGCACGGTTCCTCTTCGTTTCTTTGGCAGCCCGCCATAAACTGACGGGCAGATGATCAAATATTTATTTGTTGTGAAAGGTAACTTGCCTAGACTGCAACACGACGGAACGCAGGGTGCGGAAAACGAACGACCGTGCACACCGCGTTGCACGTTATGGGCACACGAAAAAGAACGGTGCGTCCGAGGGAGGCTCTCGAAGGTCCGAGGGAGGCACTACGGGGCCAAGAATTAATTTGACCGCGTGTCGCGACAACGCCACGAGGCACGCGCGCCTACGGCCTGGAGCTAAGATAAGAGCTAACCATCGTCGTCCACACCCGGTTCATGCTGCCCCGGGTTAAGGTGTGCGCAAAAAGGGCACAAAAGTAAACAGCTTATCAAAAATTCAACATTTAGAAGCTGGTTAAACGATTTCGAGGATAACGTACATTTTCACCGAGGCGAGGTCAGGCCCAGGAGCACAGTCAAGATGTCTGTTCTGCTGGCAACTCTTAAAACCAGGTGATGGGGAACCTTTGCCGGCCGCTTGGGTCTAATCGATTCGGCTCATGGTGAAGGGAGCGTGACCGAACAATGTATGCCTATCTCATTTATCTTCAGACGCTTCTTGCGGTCTGTAAAATCAACAGGTTTTGGCTACAAACGGTCTGAGTAGCCCTCCTGAAATGTTGGAAACGAGACGAATTCAGCATGCCTTGTCCCGCGGTTAGCTAAGTGTGGTACGAAGATCATTCTTTCCTCAACGAAATAGCGTCTTCCGAATGACTCCCTTAATCCGGTTGAGAATGTTGTAAATATTATATTATTATCCAAAATATTATCAACAAAATATTATTATGGAAAATGAAAAATTTTCTCAATTCTTATCCTTTCTTCAGTGTCGTATTCGTTCGTTCAGTTTTAAAGGGGGTTTGAAAAGCGTTCATCGGTGGAAGGCTTCTGATACCCATTATAGGAGTAAATTATCTTAAGAAATTGGGCCTGTGGTGCAAATAGCAAATAGCACTTTTTAAATATTTATTTATTTGACTTTTTATAATATTAGAATATATTTGAATATTTGAATTAATATAATATTAAGAACTATATTTGTTCAAACGGAAAAACCGATAACGTGATTCCAATTGTCAGTGCTGTCCAACGTATGAACGTTCGTTTGAAACAAGACGATCACAAAACGATTTATTGCCTGCTCTATTCGAATTTCACTAGTTCGAAAATGGGTACCAAATTGTTCCAAATCTATTGTTTCATCCGGCAAATTCATCTTCTAACCGTATTTCGAGCACTTCAAAACCGTCGTTTGGGTTGTAGCAAAGAAGGTATTCCGTTCGTTACGAAACGTCAAGTAAATCAGTACTGTCAAACTCCGGAGCGCGGCTGTCAAGAATCGTAAACAAACCGATGCAACTCTGTGAAGTGTTATGTTTTTCGGGTTTACTTCGCAAATTGCACAATGACCAACGGTAGGCCAATAAAATCACAATCGAACAGCACATCCGGCGACGCCACGAACGAAGCGTACCGCAAAGCAGCCAAGCTGTTGCACGAAAAATGCAAAGCAGTGCAGCGAAGCAATGAACGACTCGTGTTCCGGTACTGTCGAAGAGCGTCGGCGCCCAATTCCTACCGTGCGGATCAATGGACCGAGAAATTAATCTTGCTCTAAATTTTGCATGTTGCAGACTACACAAGATTCAAAAGATGACGAGAAGCCGCGTTCGTGATGTGGAGCTGCTGAAGGCAAAATTGGATTCCTACGGAGACGGCTGGAGGACGGCGCCCGATCCAAATGATATGAAGGAGGAGGGAGAAGAATAGTGTTCAGTTTGGTTTAACTGTAAATTTAATGTAAATAATATGTTTATTCTTCAGGATCCCTTTTTTATCCTCGATCTTTACCATAATTAAGGCATATGATTAACGATGATAATGGGTTCTTTTTGTCATGATTTTAAACACCTAATTAAAATAATAAAGCAATGCTATCACCAGTAAGCGGCAAACAATTATTTGATGTTACTCCAAATTCCTCAACAATAACACCATGATCATCTCTTTCTCATGTGCCCAACAAAAGGAAAGCTTACATTTGTCGCCAAATAAATCCTTCCCAATCGGCACCGTTTCTCGCCAAAAGCGGCCCTTCAGGCAAACCGCCACACAAAGGAACATCAACAACATGCATAATGATGATGGGAGATAGCGTAGATTGTAGATTGTCTTCCCGAAAGCGGAATCCGTTGACCGGAATGTGCGTCTGTAGACGTGTGTGTCCTCTTTTAGCGCCAACCAACATGGTGGACTGTTCTTCGCCTAGTGGTCGTTGTTCTGCCAATGCCCAAGGATAGGAAAGGAAAGGGTAAAAATCAAGTCAAGACCTAACGTAGATGGAGCTCTTGTCTTCCCCCGTAATCGCAGCACCGAAGCTCCCAAGTGTCAAATAGGAAATACATTTCCCTTCTCCCTGCGAGCCATGCCAAACAGAAAGGACGAAAGGACGCGGTTCGCGTTTTCTTGTGGTTGTCTCGGACCCGGTTCGGTCCTGCCGAAACCGCAGCGGCGAACTCGTTCGGACACATTCTTCCACAGCCGGGAGGCCACCTAGGAGGTGACTCGGGTTGTTTTTCGATCGTTTTGCAACCCCTCGCCAAGGCTATGCCAGAAGTCACTGAAAAAGCTGACTGTGCACTTTTGCCCTCTAGCTCGGCCACTGTCCGCTTCGCCTACGATGCCGGGAAGCCGTTTCCCCTTGAAGACCGCTTTCTTCTGGCTATCGTTCTTTTTGTGGTTAGCCTGCAGAAATCGCGTTGCTGGACTCAAAGTTGGGGACTTCTCGTTCCATCGTCTTTTCTCGGCCACACTCACTGTCCCAATGTCTTTGCCTCTCTCTCTCACACACTGCCGGAGTTACAAATGCCTGTCGCTCTGTTGTGTTACGCGAACACAAACTCATCCATGCTCTTTCCTGGGGCTACGATGGCCGTATCTTTGCTATCCGTTTTTTGCCGATAGGCCACTAAACACTAGGAGAAGGACATTCCCGCGCTGTTCACGTCTCGGTAGCGACGACGCGGGCCATATGGAAGCTATTCTAACCGCAGAGGGACCAGGATATTTAAACTAGCCATGTGAAAATCCGGAAATGAATAACAATGCATCACCGGAGTCGGCATTTTAGGGTTTGGGTAAACCGGATGCTTTCAACGCGGACGTTGTGACCGGTTTCTTTCGGTCCTTCGGATTGCTCCTGTGGTTGCATCTAACATTGCAATGTAGACGCTAATGACGCGCTTAGCTTTTTTATGCATTAAACCTTTTACTGACTCTTAAAACGCCGAAAGGAAGGTCCTTGGTTTCGGAAATATCTATTCTGTGGTGTACCGTATTAGTCGATGCTGTCGTTTGGTCATTACCGACGCAGGCCAAGTACGAAATAGATTATGGGCAATCGGAACCAGTTCATCATACTAAGGCGCTCTTGAAACAAAAAGCTGTCCTTCGACTGGTTGTCGAAAGAACTGTATAAATCAACTAGGCGGTCTCGACGCGGACGCAAATTAATCACTTTGCAATTATCCTCGTAACCCACAGACAACCACAAACAAACTCGCCACCGAGAGGCCATAATTGCATTCCTGGACTGATGGTTCCTGGAGCTTCGTCACCTTAGCGGCGGTAAACGCTCGTTATGTGCTCATAATGAGGGGACGAACCACCGGCCCGGGCCATTGAGTGCCAACCTCGAAGCCGGCGTGGCAGCAGCAGCTTCCGTTCCGGGCCAAGCTGTCAACCAAGCCCGCTGAGCTGAGTGGTGCAGTTAATTAGATTTAGTGCCCGAACGAAATTACCGGAGACGAAGAGGTCATTCCTCGTGCCAGTCCCAGAAGCTTCCGCCCTTGCAGCCGTTAATAGGGTTGTGCGTTGTCTTTCACAAGCGGAAGCTGTCCCACCCAATCAGACGGACGAATTGGCACCGGATGTTCATTTTTCCATCACAGGCTGTGTAGATTTGTAGGGGAGCTGACTAGCGTGCCATAAATAGCTCGCTGGCTTGCCGGATGCCGGGAGTGAGGACGTTTGGGGCTCCCCGAGCGCTAGGCTTCGAACGGATTATTACTGCTTCATATTTTTACTCCCAAGATTCAAGAATAAATGCATTTCACGTTGCTGTGCGAATGCCAACTGGGCAACCGGCGGAACCGTCGGTGGCATATTTTTCACCATCGAAGTGTAACGATTTGGCGCAATGAAGCTAGGCAATGAAGCTTCTTCCTTCGGAATCTGTAAAATAAACCAGGAAGCCGCCACATTCCGACTGTCCGGATGAATGCGTTTGTTTTCCGCCGCGAGGACCCTGGCTGAACCTGCGTGGATGCTGGCCAACGCCTGACCTGTGATTCAATACAACAACCTTTGCTTGCCGTTTCGCTTTCGGCTGTAAACTTTATCGCCCTTTTGCGGAGGACACCTCGTTCCGTTTTTGGCACACAATTCATAGCCAATCGGACACATGCAAACGGATGATGGGGCTCCTATTTTCTGTTTTGTTTCTACCCAGCAATGCGTAAAGGTACAATGTTGTGCGAACATATTCGCGACCAAGTTGTCGGCCTGTTCGGGAGCTACCTAGTGCTGTTGGTTATTGTTCCGAGGATATGGACAAAAGCACGATTGTGAGAAACATATTGTTGGGGTACTGAAATGACGACAAATCGCGAATACATGCAACCGGAGAGCTTCACAATCGCTTCTCTGCCACAAATCTGTCCCTTTCTAAATGCGAAAAATAAGTCAAAGTTTCGTGGGGAAAGATAAATCATGATAGGAAAAAGTTTCCTGCTCCATTCGGGACAGGAGTAAGGACACCAACACCAGATCCGTTATTGAAAAGAGTGAACTTATGCACTCCTTGTGACCAACAAAGTGTAGTTATTATTTTATTTTGTTATATTAGATTAGATTCTCATCATCTGCTTTCAAAGTGAACAATATAGATGATGGTATCTTTTAGCTTTCGGAACGCGTTTTGGTTTATAAATTAGCAAATCTGATCCCGCTCTGTACCAAGACAAAGCGCAAAACAAAAAACGGCCTCGTCCCACGTGTTTGATTAACGCTTGGTTGCCGTTGAATTTTGAAAATTTACCGTCTTCAAAGTTCCCACATGGGTCATTAATTTTTGGCGTCGCATTTTAAGTTGACCCGTCTGCGCTGAGGGTATGGATTTCGTTGCAACTGAAACACGAAAAACCATGGGACCTCTGTTTTGCAGCTGCGCTGAGAACAAAACGAACGGAGCAGCATTTTCTTTCTCGGTGCTCGAAAACCATACGAGAGCTCCATGCGAAATTCGAGCAAGAAAAGTTGTAATTTCGAGAAGGTGTGACAGCTCGACCGCCAGTGACACGCTAGATTTGACTTCGTTGGAGCTCGATTGTTGGACGTTTCCGTCACTTCTCGCCCAATCGGAACTTCAATCGTTTCCCGAAGCAAAGATCTGAATGTGCATCGGAACTTCAATCGTATCTGGTTTTACCAATGGCCAGATAGATAACCTTCGAGCGGAATAGAACAAACCAAACTCAAATATGCCACTAACATCGCTTGGTGCTGGTGGTCGTCGTTAGCGCGTCGGTTCTTCTATGCTACTTTTTGCATAAGTGGTGAAATGAACGGCAACGGAGGCGCTTTCTGCTGGTGCAGTTTGTAAGTATTATAAGTGATTGTGAACAGATTGAAATACTAAATTAATATCTGCTTTCTGCGTCTTTTTGTCCCGTACCAGAATGTATGTGACATTGTTTTTCCTGTCGTTCCTTGGCATCGGGTTTCTGACGGTATGCGTGCTCCTGAGGCAGCTAATAAAATTCCAGCGTCGGAAGCGGCCTGATCAGAACGTAAAACGTGTGGCGTTCTTCCATCCGTACTGCAATGCCGGTGGTGGCGGGGAGCGTGTACTGTGGTGCGCGTTGCGGGCACTTCAACAGCGCTACGACGACATCCGGTTGTACGTGTACACCGGCGATGTAGATGCGACGCCGGCGGAAATACTGGCGAAGGCGGAACGCAACTTTAATCTCGATCTCAACGCGGACCAAATTTCGTTCGTTTTCCTGCGAAAACGGCGCTGGGTCGAGGCCGCGTGCTACCCACACTTCACGCTGCTGGGACAAAGCCTCGGCTCGATAGTGCTGGCCTTCGAGGCCCTGCTGAAGCTGCAACCGGATGTTTACGTCGACACGATGGGCTACGCCTTCACTTACCCGGTGTTCGCCTACTTTGGGGGTTGCAAAATCGGTTGCTACACGCACTACCCGACCATCAGCACCGATATGTTGCGTAGAGTGCAGTCGCAGACGCCGAGCTACAACAACCGCGGGTACGTGGCTAAGAACCCGTTCGCCACGTGGCTGAAGATAGTCTACTATCGCATGTTTTCCCGTGTCTACGGTTGGGTGGGTCGGTGCGCCGACACAATCATGGTGAACTCGACGTGGACCGAGAACCACATCGTGTCGCTGTGGGACGTCCCGTACAAGACGCACCGCGTGTACCCGCCTTGCGAGGTATCCAAACTGAAGCGACTCGGAGAGCGGAAAAGTGAAAATGACCACCGCCGTGTGGAAGAGGCGAAGGACGACGAGGAAGGTCTCGATGATCGGATCATCATTCTTTCGGTGGGCCAGTACCGACCGGAGAAGGACCATCCGTTGCAGCTGCAAGCGATGTACGAGTTACGCACCCTGTTGAACAACGATGAGGCACTCTGGAACCGATTGCGGTTACAGATCGTCGGGTCGTGCAGGGACGATGAGGATCACGTGCGGGTGAAGAACATGCAGGATCTGGCGAAGCATTTGTCGCTAGAGAACTCGGTTGAGTTTCGGGTAAACGTGTCGTACGCGGAGCTGCTGCAGTGTTATCAGCGCGCTACCATCGGACTGCACTGCATGTGGAATGAACATTTCGGCATCAGCGTCGTGGACTGCATGGCGGCCGGGCTAATAATGGTGGCCAACCGTTCCGGTGGCCCACTGATGGACATTGTCGAAACGTCAGAGGGCAGCCAAAACGGCTACCTGGCGTTCGATGCCTACGATTACGCACGTTGTATCGCCACCATCTTGTACAATACGCCCGACTACAACGCGAAACTGCGAGAAGCTGCTCGTGCCTCGGTTGAGCGTTTCTCCGAGAAGGAATTCGAAAGCGGGTTCTTACGCGCGATTTCTCCCATCATGGATTGATGCTAGGACTTCCGGTTCGTGTTCTCGCTGCTACAGTGCAAGGTTTGCTGGTGACGGTAGTCCTTCAGCCACAATCGCCGTCATTTCGTTGTGTTTAACGCCAGCTAAATATTCGTTAGTTTTTAGAAAACCCAAAATAATGACAAAATGAAGACGTACCGGTGGAACCCAGCACATTTGGTTGAATGTGTAAAATGATGCAGCATAAATGAAAGGAAGTTAACCAAAAGCAGCTCGAGTCAGGTGGGTTTTATGGGTCCAACACATTAAAATGAAACATATGTGTGCCACCGAATCTGACAGTGTTTAACGTACAGTTCTGTTTCCATTCTCAGCGTGCGGTATCTGCGCCGCACTGTGTATGCAACGGATCGAATAGGAATAAGAATTTGATTCAACTGATTCAATTATGAATCCGATTCAAAACTACGTGATTGCTAGGCCGAACGTGAGAAAGGTAGGATACAATTGCGCTTGGAAGTGAAGCTTTATAATTATAACCATATCAATAAGGAGAGATCAAAAAAGGCCTAGGTCACCGTTAATATTTCGAAGTTCCTCTCCACCACTGAAGTTTCTAGATTATCCCATGTTTGCGGAACTCTTAGGGCATCTCTAATAAGCGTTTTGCGACGAGCTCTAAAGGTGTAAGCAGCCGACCCATCCCGTTTTCCTTCAGGGGAATCAGCTTGTTCTGGGGTGCAAAAATATTCTTCATGTTCTTGCTTGACGGCACTACAGTCCCTCCGATCGGAGCTTTCTTCCAGCCCACCAGGGACGTGATTTGCATAATTTCGGATCGCCCCATATGTTGAGTTCGATTACTTGAGACTGGGAAGTAGCTTCTACCTTACTTGAGACTTAGAAGTAGTACCTGACCTCATTTGGAATCTGTCCTACGCAGCCATTTTCGTAGGGGGAACCGTCTTGTTGGCTTTTTGAATGTGGAGAATTTCTGATATATCAAATTTCTTAAATTTCTTACATTTTTGACACAAAAGAAGGAATAATGTTCATGATCATATACTGTAATTACGATCGATCATAATAGTCTGCCACAATGTCCACAAAGCCGATTAGCGATTGTTTCCCACGGTAGTGTGCCCGATTGAGTAACGAATTCGGAACAAACACTATTGTTTAGTCGCGATCAATAAAGTCTGAGAAATAGGTTTTGCCAATCGACTTCGATTCGTAGTTCCGAATCGAACACGCGCGATCAAAATTTTTTTTTTACTTTTCTTCGCCAAGTTCGACTTTCACATTCCCCTTCTTGATCGCAACTGAATTCTCTAACTTCGATCCCTACTGATCGGCTCGACCACCCAAATATCGTTTCCGATGCATGTCCTAACATGACTTGATCGCTGCCTCGTGCACCTTATAGCTTTACAAAGAGCTCCTTTCCATGTTTTCAACTGAATCGCTTCCAGTATCCCGATTGTACGCTACGGCCATGATTGCCTCTGTGAGTAATCGCGCAGAAATTTATTTATGTGATGTAGATAAGCATGCTACAATGTTTATGAAGGTATAAAATATTGTAAATTCTATTGATACCTTAGTCGTGCTCTAATCAAACGTCCGAAAAGAAGTTGTGTTTTTCGTCAGCAAACATCACCATTTTTCACCAGTCACCAGTCACCAGTTTTGGAAAACAGACAGTGTTTATTGATTCGATCCGTTTGGCTTGTGAATTCTCGAGCTTTAGTACTAGTTATTGCGGAGTTGATATTAGCCAAAAACCAAAAAAAAGTTACAACCAGCTGTTGGCAACAAACAAATTCCGACCTGTTATTATAGCACGCTGTTACTGGTCCCACTCCTACGAAATTCGGGCTGCGGTTTCTTTTCTCGTGTGCCCCGTGGCTCATTTGGGGGCAAACTGTATGACGCCGTACTCTCCAGTAACCATCCAGGTGTGGTCTTTCCGTTGCAACTCGTCAGCCAGTCCATCGGGCAGCCCGCAAATCAGATCCGCTTTGACGGTGCGCAGCGTGCACAGGTTGGTCGGTCGGAAGCCGCGAAGCACCTCCACGAAGGGTGTCGTGTAGGGGAAGTTGAAATCGCCCAGCAACTTGCGGTAGTTGAGATCACCTTTGAATATCAGCAGCAGCGCGCAACGGAGCGTTTCATACAGGGACGGCGCAATGTCTTTCATGTGCCAAAACTCGTACGGTGAGGTCCAAAAGTTGCTCAGCGCGCGCAGCTCGAAGGCACCTGTGTCGAAGTGGTGTTTTAGGCGTGTTCCGAAACGAGAAAGCAGCGGTTGCGTCGTGTGGCCTGCCAGTGTGTCGAGCGTCCACTGCATATCCTTCGGTGTCACGTCCGAGATGTACCATGGTATGGCTTTTACGTTAAAGCACACCTTCGGCGCGATTCGATGGTGCACAATGAAATCCGCCAGGCACAGATCGGTGAACAACTCGTAGCCAGAGTTGTCATTGATGATCTCTACGACTCGCTCGGTTTCGTCGCTGTCCGAGTGTACGGACGAAACGCAGCGCCATATGTCGAGAGTTTGGTCGCTGACAATGCAACGATCGAGCGCTTCTAGCAAGCTGAACGGATCCCC
Organism: Anopheles bellator; assembly: GCF_943735745.2. Lineage (NCBI taxonomy): Eukaryota > Metazoa > Arthropoda > Insecta > Diptera > Culicidae > Anopheles > Anopheles bellator. The sequence goes on along the minus strand of NC_071285.1, from coordinate 229,419 downwards.
ATCCTGTTTGACGTCTTGGCCAGCGCTAATTGAGAGATCGCAACGATTACCCCAGAGGTTTAGCTGTATGAAACGGAATGAAAATTGCTATTTTTAAAAATTGTCGACGAGTCGATTGTCGAAAGTAAACAGAAATTCAAGGATTCCACATTCCACGGCTTTTCAGTTCGGAAAAGCACCGGGAACATACCTTCAGCAGCTTACGGAAAAACACGCCAATTTCCTCGGGCGTCCGGCTGGTTTCGTTGAACGTTTCAATCGATCGCAGCACGGCCACCATGGCATCGTAGGAGTTGGTTAGTGCTTTGTGTTTTTGCTGCTGGAAGTAGTCCAGCTTCTGGAGCGTTGTACTACACAGAGGAACGCACAAAAAAAAAGCGTGAATTAGCACAGCAACGGTGTGACTGGATTTACAAAAAAGTCGCAGCCACCCAAACTCTCGATCAGCTAATAGTTACGTGTTTTCGAAGATGTTGTTCAACCGTCGGTACATGTACGTTTCGGCATACAGCCAGCAGGCCGAGTAGTAGGAATTGTTTTCGCCAAGCCCCTCAATAAAGCTATTCCAGAGTGCTTCATCGCCCACGGCGCTACGGATCGATTTGAAGTCCTTGTCCGTCTGTAGCTCGTACTTCAGCTTCGATATTTCTCCGATCGCCGCCTTCAGCTCATCGCGGGCCGTCTCGCCGCCAAAATTGGCCACTATCTGTTCCTTGTCTTTCGACAGTTGATCGATGACCTGGGTGAGTATGATTGGTAACCGTTCGCGCATCGTGTAGAACGCGAACCCCCTTGCAAACGTGCGAGATCGCAAACGAACGGATTATAGATTAGAGACGAGACCGAGCGAGAGGGGGCGATGGGATATTACTTTGCAGGTGACGCACTCTCTGTGAATGAATACTCACTGTTTGTACTGTGCCTTCAAGGGTGCATTGAAGGGTGGTTTTTCGTCGATCAGGTTATATTTTGTCGCCAGCTCACTCATGATGTGGCGCCGATTGCCCAAGCCGATGGTGCTCAGAAGTATTTGCGCACGCCACAAACTGCTCTATCCAGAATACGAACGTTCGATTGCCGCAAGCATAGACAATGTGGCAGTTCCTCGCAGCCTACGGCCAAGAAAAGAGCATAAATCAAAGTCCCCGCGGCGGGGAGATGACTATTTTTAGACACGCACCTTATGCTGACACCGTTCGCTCGAAAATGTCGATGGAACGATTGTGGTCGCCCTTTGCACGAACAGCCCAGCCAGCAACGAAAAGTTTCCCGCGGTTCCAGCGACCACCACCTGCTCCAAAGATCTTAGTGCACCATCGCGTGCAACGTAGCGCAGGCGGACAAAGTTGAATTCTGAAAAACACACCGTCAACAGCCGCACTCTGCTTACTTCGATCAGCTGTTGCTTGCTTTGACAGTTGGTCAATGACAGCTTGACAAGCCAAATAATTTCGGACGGTTTTGAAAACAAAAATTGAAACATTATCGGTGGTTTATTCGATTCATTGGCACATGAAAAACTTGGAATTTATTGGCCGTTTGGTATTTTATGAATTATTTCAAACCGTGACCTCATTTCAGTTTCATACTGACGATTTCTGAATGCGGACCTCAAGAGACGTTAGAATTCTGCCTTTGGGGTGTCTTCGTTTGATCGGTTTTTGCAAGACTGGAGAAAGCTGGTCAGATCAGGCACAGTTAGCACCGTATGTTTATCCATCTCCTCCCCGTCAACTAGCGGTGGAATTTCCAGTTCCGTAATGTCTACCGCCATCACTTCATTTTCTGGCAGATAGAGATCGAAAAATAACGAGTCCATCTTGAGCCCGTTGTCCTTGGCTTCCTCGAGACCGGCGACTATCCCGTCGTGAGTGCGCACCTCGGTGGCAAACTGGGCCGGTATCTTACGGATGTCGGCCAAGTTGGCCATCACCATGCACCCGTAGTCACAGAGAAACAGTGCCGGTCTGGAGTCGCCGGCAGTCTCGTGGCAAACCGCACGGTACCAGTTGTTTCCGTAGCGCACGAGACACAGCTCTCCGAGCCGTGGTGTCACATTGCGCCGGAATTCGTTGACCTTCGTGCCATAGCATTGCAACTTTTTCTGCAAATCTTCCAAGTACGGCAGATCGTGTACAGCAATCCAGGTCACGCGGTAATCCAACTGGATGGTGGTTCGATTGAGGATCATGATCGCTTTCGCTTTGCCTCTTATCGGCTCCGACTGGGCCAATTTCTACGAAAAGAAGGAACGGAGCATTGAATTATGGTGTTACGAATTTGAGCTGTTGAGGCAACAAAGCACATACCTTATACATGATGTAAGCTTCGTGGTCGCTCTCGGCCAGCAACGGAGGTACCTCGATCTTGCAGTTGATTATGTCGTTCACACTGTTTCCTTCTCGGGCGGCTCGCAGCAGAACGTCGACGAAGTTGCATTGCTCTAAGCGGTAGGTCATCCACAGGGATTGATTTTTCAACCGGTTCAAGTACGCGATGGCTTTCTCGATCATCCCATACTGCTCCGTGATGCCCACCAGGCATACTTTGTACACAAACACTTTCCGATACCTTAGTTCGACATCGTGGATGGGCAAAAGGTCATCGTTGCACACTATCTTGACCCAGCCGTACTCCACGTAAACGCACTTGGAGAAGGTACCGCTCACCTCCGTCACCAGTACGCGTGCATAGACTCCCAACGGTTGGTACGGAGCTAAATAAATGCCTCCTGTTTCCGGTTCTACTTTTGGACCCTCGGCACCCAGCGCAAGTGCTCCAGCTTTGGCCGCGTCACCGATCGTTTTGAGATACTCGCGGTCGGCCCCAGCATCGGCGGATCGAACGAAAACCTGCTTATGCGTGAGGACAGCAGTGATGTACACCTTAGCCTTCAGCGGAAGCGCGTCGCGCATCAATTTTCCTTGATTTGAATTTAATTCGTTGGTTTTTATGGTTATACTTTGTGTCCCCGGCGGCTGGTTCGTGTCCCCGGCGCAACTGAGAGCGTGTTCGGCACTGTGCAATTTCTGGTGCATGGTCGAGCAGTACGAAGTGCCACATTGAGCACAGTAAGCGTACCCGTAACCTTGACATGCGGCACACCGTTTAATGGGTCCGAACTTGCCTCGTTCCTGTTCCTTAAGACCCCGATGTGTGTAACAGGTTCCGGATTTTATCGCGACCGGTTTTAACGATTTCGGTGGATTAGTTACATCGCTCACGGGTACCGTTACTTTGAGAATGTTAAAAAAGCATTCTGGGTCCGTTTGTCGTAGTTTGGAGCTATCGCCACTGTTCCCCAAATAGTCGGACCGTGTCTCGAGTGTGCTGTGCTCCGGAAAGTTGATGCACAGTGGCAACGAAAATGACAAATTAAACCGCCGCTTTGAGCTGGCCTCTTCCCATGATTCGTCGTCCAGCAGAGCGTTGGTCACAGGAACGGGATCATGTGTGCTCTCCTTGGGGCGCGCAAAGTCCGCTTGAAAGCCGAACCCGCGCTTACTGTTGAGCTGCTGCACGGCCACCGTAGCTTCGCTGCGATAAAACAAACATGCGGAATTAGCAACGAGTGCAATGATTTCGACGGATCGCGTGGGGTGTACTTTTCTGTGGAAAATTCCACGAACGCGAGGTTTTCCTTGACTTTAAACGCGTCCTGCACGGTTCCATAGTGGCTGCAGAGTGCCCGCAACCCGGCCTCAGTAAATTCGGTCACGTTGTGCACGATAATCTTCGTCATCGGAACGGTAGCCTCGTCGGGATCTTTCTCCATTTTCCATTCTACAGCTTCCTCCTGTTGCTTTTCGAACATTCTGAACAATTTTTTCGTCTCAATTTAAATTACCACCGGTTTACGTTCTCTTGTGCACGCTAAACGAATGCAATGAGGCATTTAATGGCTTGACAGCAAATGTCACAAAAGCCTCAAGCAGTAACAGTAGAGCGGCACCAGAAAGGGCCAGAAAGAAAAGGGAATGTATTGAAGTGGATTTCACAAATTTTGTGTTGCTATGAAAAGAACGTAAAATATTTCCAACGAGGCACTGTGGGGTATCTACCCGTTGAGGGGGAATAATGAATTGACTAAAAATTACGAACTAGTAACTTTTCATTCCAGCCTCAAATGTCGAACAGAATGACAGCCACCGGTGACGTACGTAAACAAACCGAGCATGCCGCGTGTTTTGCTTGTCGGATAACTCGCACGAGGTTGCTCGTTTCAGTTGCGAAATGTGTATTTAATGTTTGGCGACAATCTAGAAGGCTCAATATTCTGAAGAAGTCGTTGGCATTGCCGGTGTTTGGGCGAAATTGTAGGTGAGCGAGTGTGTGCGAAATCATCCGTGGCCGACACCTTTGATCGTGTAGTTTGTACACACCGCTCGCGGACCCGCTTCAAGCTCTGGCTACAGCATCATGAAAACGAAACGTAGCCGTGTCAGCTCTGAAAAGTTGTTCCAAAGAAAAGAACCCGGAGCGGTACGCAAACCCAACCCATTTGAGACGCAGGTGCTGAAAGCAAAGTTCTCCGTCTTAAACCGGGACCCGCAGTCGCGGCAATCGATACGTGCCAGCGTAAAGCCGGGTGCGCTCCGTTCGCGGGCCATCGAAACACGCAAGCGTACGCTGGGGAAAGAGTTTGCGACGCAGCACAAAACAAACCGCTTCGTCGATGCACGCAAGGACGGGAAAAACTTTCGCCAGCAGCAGCAGTCCAACGCGTCGCGGCGCAAGGAGATGTACAACCTGAGCCTAACGCATCGCGGCCAAACGCTGGAAGAGCTCGAGCGTTTCGATGATCCTGTGGACAACGATGACGACGATGCCAGCGACGGCGAAGACGGCGGGTTGCTGGATGGTACGTTGTCGCTCACTCGGTTCGCTTCGTTATCTGAACGTGTTTTGTTTTTTCCCTTTTTATCCCAGATGCCTTCACGAGTGCGGCTCACTTCGGAGGAGGATCCGATGAAGAGGATGACCCGAGCCGAAAGGACCGCAAAACCGTTATTGAGGAGATGATTGCGAACGCGAAGCGCCTAAAGGCGGACAAGCAGCGTGAAAACGACGAAGTGTACGAAATGATGCAGAAGCTGGACAGCAGCTTGAAGACGCTGATGCCACAGGTTGGTGAGCACCTGCGCAAGGACAGCGATCGGCCGAAGTTGGATGACTACGATCGGGTGATGCGCGAGATGATCTTCGAACGTCGTGGCGCACCGGCCGAGAAGCTCAATTCGGAGGAACAGGCTCGCACGGAACAGGAGAAACGAGAGACTCTCGAGCGCCAACGGCAAGAGCGGATGAAGATTGAGGCAGATCGGGGACCGAACGTGACGCAGAAGCATCGCTCGGCCGATGCACTGGACGATGGGTGTTACGCAGTAGAAGAGGACCTGCAGGACAACGATATCGAAGCGCACGATCCGGGAACGCAGTACGATGCCAGCAATATTTCCAAAGAGGCCAAGAACAACGACGGTGACGATGAAGCTACAGACCAGGAGACGGACGATGGTTCCAGCGGGGAGGATGAAGATAACCTATCGGACCTGCAAAATGGTGGACAGTCATCGGAGAGCAGTGACGAAGGGAAACCAGAGCAGCCGAGCATACGTGCCTCACCTCCCCAGCGACCACTTGACTGTCCCAGGGAAACCGCTATTCAGGCACGAAAATACGAAATTCCTCAATTTCTCGAGTTCCCCAAACAGTACGAAGAGTTTGTTGAGCTGCTGGCAAACCGAAGTGTTGAGCACGGGGCGGCCATCGTGGGAAAGCTGGTAGAAAAGTGCAATCAAAATCATCCCACCAGCAAGGCCAACCGGCGTCTGCTGTTTGTGTATCTGCTCCAGCAATTAACGGACCGTTTCCGGGTGGCAAAAGATCCGTCATTGGCAAACGATTTCAAAGCCGTGCAACTGCTGACACCGCATCTGTACGACCTGGCGGTCAAGGATCCAATCGACACGGGAAACATCTTCCTCGAGGTGATTCAAGAGAAGTATGAAGAGTATCGGACAAGCCCGCGGCGATATCCCGCACTGTCCACGCTGGTCATGCTCAAGCTAGTCCCGCTGCTGTATTCCGCTTCCGATGCCCGGCACACGATCGTGACGCCGATGCTGGTATTTGTGAGCGAGATACTGACGCGTTGCTACGTGAGAAATCGACGCGATCTTACCCGCGGCCTGTTCCTGGTCACCGCGGTCCTCGAGTGTGTGGAACAATCGAAACGCTTTTTACCGGCCGTGCACGATTTCTTAAATAACGTTTTGCTTCTTGCGCTTCCGGAACGTGAGCCTCAGGCCCAAAAGAGGAGCACGTTTAGAGTGGCACCACATTCGCTTGCTTTCGCGAACGCAAGTCGCAGCGACCGCAACGGGGCCGGCAGTCAACTCTTGGCCGAAGATTTTATGCACACAGAAGTAACGGAAGAGTTTAAAGTTCGCGTGGTGGCTAGCACGGTTGGGATGATTTCGACCATCTGCATCCAGCTGGACCAGTGTGTGGCCATTCAAACCATAGCGGGAAACTTCAAGCCCCACCTGGAGATGCTCTCGAGGGTTAGCGTTCTTCCGGAAGTGGTGAAGAGAGCCGTCCACACAGCGCTCCAGAAAGTGACTGGGTTGGTGCTTCGACCGTGCCAGTACCTAGTGCAGGCGGAGAAGAAACCAAAAGTGTTGCGCTTGCTCGAACCCAAAATCGAGCCCGTCTACGACGATATTCGGCGGCGCCCGAAAACGAACGCTTCGGTGCGGGAGCAGCGGAAGAAAATGCAGCAAAAAGTAAAACGGGCCTCGCGAAGCGCGGCCCGCGAACTACGGCTAGATAACGAGTACATCTCGAAGCTGCAGATGAAGCGGCGCATGGAGAGCGATCGAGAGCGCAAGGAGAAGGTGAAACGTATCTTCGGCGATGCCACACGGCAGCAGGGCGAGTTGAAGTCGCTGGACCGCAAAGCAAAGTACCGGACATAGTTCCGTGGGTTAGTCGATGGAAGCGAGTGAGTGTGCGAAGCGATAGTGGAATCCACCAAACAGTGTTGCGACGGTGAAAAAATGTCATAATAAAAGCAATGAATATCATTAATATTGAACTTTTCTACCCATAGCCGTCCTTTCAACAAGATTTGAAAGCAAGACGAGCGAGATTTATGAGACTTAACACGTGGGTTAAAAAGTCCCGAGAGCAACAAAGAGAACGCGTGTTTTGCTTAAAATAGGCGCAGCGTAATCTGCCAATTTAACAATAAAGTCCATGAAAGCCTGGAAAACAAACATATAAATAAGGGGACACTAACTCTCTCACACTCTTAAACTCGTAACCGTAGCCAAATCAGTCGAATATTCGAATTCGACAAACAAACAGTTATATGTGGACCGTGATGTTGTGTTGTTCATTTATACTATGCTTTATAAAATTTATATTGAACAATAAGAGTTTCCTACAAAATTAAGGTTAATTTTTAATCAACGCAATAGTTTTTTAAATGATATCTTCGCCTACGAATTTGTTTCACATCCTGCACACATTATTGAAACACTGTAAGTAAAGAAATGTTGAAAGAGAAAACAATAATATCAAGAAGTGGAGTCTATTAAGGGTTTCGACCGGAATATATTAAATATCGGGTTGTACGTTGATTAAATAAATACGGTGCAAATGAAGGCAGGGCAATGACTAGTTCAACCTAAAGGCGAAGAATTTTAGGAAGTAGAAAAAAGGTCCCTGATAGCACCGCGAACTAATGTCTAATGTATGATTGTTTCCGTAAGGGCCTCTACGACCACCGAACCGCTTCAATATTTAATCATTTTGTAGCGATTGCAACCGTCTCAGTTTGTGACCGGCCGCGGAGTGCGTTTGATTTCTGTTCGCTCTGCTTCATTTCTTGTGAGGTGTTCGCGACGTTAAGAGGGTTGGTCCGCGGACGATTCCGTGCGTCAGAGCCATCGCGCGTAAATTGATCACCGAAACACGACGAACATTGCAGATTGATTAACTAGTCTCGTTCATAGTGCACTCATAAGCTGTTATTTGAGAATTTTTCGATTTTAAATACATGTTGTTCTGAACATGTATCTGAGTAATCTGCGCGCGTTATCAGGTTAGTTAGTGATACTGAGAGTTCGCTTACTCTAGTTAATGGTGGTGGTGGTGGAGTCAATTATAGCAATTGCTTTGTGACTAAGGATCGATGTGGTACGAAAACCTATGAGGGCTTGTGATATTCCCACGTGCTTCAATCAGCTGCACATGTTGAACGTGCGTGAGATCGGGTATCTTTCTACGGGCATAGCAAAAAGTGGCGCATTGGCGTACGTGAGATTTTTGCAGTGCTTCCATTCCATTGATAAATGGTACAGAGTTGAAGGTCTGATTCGAAGATCCTTTCCAATCGCGCTTGACACGACCTTGTTGTGTTCAAATATGGGCTCAGTAACTAAACGGCTGCAAAAGAAATTGCGTCGACCGTTGATACTCGGCTTAATCAACAATAAGCCGGAAATAATTCTTTCAATCTGCTCGCATGTAGTGTAGTGCTATTTTTAGCTCAACAGACCCCCGTTCTAACTGTTGATTAACTGCCATGCGAACCGGTTCGCATTGCATACGCTTCCAAGCAGCCGTTCTATTAACTCAGGCTCCCTGGTCCTACGCACACCCAAAACGCGCACGTTGGATTCAACATCCGCGTATGATAGAACCAATAGTCATTCCGTAACAAACGTTTTGCTCGGGGAACCGGTTTGACCTCTTGAAGCAGTATGATAAGCAGCACCAATACAACAATACGCGGCGAGAATAAAGTTTTTCAGTAGTGCGCAAATGAAAATGTAAATAAACCTGACCTCTTCGACCGCAACGAAGTCTCTGACTCCGTGTTCAGTGAACGGAGTAAAATTTTGGGTATTTTTATAAAGAAATACGCTGTTGCTTGACTATTCAGTACATGCAAAACACGATCATGTGCTCATCACGTGCATCAAATTACATGGTCCAGTTGATTGCATTTCTGATTACTATGTTTATGCAATTGCAATAGTTGTATTGGATGGAATTAAGTTGAGGTCTTCTTGGCAGCAGAACGCCATCTTTCGTTTTTGCTGTCCCCAGCTGAGTTGTGACTACATTGTGACGTCGCGGAACGGGTTCAAATTCCAACTTGCAGGAAAAACAAAACTACTTTTTATGTTTATTGACGCAGCAATGAAAGTTAATTAACATGTCCTGATCATCGGATCGTCGCTGAAATTTGTCATTTGTTTCTAAAAACAATTCTATATGTTTTACAGCACACTCCATCCGCGCGCAACACCAATGCGGAAAGCTCACCACAGTGCCGATCCCACAGGATTCACCAGAGCTTCCCAAACTACAGAATGAAGCACCTCTTTATAAGGGCAAAAGCTACGAACAGATTACTGCCTTGCGAAAAACGTTTCTAACGCCGAATGTGACTTCTTACTACAAAAAACCGATACTCATTCACAAAGGCAAAATGCAGTGGCTTTACGATCACGAGGGAAAACGCTACTTGGACATGTTTGGTGGTATCGTTACCGTTTCGGTGGGTCATTGTCATCCGTGAGTATGCCCATTGGAGTTTGAACTGTTGACCGATTATTATTTGGACGGTTCTGCTCGTAGAAAAGTGAATGCCGCTTTAGAGGAACAACTACACACCCTGTGGCATACCACTAACATATATATGCACCCGAAGGTGCACGAATATGCGGAAAAGTTGGTGGCCAAAATGCCGGGTGATCTGAAGAACGTATATTTCGTCAACTCGGGCTCAGAGGCTAACGACTTAGCGATGATGATAGCAAGGCTGTACACGGGAAACACTGACATTATTAGCTTCCGTAACGCTTATCACGGAGCGTCTCCTTACACCATGGGACTGACGGCGCATTCCACCTGGCGCTATCCGCTGTCCGGCGTCAGCAATGGCATTCAGCACGTGATGAATCCGGACCCGTACTCTGGCCTTTGGGGCGGCAAACACTGCCGTGATTCTCCCGTGCAAACAACGCGCGATTGTGCCTGTCGCGAACAAGACTGCTGCGCGTCGGACATGTACTACGACCAACTAGAACAGACATTTAAATATTCTCTACCGCGTGGTAAAGTGGCCGCAATGTTCGCAGAGTCTATCCAAGGAGTTGGTGGGTCCGTTCAGTATCCCAAGAGTTACCTGAAACGAGCTGCGGAATTAGTAAGAGCGAACGGAGGGCTGTTCGTTGCGGACGAGGTGCAGTCCGGTTTCGGAAGAACAGGAGATCACTACTGGGGTTTCCAAGGCCATGACGTACTGCCCGACATTGTGACTATGGCGAAAGGAATCGGCAATGGGTTCCCCATCGGTGCTGTCGTTACGTCCCGCAAAATTGCCGAGGTACTTACGCAAGCACTGCACTTCAATACATTCGGTGGCAATCCGCTAGCAAGCGCCGTCGGAATGGCGGTTCTCGATGTTAGTATTGTGTAATGTTTAAACAAGAACATTTTTACCCTTTCACCTCTCCGTTTATTACAGGTCATCGACGAGGAAGCCCTGCAGAAGAACTCGCTAGAAGTGGGAACATACATGTTGAAAGGATTGGAGCGTTTGCGAGATAAACATGATATTATTGGCGATGTTCGTGGAAAGGTAAAGAAGCGGCACTATTTAACATGCAACTCTACATCATCAAAAGCTTCCGCAAGAGGCCCTTCTTTGGCCCCACTCCCATACATTGGGTTATCGAACGATGTTGCATTCAACAGTCCATCGGTGATCGTCGACGCATTCTCCGGACATGATGGGATCCGTCCCGGTGGAGTAAAGTTCACATCTACCGAAAGTCCATCTGCTTCACTGTTAGGGTCAAAGCGAGCGAAGACGAACGGAGTCGCGAAACAGTTCTGATTACGTACTACTGCCCGAAGCCTCGGAGCTAGTCCTTCGTCGTAGTAATACACGTAAAGGATAGTGAAGAACATAGTTATGGCCAGAAGGGTTACGACGACAAACCCAAACACTTGGCCACCGTCAAGGGAGGTGTGTGGTTGTCCGGAGTGCTGTATCTGGTATCCTGTGAGGTACACAACGGACGAAGGGGCACTATAGATTGAACAATTCATCTACATTTTTACAACTTACCGAAGGAAAATTGTTTTTCGAAGAACGGCTGCAAACTGTCCATCATTTGGAGACTTTTTTCGCGGTATTCGCCGCGGTCGACGATCACTACCTGCACGATATTTGCACCTTCGGTTCGGTCTATTCCCACGTGATAATCTATTTCTGTATCGTCCACCTCCCCGGAAGAAATCTTCCGTCGCAACTTATCGCTGAACGATCGAAGATCAAACGTACCTCGAAACGTCGCTATGTCCATCTTAAAAAGACTCCCACACAACGGGCAGCAGTGGCCCGTGGGTTGAATCGGATGTAGGCAGTGCGGAATCGAGCATGGACGTTCGTTCGAGCAAATTGCGTGCGTCTGATGTTCTTCCTGACAGGGACACTTTTCCGCATTCGGACACTTTCCCGGCTGGGCGATGGTATCATCCGCGTTGTAGAACAGATACTGACCCAACTCCGACCTTAGGAAGGTCTGAAAGATGTTGAATCCTCCGACTGAACCCGTTCCTATCTGGATGCTGCCCACTTCTATTGTTTCGTGGTACTGCATGTCGATCGGCTGCGGTGTTAGTGCACCCAAAGGCTCCATCGGGAACAGAGCCATTTCGTATTGGCAAGGAACCCGTTCAACATGAGGCACGGCTTCATTTAATCTCGGCGGTTCCTGGAAACCAACGCTCTCATCGTATGTGGCCCAGTTCCTGCCCGAATAGTACGGCGAACGACCAGGGGCCTTAAACACTGACACCGATATTTCCGTTGCCTTCAAAGAGACCACACTGAGCACAAACGAATGGTCGGGAAATAGTAGGGCACCTTGCTGAGGTAGCACGAGTGAGGACACGGTAATCACGCTGCAGGGTAACGCAATTATTGCGTTCAGTTTGGCAGGGAACACAACAGCATGGCCAGGCGAAGGAAATTGACCCGCTATCCAGTTGCTACCGTGCGTAATGTCCACGGTTGGCAACCAAATTTTTGTGCCAACCGTCGGTCGCATTATGCTTAATAATTGTGGTAGCACCAACAGCGCAGCAGCTCCTACTTCGGACAGTAACGATGCTTTCCTTTTGATCATTTTGATGAGACTGGTCGTTGGCGAACTTGGTGGGCGTCAAACGAACAAGCAGTGCCAGCCAGTTCTTATCAAGCAGACACCTTCACATTCCCATTCTTCCCATGATTCGTTGCAGGGGCTGATGATCGGCGTGGAATTGGTGGCCGATAAGAACACGAGACGACATTTAAGCGCTCCGCACTTCGTGGACATCTGGGAAATGTGCAAAGACATGGGTGTACTCTTTGGGCGCGGCGGTCTGAATGCCAATGTGAGTATGCTCTGCCAACAGATATCGATGACACATTCGACTTATGAACTAACTGTTTCAGTATTGATCACTTCTTGCAAATGGTCGTTCTATCTATTATTCTCTTTTACTAACGATGCTATATCCTGTTTCTGTTTCATTACTGAATCCCGTTTCTAACTACAGGTCCTTAGAATAAAGCCTCCGATGTGCATAACGAAAACGGACGTCGATTTTTCCTTGCAAGTTCTTGACAAAGCACTGGGAGTGCACCTTAAGGGTTTCTAATTGGTTTACTTCATCTTTGAAACTCGTCATCAAGTCTTCGGTCAGGTCAAAAGGGCCTAGAAAATTTCAAAATTGTAAGCTAAGAAAAACATGTAATAAATAATCAAAACTGGATGATTCAAATGGACTGCAGATCTTGCCGAAACATGTTTAGCAAAATAGAAAGCAGAGGCATAGTGCAATTCCCCAATTGGCATAGTGCATTTCCCCAAATTAAATCAACTACGTACTACGCGACGTACGGGAAGTATCATGGTACTACGATTGATTTTAAATTGGTTCTTAGTGGGAAATAAGTGAAGAAATTTGACAAGGTGTACGCTTGCAAAGCAACTGTTCAACATAACATGTAACAAGCATATGTCAATTTTGATTGCTGTAATCATTGCTTTAATTGTTTGTTCAGAGTGGCACCTCGAGCTTTTGAATGTTGATAAATCTACTATTGAACAAACAATGGAACTTACAGCATGTGATTATGGAGCCATTCATAAGCTCCGTGGTAGTAACAGTCTTGCGTTTGCTGCGTATTGTGCATTAATTACAAAACATGCCACCTACATAAAATAGCCCTATTTCAATATAAACACAATTCAATTTTCTTATTTTCTTTCCACATTTTCCACCTCTCATGTCCTGCAACAGGTTCTTCGTATTAAGCCCCCGATGTGCATTGGCACGACGGATGCTGACTACGCACTGGCCGTGATCGATTACTGTTGCGAGCAGCACATGAAGAAACGCAAACGCGGCTGCAGACGATGAATGAACAGTGCATCGCAATTGTGATAAGCTTAAAGATTAATCCGACTGTGATTTCATGGATTGTGCATTATCGTTTCGCATTAACTAGCCATTCTTTCGAAGTATTTTTTACCAGACTGTAATCATTCCCCAAACGGCATTTACATTTCTTTTTATGATGAATAGAACGAGAATATCGCAGCATAATCATGTTTTACTTTCAAGGGCATACAACAAACATTCTAGAGGTAGTGTGAAATTTACCACGAAGACTCTGCATTTTAACAAATAATACTGATAGTGTAATAAAACGTGTTTTCATGCTAATCGGTGTGCTGAGCCTCAATTTTCCCACCATCATTTTGTGACAAACGACTAATGCCCGACTATGGAAGTGTTGTTGGCAATACGCTTGACGACATTGACAAGACTTGCACTGTTATTTCCATTGTAAAATTAATGTGATTTCTTAAACAATCGAAGAATGAAGAATGATTCATAAAAACGAAAAGACACCTTGAACATTCTTTTCAAAATTACTACAAAAAAGCAATTCTCATAATATGTGTTTTGTGTGTTAAGCAATGTTCTAGATAATGGTTCTCAGGTATACCTTACCACAATATATTATCCACAAATGAGCACCGTTTGACACAGTAAATTATTCATATACGGTACGTATGACCTACCCTGCAAAAATAAAAATATATGTATTTAGTTGAAAACATACAAAGCAAATATTACATACATACTTACTAGAGAATACAGTACATTTCAAAGTGCAGTTCATATCTCATTGCCTTGATTGTAGTGTAACGTTGAATGGCAAGTTCAAGTGCTCGACGATTGCAGAAAAGGTATGCCGACAAACTGTATAATAAACGCTTGCAGGAACATCGTTACGCTTAAAGTCCAGCAAACTAGGACTGCCACCAATGGCTGCTTTTATGTTTGTTAGAAAAGAGTCGATTCAATCTTCATTCGTATCTGTATTTTAAATATCAAACAGCATCTAAAGCTGCAGCTTTTAGAGCAATAGTTTTTTCAGGAGTGTTGAAGAAATGACAATATAAATAGTTTAACAAAATTTGTTTCGCTGTATGGACGGCTTCTGCTAAACAGTCGACGAGTAGGGGTACTTGTCAGTAGCTAAGCGCTTTCGCTCACTACCCTGTTCAAATTCCATATGAGTTCTGATTTGGTGAGTTCGAGATTCTGTTCACAAATTCAAATGGTTCTTTTTTGTGAACTCGCTATGTTTACACTAATGAGCTCTTTGGGAGGACAATAAATTAACCTTTCTACGTATAACAGCTCACATTTCAACAGTTTTACTTATCTCACTAGAGCGTGCAAAAATCAAAGAACGGTCAATGCGAAATTGCGAAAGACGTTCTATGCGACGCTTCTACATACTATGCTTCGATTTCGATCAATATTTTCTCGTCCGAATCAGCTTCTGTCGCCAAGAGGGCCGCGGACAATTCCATTCGAGCCTTCTGTATAACCCACACCATCAGTGCAGCTCCGACGATCACCTTGGAATGAGAAAAATGTTTAAAATCGAATACGAACGCAATTTGCAGGAACCATTAGTCGTCAATCGCCTGTCGACCTTACCTCCACCACAAATACACCGTACCCGGCTAAACCAAGCGCGGCATTGTGATCATTTAGCACCTCGTGGATCGACCGCAGCTTCGAGCCAAGATAAACATTGATGGTCTGCGCGGGTAGCAGCCCAATAATTGTTCCGGCATGATAACTCCGCGCGTTCACGGAACTGATCTGGAAATAAGACAACATGGAGTAAACGAAATAAATGATGAGCCATTAGTATGATGAAAAAATGGAACAGACCACTTTTTTCCACCAAAGAATGCTTTATGAGAGCCCACATTTTTTTTGGGGATAACCAACGTGACTATGAAAACGTGCTGGATACGTTGCAGTGAACCGTTTGTTTGTAGACATTATATGGTAATTCATAGAGCAACAATATGGAGATTTTGATCAAATAAAAATTCCCGGAGCGTTGTTCCCGATGTTTTAGTCTTCGTCGAACAAAAATCCCCCGATTGTTGTTCGATTCGAGAAAATGATGTTTAACGCAGCGCAGTTAAAACTGGTAGTGTACTTTTTACGACGCTGTGCTTGTGACGAATGCGAATGTGTTTATTGCTGAAAAACATATGGCCAAGTGATACCGCGTCCACCGAGAGATGTATAACTAGCATCGGAATAGAAAACGATTGCGTCACACACTACACCCACACTTAGGGAGTATGCGCTGACGTCTCAAGAGAATATGGGTCACATAAGTTAGACGGCCGGTGGCAATGCGTGGTTTTCTCGCCTAGGTTTACCTAAGTTGCTAAACTATGATTATTCTGCACAGAAAACAACAATATTCCTTCCGAGCAAAAGGAATCTCATTTGTCTCATTACATAAGCAGAAACACTATTTCATTTGAAAACCAAAATCGTTCTACCCAGAGTTTGGGATGTTTTTTTTCTGCAGACCTCATATTTGCAACGTTTCGTACTTTGGCATTCCATCAGCATGCATGTTTACATCAGTGAACATACAAATTAGTTCGTCAGAGACAATGTGCACGTGGGGCTTCGATTTTTACTTTCGCAGGATTTGCAGCACGTGCAAAATTACATCGATCAGCATTCGGCAGAAACTTACCCCGAAGATGGTATTCTGCAATCCAAACGGTATTGGCGTTAGTCGGGCGAAGAGCACAATCTTAAATGCTCTCGGTCCTGATATTACCCGCAGGATCGCTCGACCGGTTTCGTTTTTGATGAGCCTGTGAAGTAAGGGGCGAAAGGATTTCAAAACGTATTATTATATGTTGTTTAATGTTTAAGAGCGTAAATACGACTCTCTTCAGTATGCCCGCTATAACTTTACCACTTTAATCAATCGGTCGATAAAAAAATCAAAACACGAACACCCGTGATATCAGGAGCGTTCCACCAATCACATTGAGGACCCAAAAGGTTAATTAGCTACATTGAAATTGAAACCAAGCGTCCTGTTGAAACCATTTCAAACCACGCAGCATCTGAGGTCCGGAACGAGAAAAGGGGTTCAAACCGGTGTAAATGAAATATTATTCAATGGTGTTCGTAAACATCAATCGAACATTGGCTGTCCGTAAGAAGACAGCATAAAAATAACCACGAATTCGGGTGTCTTTCCTGTGGTTTGCATTGTGTCTGAAAACAATTGGATTTAACGTAACGTAAACAAGTAAATGAACTACCACTCGAAGGAAAATGCAAAGTGAACATTCTTCACAGCAAACTGAATCGAATTTGATGCATTAGGCCATAACTTTTAAACAGTTATATAACTGAAAGTTTTGTTTAAATTACTCTGTGTCTGAATATCGGTAATGAAAATGTGTTTCCCATTCGCAGCGCCAAAGACTATCGAAAGTGATGCTTCATTTGGAACTGTTCCAGGAACTGCGATGATTTTTTCTAGCGTTGTTGAGATCCGCACAGCACCTAGATATGCTTCAAGCGAGGTGCTCAAGCTTCTCCGTATGAAAATGGACTGTAGAAGTGCAACGTTGTTCATTATTCGGCTTGTAATGACTTACGGTGCGATGCTGGACGGAAGCCAAAGAATTGATTTTGCGACACAGTGCGGACAACAGGAACATTGTCGGTGATCAAGCTCAAATTATTTACATGTTCGATGCGTCACTTGTTGAATGACAATAACATTCTCCCAGATGGTCCCCAATAAGAACCAAATTGGTGAAAATTACAGAACGAGCAAATAATTTTACGTTACTCAACACGTTCACTCCCATTTCAATTATGTTTATGCACTCTACAGCCAGTAAATGAATTTCTCATACCAGCTCAATAGAAGCAAATGATGTTTTTGTAACAAACAATTCACAATAGTTTAAATCGCGTATTCATATAGGAGGGACGAATAGTCCAGCCGGAACAGTAGAGTAGTTAACGGAGAGAGGTCAATGAAGGAAGGAGAGGCAAGCTAATTTGGTAGCACGTATTGCCACTCCACTCCACGGTCGGTGCTGGAGCATTTACCGAACAAATTCCACACTGTCCTCAATTGTTTCCATAATCAAATGTTATAATCAAGTATAACACGTCCGCGAGACAACGTAGCGAAAGTATGGCCGGAGAGGATTGATCGCTTTGGGGTTCGGAAGTTAACAGCAGAACCATATGTAGAGGTTTTTTCTCAAGAAAATGATCAATGCGGTGATAAATATAGAAGCAAATGTACCCTATGAACTGGTCGATACTAGGCTTGCTTGGCATTTGATTCGGGACGGCGAATAGTCGTACGACTTCACATTTTTTTCATTTGTTTAACAATGTTGGCTTAGCAAACAATCGATGGAATACTCACTTATGTAGCGGCAGTTTACTCTGCAGCGACTTTATCGTGTTGTGTGCCACGGCCACACCGAGATTCGCACCTATCACTACCGTCAACAGACCACGTAACCCGAACCCGAATAGGTAACCGCTAGCAATTATCAGCACTAAGTAGCCTACGGTCACCGGAAAGCTAACGATTGTGAACATACACAGAAAAATCACAAAGACGACCCAACTGTTTTGGGTTTCGATCCAGTACAGTACGCCTTTGGCGGTTTCGCGGAAGCTGTAAATTAGTATTAGCAGCCCCACAAGCACGCATAAGGGGAGCAGATAGCTGACAATGGATTTTCGATGCAACTTTGCTATTCGCTGCCATCGGTAGAGCAAGTGCTCACGCATGGCGATGCTGGTGGTTGTTTTCTCGCTCACCAAGCTGTGGCTAGTAGTTTCCTTGGCAACAAGCGATGATGGCCTTGCCAGGATCGCCTTAGCGGGTGGCTCCGTTGCAACGAGAGTATAGTGCGGACACTCGCTGTTTGCAAAATCCAAGTCGAACAGGATTGTTTGCGACGCTGACACTGGGCTCATTCCCTCAACCACCGTGTGATTTGCGATTTGGTGCAATGGTGCCCCTGGACGGTTCGGTGGTGGCGTTGGGGCTGATTCGGGCACGTTAGTTTTGAGTGAAATGGCTTCGCAACTGCTGGCTGCCGGTGACGACAATGAAGCTGTTTCTCTAGAAACTGCAGCCGTGGAAATCACACCGGGCACTCTGGATGTCGTTAGTGACGATGACGTAAAGTTTGGGAAGTACAGTTGGCCACAATCCTTCGTCTTTTGGTCCGATAGCACTTCCTCCAAACCGTTTCCATGACGATTATTCAACCGGAGCTGCGTCGGACGATTCATGCTGGCCAAAACTCAACACATGTACACTGTTCACTGCATGTTTCAAATTATAAATACATCATCAATGCGGTAAAGGTTATATTAAAAGTTTTCGCTAAATGTTGTGCCTTCGAAGCCACTCAAATCCTATTCTGTTAACTTTAGCGTGCAGATAGAAGCCTCATCGCGCTGTCAATAGGCTGTGTGTCACGTAAGACGTAAGAAAGGACAAAAGAAGAAAGTTAACGCCTCAGCTCCTTCGCCGGCGACAAGAGAAAGTTTACAGCAAACCGGAACCCACATAGGAAAGAAAGCAGAAACCACGTATTGCTAAAGCATTGTTCCCTAACTTAACGGACGCATGAGGAACAAAATGGATACACCGTCCGTAGTAAAATCAAAAAGCCAAAAATAGTCAAAGGCGTTAATTGAAGAGTTGAAGGAAAGTATTAACACACCACCAAGTATCCGCAAGAGTTACAACGAAATAAGCAACGTAATAACAGTATACAATATTAGGTCTTCTAATATGTGCGAGGAGCTTCTACTGTAAGAGACCTTGAGAACTACAAACTTGCACGAAACATTCTGCAGTAGCGTTTGCTGGTTGACGAATACCACTTTTCACAGAATCACAAGATACACGCGGCGGACTCTTCACGTTAACTAATCAACGGAGTTTATCATTCAGCTTTTCTTCCCACTTTCAATGTTTTTGGCGATAGTTATGGGCAGTGAATGCTTCAACAAATCGCGGATGATTTCTTTCAGCTCCTCTGCAGCAAAGGGCGAAAAGGGCAGGATGGACACACATTGAAGGCTCACTTCATGGCTCATGGTACAAACTTGCACGAAACAAAAACATTGTTTACCTCGCGACTACTGAAGCAACTACCTGACCCTTCGAGAGAGTTTCACCGTTTGAGCGAGAGAGAGCTGCTCCAGAGAGATTGGACCAGTCGAGAGAAAAATGAAGTTATTGTGAGTTTATGATCATGGTTTGAATCTGCACTGGCAGGATTGTGGTCTAAAAACAAAACAAAACAAATGGTTTAAATTGGGTTTCAAATATGGTAACGGGTTTCAATACAAACTAAATCGTATTTCAAAAAGTTAGGTACTTTCTGAATTGTATTCTCTCGACGCAATTCGGATGACCACCAAAGATGGGCCTTTCGGCCATTTGGTCCATGGTTGATAGAATTGTACGAAATGATATTCAATGTAAAGATTATCGTTACAGTACAAACTGATACTATTGACCGTTACAGAAAGCAATAGAGATTAACATTGTTTGCCGGAGAAAAAGAAGATTACTGTTAAGGGTAGTTTCATGGCAAACAAAATATTAGTTATTCTATTACTTTATTTCTATCACCACGATCGGAAGTGTACGAGTACATAGTTCAAATCCATTTAGATCAACGTGCAAATGTTTTGAATGAATGTGATTTTTGAAACTTTATTTAAGAAGAATATAGTTCTCTGGCCTGTGTTGTCCATTACAATAACATTTTCTGACAGCGATACTTTGTAGAACATAATCTCGTCTTGATCGTAGATTAGAAAACTAAAATAATTAACTCGTGCAAACGAATTCTGGCCAGGAAAAAATCAAATCACTCAACTTCTTCATTCAATGTTATTCATGAAAGTGTTTTATTTTGCGTTGCGTATCCCTGGAGTTCGATTTGTGTATTTGGAGAAGTACTCGGTAATTGTACCTAGACTTTTTCATAGCTCCTAATGTTAATATAACATTCATCTCGTCAACAAAGAAACTAAATGCAAATGCAGGTTTGTTACTGCTGCGACCAGCCTTTTACAGTGCAGTGTATTTTTTAGTTGAAAGTTTTTGTTACCAACGTGTTCGATAGAGGTCTTGGGCTGGGTTTGTTTCATCATTTCGTGTTTCTCATTCTCCACATCAAAACAGAAAGGAAATTAATGTTTCCGTTTTTATATCGTTCGTGTCTTGTGTTGAAAAAAGGTCACTTTCAGATGTAGGAAGGAAATGCTGAGTAAGTATCGAGCTATCGAAAGAGATCCAAGGAATGATCGCGGCGAGATGAATGATGTTGTTGCGTTGCATTCTCTATCAGTTTCTCCATCGTAAAATATAGTATATTACAGTCTCTTTCCAAGTTTTACATAACTATTACTACACACGGTTTGTTGCTCCTAGGACAATTTCGCTAAGTGGGCAATTCTTTTGCGGAGTGTTTCTCGCTGGAGGACCTTAATACAACATTCCGTTTTGAAGCACTGTTATAGACACGAGATGAAGGTAATCAATGCAGCAGTATGTATGTTTGTGGGCCGGGTAGTGAACCTTTCTGCTATCTTGTTTTTGTGATTAATTTGGGCAACACTGTATCGAAACGGCGCGGATTGTGTGATAGTTCGATACCGTCCCACGCCTACTATTGTGTACTCTCCTCCGTCAACAGAAAAAGGCGCTTGCATCTGCTTAGAGTTCGTCCTTTGCTGGTTTCTCTTCAGACTCTTCCTCTTCGGGTTGCTAAAGAAAAACGAGATGAGAGATGCGAATAGGTGTAACAGATAATAGTTCCGTGTTATCTAGTTCTGACATATAAATTACCTCATCCTTTTCACCATCAAGGAACTTCACGAATCCTTCCAGTGTCCGCTCTCCCTTGAACTCAACTTTCTCGTTATCGCCCTTACGGTACAAGAAGATCGTTGGGAAAGAAGAAATCTTGGTGTGTTCTAACTCGTTGGCAGTAGCATCAATCTTCGCAATCAGAACGCTCTCGTTGTCCTTGTATTTCTCGCCCAGCTGATCGTAGATTGGAACCAGTTGCTTGCAATGTCCACACCATGGTGCATAGAATTCAACCAGAACGTCCTTCGTTTTGTCAAAGACAACCTCGTCGAACTTTGTGGCAACCAGAACCTTGACTGGCTCTTTATCCCAATCCTCTGGCAAATCCTGGGACAGTAGATGCTGCTTAACCTTACCCTCAAGGAAGGACGCGACGAACTGTTCGATTTTGTCCGCGGACAAATCATTAGTTTCCGGCTTGTACTTAGCCATATCTTCTTCTAGACGGATAATCCGCAGCGACGGCACTTCGTCTTTCTTCATACCGAAGAACTCGAGAATGCGGGTATGGTCCTCCTGGTCGGCATCGATCGTCACGAACAAAATTTGCTCACGGAATTTCTTGGCGACTTCCTTGGCAGGGTCAACATATTCCTTCATGTGTCCAGCTTCTTTCGAGATAAAGAACAGCAGGTGGCTCTTAATTTCGCCTCCAAAGATCTTTTGAGCCGTTTCGTGACTAAAGTCAACAATCAACGGTAAGGCTTGGGCTGTGACAAACTTCTTGAGCGCTTCTTCGGTTGCTTCTCCTTCGAAAACGGCCTTGCCTTCGTCGAACTGCTTGAACAGCACAACGGAGCCGCATTTGGCTTCGTACTTGGAGTACACATCTTCACTGCTTGTAACGGCGAACGGATAATCATCAATGGCAACCGCGGTGGCAAAGTAAGCCTTCGCTTCCTTCGAGTCACGATCCTTGAAGAATCCAACCACTGCTACGTTGTTCTCTTTAAGGAACTCTTCTGCAGCCTCCACCGTTTCCAGTTCCTTCGCGGCCGGACCAGTCTTCTTCTCGAGCCACGACACGATCGTGTCTTGCTCGCGACCGCCGGTGTAGTCAACGTGAGAACCACTGCGGAAAAATTTGAGCGTCGGGTAGCCACGAACGCCGAACTTCTCGGCCAGTTCTGGCTCGACGGTTGCATCTACCTTAGCGAGCTTGATCTTCGAGTCTTTGTCCGCCAATACCTTGGCAGCCTTCGCGTACTCCGGAGCTAGAGCCTTACAATGTCCGCACCATGGAGCATCTGTTTCAGACAAAATTGTGATAAATGCGTTTCAGTTCAACTGTAATTTAAGGTTCTTCCCACTGCATCTGCCCAAAAATCCTTCCTCATTCATAATCATAGTAATATTTGGTGATTTTAAAAGAAACATGAACATTCCAATGCCTACGAATATAACTGGTATGGTAAATATGCGCTCACGTCACTCGGTACATAAAAGGGTCATTTGAATTAAGTGCTATGCAAAACAACAATTTCCGTATGACGCAATAGCGGGTGCCGGAGGGACTAGTGTCATCAATGCGTTTGGACTTTGGTCTTTCTTTGATGCTTTCCCCTCCCTACACCCTACCGATACTTTGTAATTTACTGTGTTACGCAGATTTCGTCCTACACTTAATACTTTGAAATAAAAGCTATGATAACTTGAATCTCTTGTTCAAACTAATAATTAATCTAATGCACATTGTAAAATGGTGTGACACGTTCGGCAAATTGTTACACCACATTCAAGACAAACTCGTTTTACACATCACGAACTTGACCATCCATGATCGGTGATCTTGTCTTGAGCGCCTCGATCAGTTGTGTTAGTGTGAGCGCCTCTCGTAGGGCATGTACCGGCAAATGTATTATCACAACCCTTCACGGGCTGCTGAAGGGTTACTGACCGTAAACGTAAACTTCCCTCAATCTTTCCGATCGTCCACACACCCACAATCAAGATGGAACAGATCGCGTCATCGCGAAGCAAGTCGCGCATAAGTCGGCTAAAGGTGTGTGGGTTTTTTTCGTCCGCCATTCGTGTCTCGACACGTCATGCTTCGAAGGATCAGCATCTTCACAAGCAGAAACCGGTCCGTTTCAAAGCGTGCGAGGCGAAGACGCCCGGCCAATGAGCGAATGAAATGTCGCATAATGCAACAATTGTCCCATCATTCGAATGTTTTTGGTTTCTTTGGTACATCAACACGTGCACCATCGCGAAGGACATAATTTCTCGGTACGAGATTGACAGAAAACAACTTCACAGGAATATGCGGCTCTGAATCGCACTTGAAAAAAACGGATCCAAATCATGTTCAGTTCAAAGGTGCCACTACTGGCAATTATTACGCCACAGTGCGCTCCCTTCTTTGCACACATACACGATACGACACAATTTCAGGGTAGTTATCAAGGAGTACAGATTTTTTGCTCCAGATAACAACGTACATCATAACGCAATTGGTTGCCAACACATGAATGAAGCAGTACGATAAGGACAAAATGTAATCACTCCGCCGTTTCTTCGTTAAGCAGATTGGAATAGGGGACCATGAAACATGCAACGGTTCTTCAAGAAACAGCAAGAAAATGTTGTGAGCTGTGCGACACGTCGTGCTTTTTTGCTGCGGCCCAAAAACGCATAACGACCATGCTTCCAACACACCTCTGGCCTTTTAACCTACTCTCTTACCGGTAGCAAAATAAATATTTGTGTTTTACAAGGTGTTTAAAAAACAATAAACTTCCAGAAAGTGTCGAAAACAGTTTTCAACGAAACGGAAACATCTGAATAAACATACGGTCTGGAGAAATCTGTTATACACCGTGTAAAAAACCGCGGAAGACTTAAAGTATTCATTCGAAAAGGCGCAAGGCGCAAGGCGAATGAAAACTTATTCAGGAACGTCCGTTTAAGTTTTGGAGAACTTATGGTTCATATTGGTGGTGACGTGGTACACTGTGAATGGCATATTATGAAAATGTATCATGGACGTGATTTGGTCCAGTCTTTTGCTATTTCTTTTCAACACATCTCTTTCAGTTGGCAATTTTTTACATACAACAACCAGCAGATCAGCAGCAAAGCGCTAATGGATGCCGAGCATTTTAGCTGATTCAAATTTCTAACCCCAAATGCCCCAATTATGTTCCTTTGCAAGTCAAAACAAATGTTGGCCGGCCGGTTGCATTAGCCGGCTAGCTGATCTCAGCTAAAGGGCGAAGGGAAGAACTTCGGAGTGCGACAGTATGAGAAAGCGGTGGAAAAACTTCCACGTA
Organism: Anopheles bellator; assembly: GCF_943735745.2. Taxonomy (NCBI): domain Eukaryota; kingdom Metazoa; phylum Arthropoda; class Insecta; order Diptera; family Culicidae; genus Anopheles; species Anopheles bellator. The sequence goes on along the minus strand of NC_071285.1, from coordinate 204,771 downwards.
TACAACGATCCCCACAACCCGGCAAACCAGCACCGGTCGTCTCGGTTGCGCGAACAGCGATTGTAGCACTGCTTCGCCTCTTCTCTCTTTCCTGCCTCAAGCGTTGCCGGAACCGCAGATAAGCCGTTCCAAGGGAACATCGCAAAGCAACAGCGCATTGAAAACGTAAGCTGCCGGACTCGCTGTGCTGGCGTTTTTGCTTCCGATGCCCCGACCAGATTCACCTTGCACCTGCGTTACTGCTTTGATACGGTTCGCGCTACCGCTTTCGTCGCGCAAAGTAGCGGAATTCGCGTAATTGGTCGCGTATTGCGTTCTGCTACACTCGCTCGTTTATCAAGAACCTCTGCTAATATTGCCTCCATATGGACCACTGCGCCACATCAACCCAATATGCCATCGAGGAATCTACTTACAGAATTCAACCAGCACGAACTCGTTGTCGGCGACTACCGAATCGAAGTTCTCCTTTGTCAGCACAAGCACTCCATCTTCCGTTTTGACCTTTTCCTCTGCAATCGCTACGGTGGCGATGGTCAGCAACGCAAATGCCGATAGAAGCAGCTTCATCGTGGCCAATCCTAGGACGCTTTTCACCGGAACTGCGGTTGCCGTAGTTTAAATGAGGTGGGGGGAAACTGCACACAATTGGGAACAGACAGAACAGGCGAATCGTTAGCCGCTTGGAAAACTTTCGGCTTCCGACCGGATCGACGAATGTAGGATGAATGAGAAACCCGGTGGGAAAGAAAAGCGCTTTATGAGACCAGTCCTAGACGCCGGGGATGGGCTTGGTTTGTGGTTGACGTGTTAGGAGTAACGAAACCCAAAAAAGCATCGGAACATTTGTGCCGATGAAGGAATGTGAGGCTATGTTGCGAAGGAATGACCAGTTCCGGGAAATATGTTGAAAAGCGAAGAACACGACTAAATATTAAAGGTTTGCACTTACGTTTCACGTTTTGTCTGACGTGGCCTGGAGAAGAACGAAACTGCACGAAACAAATGCTGCTGTCAAAATTTGGACGAACGGTAAATTTGAAAACAACGCAACTTCGTTGAATCATTTGACGTCGGCATTTTGACGTTTCGATGATTGATGCAGAACACGTTTTTAATTTGTAAACACCGTGTTTGTGTTTTCGTTGAGACGAAATAAAGTGGTTTTACTTTTCGAAATAGCAAAATGGATGCAGAAAAAGTGATTGTTGATACGCAAGCGATTGCAGAACCGTCCGAGCCAAACGAGGAAACAAAAGAGCAAGCACCTAAGGGCGAAGAGTATGCTTACCTCGACGCCACTGGTTTCACTTCCGAGTTGTTTAAAATCGAACTCCGAAGTTTACCCAAATATTACGGAATTGGCGTGAGTGAACCATCGGAAATTGCAGAAACTGCTGCTGACTTGTGTCTGTGTCTGACCAATGTGTCTTCGATTTTTCAGGAATTGAAAAAACTGCTAAACGTGAAACTAAAACTGTCCACGAACAAGATAAAGATCATGAAACCTGGAAGTCCCTTTATTTTCATATGCTTCAGAAATCAGGAGGATCGTGAAAAAGCCATCAAAGAGTTAAACGGTTACAAATGGAAGGGAAAACTGTTGTCTGCTTGCGAAGCAAAACCGGCAGCGGATCCATTAGTTCGTCGACGCAAAGAAGCTTCGGAAGCGGATGGGGAACCGTTGAATGTGAAGCGTCGCACCGTGGAAGCATCAGCCACGGCTCTTGCATACCTTCCATACGAGGAGCAAATTAAGCAGAAACAATCCGAGATGGAGAACGTTTTACAAAAGTTTGGAAATGATCTGTGGTCCTCAGTTCCTGCGTTGAGGCCTTTTGTGGAAAAACAACGAGCGCAGCACGGAGGCCTGCCGTGCGCCCTCGAACCAATCCGACAATCCCCAGTGCAAGATGGGTATCGTAATAAGTGTGAATTCACCATCGGGAAAGATGCACAGGGGGTAAAACGCGTTGGATTTCGCGTTGGCAGCTATTCTAACGGCTTCCTAGAAGTGGAGTCCGTTCAAAAGTTAAAACATATTCCTGAATGCATGAAGCAAACAGTAAAATTGTTTGAACAATACGTTCAAAATTCTCTGCTAGAGGTGTATAGTGCGGAAACGTATCAAGGATACTTCCGACAACTAACCGTGCGTATGTCCCACACTACGGGCCAAGTTATGGTCATTGTTGGAGTACACTTGCAGGATCTGTCGGAAGCCGATCAAAAGAGCCTAAAGCAATCTATTGTCGACTGCTTCACGTCGGAAGCCGGCAAACTGGCCGGAGTTTGTTCAGTTTATTTTGAAGTCATTCAGAAACGCCAACAAGGACAATACACAAACCCGATCGAACATCTATATGGGGACACACACATCGAGGATGAGATTCTGGGCATGACTTTTCGTATCAGCCCTCAAGCGTTTTTCCAGATCAATACTCCCGCAGCGGGTGTACTGTACCAGTGTGCTATCGATTTCGCCGCACCGGATTGCACCTCGAGTGTGCTCGATATATGTTGCGGCACAGGAACCATCGGACTTTGCTTCGCACGGCATTGCCGGCAGGTGCTGGGTGTAGACATTGTTCCACAGGCGATCGAAGACGCAAAATACAATGCCAAACGTAATGGTGTCGAGAACTGCAAATTTTATGCGGGAAATGCTGATGATTTTATTATGTCATTAATACGTCACGCAAATGTGGAACAGAACCGAAAGGAATCACTCATTGCGATCGTCGACCCACCGAGAGCCGGGCTTCGTAAGAGAAAATGATAACGATCGAGTACTTTAGCCCAATTTCATTCTTTACGTCTTTTTCGCAGATATTCGATCGATAACTCAACTACGCAACGCCCGCGGCTTGGACAAACTGGTGTACGTTTCCTGTTCACCTCAAAGTGCTATAAAGAACTGGATTGATTTGATGCGTCCTTGTTCCAAGCAGCTGCGTGGTGAACCGTTTCTGCCTCGTAAAGCAGTTGCGGTAGATCTGTTCCCACATACTCCACATACGGAGCTGGTGATTCTGTTTGAGCGGGAACCGGAGTGCAAAAAACGAATGGAAGACGAATCCATTGCAGTTGAGACAAACACTTCTTAGCCGGCATTTCGCTAGGAAGATTCAAACAACAGTATCGTTTAGGCTGGACTTTACCACAATGAGGACTATTGAAAACAATAAAATCAACATTTCTACATTTCATTTCATCCATCGTTTGAGTGTTGTTCTCCGATTATGACGCCAGACCGCGTCGATCTAGATTGCTCACCCATTGTTAAAGGTGTCGATTTTTCCCACGAGTCAACGAAAAGGTGATTCTAAAGTAAAGAAAATTCCGTTTCTTTCTCATTGCTCACTCTAGTGATACGCGTAGTAATACACGTTCGGTGTAATGGTGAAAATGAAATCGTTTCTTCGTTTTATGTTTTTCTTGTACTTTTCATGTGCTTGTCGTAGCGATCCTCGTCGCAGTCGTTATCAACCACCCAAACCCAAGTTTGAAGTGTTTGATCCTCAGGGACTAATAGTGTGGATCAACGCGGAACCAGGAATAAGTTCTTTTACGTTTCACGGAAAGCTGAATCAACAATTTTCCCAGTACTATGACGTGGGCCGTTGGGCGCAAACCATCACGAAGGTGAAAAACGGCCGTTATTTATTTATCGATCGAGAAGCGCAGCTGATACCGGGAGATGTGATCTACTATCGCACGGTGATTGTTCGAAACGGACAAACATATCGGACAAATTCGGGATCGTACACTGTGCAAGATGTACGCCCAGCATCCACTAGTCCAGCACCAATCACGGGCATTGCGGAACGCTCAGGTGCATCATCTGATGGCTACCCTTACGTGTTGGTTTCAAAAGAGCGTCGAACAAAAGACGTGAGATCCACCGCTACACAAACCGATATCGTGAACCCGAACTGCGTACCAGGCCATTCGGTTGTCCATGGTGCTACGGTGTGTTCGGGGGATCTGTTGTTTGAAGACAATTTCAGTGGCCAAACGATTGATCAACAAAAGTGGCGTATTGAGAACCGTTTTGCGTCGGAGCCAGAAAACGAGTTTGTAGTCTATGCCGATTTCAAAGAAAATTTAAAACTTCAAAACGGTAAACTCTTAATTAAGCCCACACTCTTCGAAAGTAAATTTGGCCCCGGTTCGACGAACAATCATTTCCGGTTCGCCGATGAGTGCACTGGTGATCGAAGCTCTCGCGACTGTATTCGAGATACCCAAATTGATTTTGACATGATTCCACCGGTGCTAACGGCGCAAGTGTCCACGTTCAACAGCTTTCGCTTCACGTATGGGAAAATTGTGATCCGAGCAAGACTACCGCAAGGAAATTGGATCTTTCCGCGTAAGTCTTTTGAAGACACCTCGTTTGCCTTTAATAATTTGCCTAATCATTTTGGGTTTCGTCTACAGAACTGTACCTCATTCCAGCAACCGACTATTACGGTCGAGATGGATACGCGTCGGGACTGATACGCGTAGCGTTCGTGCCTGGAGGTCCTCGTCTGATGAATCAACTGTCCGGCGGGTTGATCATAAGCGATACCGAACCTGCTCGCTGCTCGAAGATGTGCACCTTGAAAAAGAACATTCAATGGAACGCCGACTACCACGAGTACGGTTTACGATGGACACCGCAAGGCGTATGGATGGAGGTAGATGGCGAAGTTTATTGTTCGGTTGATCCCGGAGACGGTCTGCATCGCTCACTTCCAGAAAACCGCTCTCAAATCGCAAAACTCTGGAGCATAAGCGGGAACCCAATGGCTCCGTTCGATAAGGATTTCTATTTAGCACTTGGGGTAGGAGTGGGTGGACATCACGACTTCCATCAGTTTGGAGAAAAGCCTTGGAAAGATTTGGGGGTCAAAGCAATGTACACATTCTGGAACGCGAAAGATAGTTGGTATCCCACTTGGAATGGCAATTCCACGTTAGTGGTGGACTACGTCCGTGTGTTTGCCGTTTAATATATTTTTGCCGCTCGATTTCTGGCGCAGTAGGCTACAATCCGGGATGGGATCCGCCATCGGGAGATTAGTTGCTCGGGATGTTTAATTGCTGCTCACATTAAGAAGGCATCAGTCTGGAACACGAAGCATTGTTCAGAAGCATTTTAGAGTGTACTTAAACAAAACCACAGTTTTAGTTATGCTGGCAACCCGGCGCGCTTGCGCAAAATATAAACAAAACAAACGTACTCTTGTGTGCGTGAGCTGTCAAACGCGAATAGATTCGGAATTGGATCTGGACATCATGGCTAGCATCGGGTGAAAAGTGGAGCGTTTTAGGGTTAAAATCGGGCCAGCAACAGACCAGTTCAGTGCTAAACTTTCACTTTCAGTGTTGCAGGAAACAGAAGATTTGAAGATTTACCGTGCAGGGTTCCGTAAGTAGCAAATTGGCTTTCCTGGTTCGTGCTCCCTCAACCCCCGTTTCTCCATGTCTCCCGTTTGTGTTGCCAATGAAAGGCCGAATTTTTGCATGCGATTTGTGAAGTGATTCGGTTTTGCAAAGGAAAGAAACTCTTAACAAGCGATAATAACGATTGTAATGTTTGCGCTCGTCAAACCGACCAGGAAGATGCGACTGTTCGGTATGTATACACGTTCGCCTTTTTTAGCTGCGATGTTCTGCATTAAGCATTCCCGAAATTCCGATCTTCAAAGTCGAAAAGGTCGGGCAATCTGCCACATTCGGTGCAGTTGGACACAGTTCCTCTCGATCCTAAGTTTGTCACAGAGAATATTTCGCACGAAAATGGCCGGTCTAGGGGTGGCGAAAACGAATCAAAAATGTCTCACGTTTTAGCGCCACGTAGTGTTGCGCGCCCGAACAAATCTCTCTGGTGCATGTTGGAAGCTGGGAGCTTTCTTAAAATAGATCATTGCGTAAGCAAACATCAGAACCCAATTCGAAACGCACGCCTCAGACGGCCCGGACAAATTTTGTCTTAATGGTCTACCCAGAACGGGACCGCGGGACGATGGTGGTACCTCTTGATTTGCCGCATTTTGAGTACGTACGAGGCGACAAGCAAGAAACCTTGAAAATCTTATCTCTACCTTTGGCAGACTCGTGTTTTTGCTTTATCTTGCCGCCCTGCCTATCGCGCATGTTTCTTATCATCTCCCAAGGAACGCTACCATAGCGAAGAGAGCGACCGAGAGAGGAACAACAGCTGAGAAAAAGACTTCAATGCGCGTTATCCTTCTGGAGCTGCCCGTTAAAGTCGAAATTTGCTCGATGGCCACCAATCTTTCGATCGTGTGTGCACAACACGTAGGAACTTGGGCACATTGGCCGTCATTGGCGATGTTACGCTTCGTAGGTGTATCCAAAACGGGTATAGAGCTTCGATAAGGTCTTTCGTTGCTAAAGGTTTCTCTATTATGTCGCTCTCCGTGTAGAATGAAGAGAGCGAAGAGCTTATCTCTTTTGGTGTGAAAAAAGGCTAGGCGTGGGTCGGACAATCGCATCCATACATTTGGGCAATTCTTTCACACGGTTGGTTTTGGAGCGATTTAAATGGAAAAAGGTAACAATCGTAGGGCGCTGAGTTTCAGTAGTGTCCGATGAAAAATGCTTATGTTTTCGTTTTGAGCAATTGACCCTTTATTGCTCTCAAATAATTCCTTCACTATTTCTAGAATTACGAAACAGATTTTGGAAGCAGAAGTACCATATCCAGAGAGATGGTACATTCCAAGACAGCCATGTCTTATATTCATGAAATTATTACCTAAACCCTTATTTTCGCTTTGGTAACTCAAAGTAACTGGCAATCGACTACCGATACGATGAGTAAAAGAAGTCCACGAAGCAAACAGGCCCTAGGAAGAAGCAGCATGGGTCGCAAGCTCAAGTCACATTAATTTATCTATGCCCCCCACTTAATTAAACATGCTTCTTGCTTCTATGTCCTATGGGCACATACGAACGCGTTCATGTTGGCTCGTGGTGAGTGAGATGTAATACACACATACGCACACAATACAAATTTGGAAGCAACATGAGGCAGCGCCAACCACCGCGGCGCTGTTATGCTTATCAAAATACATTAAACCGTAGAAGACCCCAACCGAGACTTCTTTCTCTTTCCTCTGTGTGGTACCTTGGTTCCTGTTGGTCGTCAATAGCGCGATTTTATATAAAGTTACGAAGGAGAACACCGATAAAAAGAAAACCGTGGTAACTCGCCTGCGCCGCCATAGGGACTCGGAAGTTAGTACAGTGTTAGTAGTAGTTTATGCGCTTGTGGAGGAACGCGGATGGACGAATGATCAGAAGCCACTACCAATTCACACAACTACTTAGCGGATTCTTGGTCGGTCGCGACGGAAACTGGCGGCCCAATCACTCACACATTTGTGTGGAGTTTTAACGGAGCGCGGAACAAACGCTCTCGCTGCGAACAATTGGAGCGTATTCAAAAGGCGGCGTATCGGCGACCGTGTTCGTGGTACCCCGGAAAGCCGAAGGGATCATCTGGTAACTCACTGACACAACGCGAGCGGCGATCGCGAAGCACATGTGAAGGACTTATTGCATCGGACGTGCTCACTTCCGACGCGTAATCGGTCTTGTGCGGAAGCCGGCCGCTGCTCGTTCCAACGCGCGGAGCGTGTTCTTTGAAATCGAATTGTTAGGACAAGGTTAAGGTTCGTTCCATTTTACAAAAACAGTTGCAGTTAAAAAGTAAGTACAATCTATCAAACGCAGTAGTTGATGACAAAAACCGTGTTTGTGCCATTCTTCTTGTGGGTTTCGCATGTGCTGCTGTCGTGTGATCTTGTGCACTTTTCGGTTATTCGCGATGGACAGTTTTCCGCCAAACTTGCCAATAGAACGAACGAATGGTAGCAGACGATACCATAAATTAATTGGTCCCAAAAGAGGGACCATACGCAGAGAATCGTACGGTGCAGAATGTAATACTTGGACAACTGGTAGATACTACGTCGCCCGTAAATGTTGCATCGAGTCACTCGGTGTGTGGCACAGTTTCGTATCGTGTTATCGTAATTGAAGTTCGCTACAGTTTCGCGATTTGCACGGTTAGGTTCGTTGGTGGATGATGCGTTCAAATTCTTTTTTCGCGTTGACCTAACGAAACCTTGCACGAGCGCTGTGTGAGAGAGCGAGACGTCAGCACCGGGGAACGAATGCTTCAGGGAGAAGTGTCCCGTTTTGATAAGAATGTTTACGCAAGCTCAACACATATCTGTACCGCGAGCTGCGCTGTGCCACGAACTGTCGCGTTTTTCTTTTTCGGCATTGGGTGAGGCCAGAGACTTCAATTAGGCTCCGTCTATTTAACAAAGCGGTCGATTCGGTTGAGCGTTAGACGGTCTGGGATCGATTGATGCGTTGCCTTGCTGCTGGTCGTCCGTTTGGCTCAGTTGATCGCTGTTGAACCACAAGGGCTTAAGTGCGTCCCGTTCACTTCCTCCGCTTTCGCGTCGGAATATAATTTTTCAAAGAAACCCAGAAAACATTAGTGAACCCAGAAGGCACCCAAGGAGCGAGACTGGGGCCCAGCATTAGGCGACACATAAGTTGATATGGTAATTTGCTAATCCTGGATCTCTTTGTGTGCTGTGACATTTCTGACCCTTAGCAGACCCTATGATCACAATCGGGGAGAGAGAGGGATAAAAAATAAACATGTTTCGCTCTTCAAGCGCACATTTTTTGATACCAAGAAAACATCGTAGTCTCGATTATTGGGAAAGCGTAGTTTGTGACGGCTTGTTACCGGTTTAATACGATTCATGTCGAAAGTTGGTCCCAGATTGGTCCACATTAAAATAAGTTGCTTTTCTATACTTTGAATTTTTGTTTTGTGATAAATTTCCCGCATCATCCAGAGTCAACGCATGAAGTATCGGATGTCTGGTTATATTTAGAACATATGCATCACATATCAAGCCCATTAGTAGTCATGGCAACAACTCCAAAAAACCAAAATACTTCTTTCTGTGTTTTTCACGCCAACTACAACCCGCTAGAAGCGTGCTCGCCAAAAGGAATCCATAACCAAGAACCATTTACGAACCTCGGCGAATCACACAAATGCGAGGATCGTCGAAACGATTTCGAGAAAGAGCGGCGCGCGCATGGGCATTCGATCGTCAATGGCACTCCTTCGCCGTAGGTTTTGTTTTTAATCAGTCAAGCATTGCGTATGCCAGTGTTCCGTTCCGCACAAGAGTGTATGGATGCAGGCAACCTCATGATTGTAGAAGATTGTGGCCGTTTTGTTGGTAACACGCCCTACTCGTCGCGGCGATGATGCTGGCGAAGATGTTTCCCTGAAAATGTGCTCGCTTCACCAACACACACTACGCAGTTAACCACCACACGCTGGGTTCTAAATGACTCTGTGCTGTGCTTTGCGGTGGGATGGAGGGAATCGCTGCCGCGGCGGCAGTGAACCCGTTGATAGATACGGGTTGCGCATGGAACGACGGCTTCCTTTTTGCTGACATAAGCATAAGTCACAAAGCCAAAGCCGCATGGCTCTGCATACATACGCAAACATACACACATGCACACGTCCCAGCAGACTTCTAGGCTTCGATCGTCGCTCCGGGAAAAACGGACCACGGAGGGGAAACGATCAAGATCTTTGGACTTAATGTAAACAAACTCGCATCTATGTGTAGCAACTACTGAGTGTATGTGTTTTCCGGCGTCTGCCGGCTACCCACCCCCGACCCTTTTCCTTTCTATCAGTTCTCCGTAGCAGAAGAAGCATAAAGATTTGAACGACTTATTTACTGTGCCGGGCTCGTCAAGTAGCCGATTTCTGAGTCGTCGTCTCCGGTCCGACACCAACCTCTCGAGAATGATTCGTTTTAGGGGCTGCGAAGGCGCATACGGACAAAAGGTAGAGAAAGAAAGTCTTTTCGTCGCAGAAAATATGACCGATTTTTGTTGTGAGTCTACTCGCCAAGATGCACAACTTCGGGGTTGGCGGGAGCTGGTGCTGGATTGGCCAAAATGTGTTGCGCACATGTGACTCGAAGGAAGGCCAGCTGGAAATGTTCTCAAATGTTTCTCGAAAAGGAAGAACAGGAAGCGTCAAGATCGATCTAAGGCAGAAGTTGCCCACGAAGAATAACCATCCGATGCCGAATACGAAGGTTATGTTTGAACGTTGTGTACAGGAAAATGTAAACATTTAAAGAAAAGGTCAATGTAGAACTACAAAGTGGTGATGTACATATTAAATGCATCTATTACTTTATTTTTCTTTTATCACAATCCATGTATTACGCCATAAAATGATGGAAAACGAGCACACTTGCGTTTGTTTCCATCGGGTTTCTACCTTGCCCTCTGATTGAGGTTTTTGTGCGATTTTAAACCAAATTTGGTTGTGTGGTAAGGGAAACTTCCCCTTTTTTAGTCGTGAACGTTGGCCTTCTATATGGCCACTTCGATATGCGTGTCTTGCATTTGTGTTTGTGCACGCTTTCGTTATGAGGTGTCCTAGGGTGCCATTGAAATCACCGTCCCTGTGACCGGTCCTAAGAACACGAACCCGGAGTGCGTTTGAGTTCGCTGCTTATCGAACTTCGGGTAGGACCTAGGTAGCAACAATCCGTTATTAAACTTTTGAAAGAACATAGTTTTTACCCATTCTATCGGATCTTTCGTGAGTCATCCCAATGTCTCTTCTTTCGATGAAAAGTTAAACATGATTAATAAGCATGACAAATATTTGCTTGTCGAAAACTGTTGTGCTGCTATTCGTTTCTATTCTATTTGGCATGGATGCTGTTCAGGAAGCAGGAAAACATTCTTAACCAGCGACAATGATGTGAAATTTTGGAATGGCACTTTCTCATTTTCTTTCGATAGTCTTTTATAACGAATCTTTGATTTTCATCCAACTGCCCTTTTGCAGGCTTGAAAACAACAACTGATCGACAAGGTTTTGGACGACCGATCAGTGAAGATTATAGCCAACCTATGGTTTATAGATTATTACGAACCCTCGAACGATCAGCAGGCTTCTAGGTTGTAACAGAAATTGGTGCCTTTATTCCACACTGCGGGTCGCGCCATTGAAGAGGCGTACGGTTCATAGGTCAGCACCGGGTTTGCTGAGCAAAACGCAGCAATCCAACGTGACTCGATCAACATCGAGGCGCAGAATCGAAGAGAAGCCGTACCAACCAACAAACAACTGCTGCTACAGTCAGGAATCGGAAATGTGGTGCATGCATAATTCACGCGCGGTTTGCTCCACCACGGCCATCGCACAGAAGTCACTCAGTGGCCACAGCGACGGCCAGAAAACGGAATTCAAAGCAAAAGGTTTATCGCCGATTGACATGGTTTGATGCCAAGAGACCTTTTTGTATTGAACGGCCTGTTGCCTGCGTCGTCTCTTTCCTTCGGTTATCGAAATCAACCCTTTCGCTGAAGCGAAAAGCTGAGACTGGTGGACAGTTATGTGTTAATCTTTGCCATGTAGATTGAATCAGCTAACTCTTTCACGTAGGATCTAATTGTCTTTTTAATAACGCTCCTGGTGGTCGAAAGTAAAAAGATGTGTTAGTGCAATTATTTCCAATACTTGTGGTGGTGGTGTTAATCTTTGGTGCTCTAGAATTCTAACCAGTGGTGCGTGGTGACGGGATGATGTGACACCTGTTATCAGTTCTTTAAACTCTTGTACTCTGTTACTTACTAACACGATAACACGTTGGCGGCGCGTGTGTCACCGGTGGTGTTTGAGTTATTACTAACAACCTGCGGTAACAGTCTCGCTCTCGGTGATGGTGGTGTATGAAACGGTGTCGTAAACGAATGAATATCTAGAAAGAAGACTCGTGCCCCCCAACAATCTTCGCGATGAAAAAGTCAACGCGCCAAACACGAATGTCGCGATACGTAGGCAAGCACTCTCCGAAAATTGCCTCCTTTGAAGAGATCCCCACCAACAACAACAACAATGAACACAAGATCGACAGTAATAATGGTGCCAGCAAAAGGAAGATCTCGCTGGTCGACAACTCCCCCGCTGGTGTGCTGGAGGAAGAGGGATCGTCCTCGGTTGAGCTGTCGATCGGCGAGTTACCATCGTATATTGTGGAGAAAGCGTCGATATCTTACAACGCCGCCGAAACGTCGTCCGGTGACGGCGAAGACGATGGTGAAGATGATAAGACGGCAGTGAAGAGGCAGCTGATAAGTGAGGCCGCCGGAGCGGATTCAACCAATAGTAGCAGCAGCACCAGTAGCAATAACAGCAAACCGTCGAAGCGCGGCCGGAAGCGCAAGGAGCGAAAGCAGTACCGATGCGAGGTGTGCCAAAAGGATTTCATGGGGACGAACGATCTCCGGAAGCACCTTCGAATACACAACGACGAGCGCCCCTACCCTTGTCCACATTGCAACAACCGGTTCCGGCAGGCGGGCTGCCTGAAGAACCACATCGCTTCCCAGCATGGCACGGACGAGCAGTACACGTGCGATTTGTGTGGCAAATCGTTCCCAATAAAGGAACGGCTGCGACTCCACATGCGGATACATACCGGCGAGAAACCGTACAGTTGTCCGTTGTGCGCGAAAACCTTCGCCCGTGGAGGACAGGTGAGTGAACTTCTGGGATAAATTCGCCGTGATTCGTGATTTGATTAGTTTCTAATATAATGTGTGTCGGGGAACATTTTTCAATGTCGCATCCGTTCAGTAAACGTTGTACGGAATGGCTAGCTAGTGAATCAAAATACTTCTTTGAAAGTAACGAAACACGTGTCTCTGCTGATGATGCTGATCACCATCATTAGTGCTGCAAATTCAACAAAAAGCACGTCCCAAAAAACCCACCTACTAATATTACCGGTAGACTTGGCTGCCACTAACGGGTTCGGTCCCGTCGGTTTCATCGGTCGTCAATAACGTTCCATATGATCCAATTATTATACATTGTTGTTGCCTGTGGGGATGTGTTGGAGTGCGTGTGTATAACATGAAAGGAATTTTCCTTCCAAGTCCGCTTTATTTTTTCATCGCAAACATTTTCGGCTGGAGATGAAGACAATTGTGTCTCATGATATTGTTTTTTCCTATAAAAGAGGCGTAAAAAACTACAAAAAATAAACGAAACGCAAAGGATATAAGGTAGAGGCTACGGAGGGACATCTAACGGAATTCGACGTCGAGCACAAGAATATGTGTCACAGACCGGTGGGCCCACAGGGAAACAGCGTGCTGTAACGAACGTTTAACTTTATGTTTGACGGTTACTTGAAGATGGTGTTCCCGAATACGGTGCAAGGCTGAACACCGTTTCTGACGCACAGAGCCGTCGATTGCTTTGAACAGGGGAATTGTGCTCCATTCCTCCGTGCACCTTTCCTGCGGCGGTCCGGAAAAGAGAAAAGCGCGCTGGTAAACACGGTACGTGGCAATGTTTGTGTAAGTAATCAATTTATCATGTTTTTGATTACAATCACCTCGTCACCGTGTCTTAGTCTTGAGCTTTCTGGCCAAGGAGTACCGATTTTTAACCGAAAACCGGGCGCAGTTTTTATGCTGACGATAACTTTGCTCGTTCGCAAATGTTCATGCATCTTGCGGCACAACTGGAGAAGCTCACTCCAAAGGCTTGGCGTTGTTTGGTGATGGAAATAATTAGACTGGCTTCGAAACTTTTCTCTTTATTTTGGTAGAAAACGAAATATTCTATCACTATAATTATCCAATTAAAAACAGTGCCTGATTACGCGGCACGTGCAGTACGCGCTTATTTGTTTAAATTTGGCCCTGCAACGGAAGGTTTTCGGCCGACTTCACCTTTTTGTTGACTGGAGCGGTGATTCGAAATCTAACAGACGAAACGAGATTTCGTCCGCTCCTTTGGCCTGAAGTGTCGGTGGAAGGAGCGAACTGCCTTCAGAAATGGGAAAATTCAGCGTGCGCGGAGATATTGCCTGTCAAGGTTTGAACGGAAGGAAACAGTCGGCATGGGGATTCGGTGGCCTCGTTTAAAGCGGGACTTACCAGGAGAAGCAATGATGTTAGAACGTGAGGGAGTGTCAGAAACAGGCAAATAATTTCCAAGAATACTCATTCGTGAGGCTGGAATTCTGGCTGCAGTTGAGGGGTCACCCAAGAGAAAGTAAATAAGCGAACGAGTGGCAAAAAGAGAGGGACAAAGAAAGAAAAGAGAACTATGGATGCCAGGGAAAAAGGGGGGCTTCATTGCTTCCTGGTTTAGAAAAAACTAGAGTCCTGAAACAGTGCGGCAGCGTATTGGTCAACCGGGTCAAGATTTTGTGCGGTTCATCGACATTGCATGCCGTCGGTTGGTGACCTTCAAGAAGCGATCGTTGTGCCAATGGCTCAACTGGATCATACAATTTGCCAATGCGTTGAATTGATTTTTTATTAAACAAAAATATGTGGAAGGATGGTTCCCTACTTATAATTCATATAGTCCATATTATAACTGCCCAGCATTTGAAGTTCAATTTTTATTCTAATCTGTTCCTCTGGAAAAACCTTCATGATTCAGAAGCAAAATAAATGGCTGTAATGCCTCTTAAGCCTCTAATTATGGTTGAATATGTACAGCCTTGGTTTTGTGCTCCGATAATACAATACAAACTCGCTGGTTTGTTTGTTTATACCCTCTCCCGCGAGTGGGAGGAATTGTTTCTTTCCGCCGGGTGAAAGCTGTCAACGGCAAACTTCCTAACTTTTTCTCCCAGCGTAGCCGGGTGTGTAGCCTCGGGACGATTGCGTTCCATTTCTCTCCAAACGGTGCTGTTCACGGTTTTGGTTTATTTGTTTTTTCTCCTTACGCGCCCTAGTTGAGTCTCAGGCCCAGTCAGCCCGGGGGACGAAAGAGCGGCGTGATACGGGGTCGACACAGGTCTCGCGATAAAATTATCAAAAAATAGGGAGTAGCGCGTGCGGGATTCAATTTATAAACGGCAAATACAGTTTGGGGTTTTGATGATGTACATTGTTTCATCTGTACTTACCCTCCGGCCCTCGGTTCGGGCTTCTCCTTCCGTTTTTTATCCCTTTTAGCTGACACAACATTTGGCGACGCACAACGGGGTAAAGAAGCACAAATGCGACCAGTGCACGGCGGCCTTCTCGTGCGCAGCCAATCTCAAGATGCACCTGAAGAGCCACATGGAAATTCGCGATTACACGTGCCACATCTGCGGTCGGGGCTTTTATCGGCCGGACGCACTGAAAAAGCACCTCCTTTGCTACCACGCGAACCTGAAGGCGTTCCATTGCAACATCTGCAATAAAATGTTCAAGGGGCATTTGCCGCAGCACATGCGAACCCACCTCAAGGTACGACCGCACGGATGTGCCGTTTGTGGATCCGTTTTCTCGCAGCGTTCGCAGCTGATCGTGCACCAGCGCATTCACAGCGGCGAACGGCCTTACCGCTGTCAGGTAACGAACAGTGTGTTGCTGGCCAATGTCCTTTTGTTTACTAATTTGCCTATGTTTATCCCGTCCGCCGACAGGTCTGCTGGCAAGCGTTCGCGCACTCGAGCGTCTTGAAGCTGCACATTCGGAAGCACACGGGCGAGAAACCGTTCGAATGTCCGCTCTGTCCGTCGAGCTTTTCTCAGCTGCCGCATCTGAAGAAACACATGCTGTCAATCCACCAGCAGGACAAATCCTACCTCTGCCAGAAGTGCAAAGAGTTCTTCAAAACCAAGATGGATTACCAATTGCACGTCACGGCATGCTACAATGATCCCGCAGCGGTGAAGAATTTGGATAACCTGATGGACCCAATGGTAAGCAGCCCTAGGACAGTGTTTTCCAACTCGAGTGCAATTAAAGCCCTGCTCTTTTTGTTCTTTTATGCAGTACCGCCCGACGGAGAATAATGGTATCGATCCGCCGATGACCATTTCTCGTATGCGTTTTTTGGTCGCCATTTTGCTCAAGAAGATCTCCACGGATGATCGGTTGAAGGAGCTGGGATTCGACAAGCGGCTTATCGATAACGTTTTAATCGACTCCCTGAAATGCGCTGGCCGAAAAGTGGTGGACGATAAAACATACGACGCGCTGGAACGCTTGAAACTGAACGTGCAGGAGCTGCTGGAGTGGACGGTACCACCGAACTACATGGAGGGCTTCCGTAGCGCTAACCGCAGCACTGAAGAGCTGCTGGAGGATCTGACCAACTGAAACAGTGGCACATGTATTGTTGGGGGACAGCATCTTAGAGTTGATGGTCCTAAAAATGCTGCACACTAACATCATTTCCTCTCTTTCAATGCTCTTTTTCGCATCTTTAAATCTTTCTCATTATTTTGTTGTTATAAGAAGGTGCGCTTCAACCGGTTACGATTCTTTGGTGGAGGTTTAACTGGATTGGATTATGATTGCTCTTCGTTTTTGCTCACTTCCCATTGATGATCACGAATGCTAGTTGAGGTAACAGAACCCAAAATCATGTTCGTCAAAACCTGGAAGGGAAAACACAAAATTTGTTCCTTCGTACCTTCCGAGAACGCACAAAACCAAAAGATGTCGGAGACGCGCCACCATTTAGTGTGCAGTTCGCTAGCGCACGAAAACTATGCCATACCAAAAATTAGCTTCGTGTTGCCATATTTTTTTATTTTTTTTTTATCATATAGTTTAGTTAAGGGTTATGAAAACGGTTACTGAATTGAAGAGTTAAAACTCTTATGTCTGATCGTGAAATTGAAAGTGAACTGGAAGAGAATACAGCATATCTGCCTTAGCACAACTTTGTACACCTAGCCTAATTTTGCCACAATAATATCGCCATTGTTGTCCCTAGTCTGTACATTACAAACCCCATTATTGCGTAATTAATCTTATGCACATTTGTCTAGTATTTAGGCATATGGGTTTAAGCTTCTATTGTTCTTGCTAACTGTTTGGGCGCACATTAGTTGTGGTTTATTTGTATTTATTATTCCAATTGATTAAACGGAAATGATCAGCTGAATACCAAAAAGGGAAAGTATCCAAAACACTGGATAAGAAACATTAAGCCAAGGTTCATTTGTGATTAGCCTTTAAATCACAACGTGTAACTTTCAAAGGCCATGATACCAGTTTACTTTGCATTGAACAGTAAAAATATGATCGAAATGTGGACATAGAACAGTGTCCTTGCAAAAGTAAAACACAGTCCAGTGGAAGACGGAACATTATAGTATGGAGTACCTCGATGCGCGAGGTAGTGGAAGCCTTCGTGTCGAATAGAGTTCTATTGACATCCGTCTATACTGGGGAGCAAAAGGAAACTTTCCAGAATTCAGATATTCACGTAGACGGTACAACGGTAGTTCATCACTTATCTTGTGATTATCGTCTCTCTATGTAACCAAATATCGCCGGGTGTTCGTTTCAATCGATCGTTCGCGTAAGCCAAAATCGAGGTGGTTTCGCATCTACGAAAATAGTTTAGTAAATTTGTATCCTATTGTTCCTTGGTGTATCGATGTGTCCGCTCCTCCTGCATTCTTCTAGAAAGCAACCACTGGCAAAATCAAACGTTTCAATCGAAGCGGACGAAGTATTGAATCGTTAAATAAAATATACATCATTTAGATAAAGAGCGCTACTAGGAAAACATGGAAAATTATTACCACACGCAATTGTAATAATTCAATTTTCTCTTTAGCAACATTGTTAGATAAATGTAGTAGCGGTTTTGGTGTAGCAATGCACACTACATAACTCACGTAGGTTTTTATGGTAAGAATGTGAATTTTTGCTACTATTTGGCAGTGAATTTGTTGTCCACATTGGTTACCGTTGGTGAAAACCAATGTCATGAAATAAAACACATAATATACGATGTGGAACAAAGATCAAAAATCCTTTACTGACCCATACACCTGTGTGTAGATTTATTTATCGTGTTTTTCTGTTCCGCACGCACACCAAGCAGCAGCATGCACGTGATGCAGAGGTCCTAGAGCATTCAAGAAACAACTGGCGCAGTAGACTCTTCAACAAACAGCATCTGAGGGGCTCATTGGCCAAGAAAACTGCGCACATTCGAACGGGAAGAGATTGCTTGCTTGAAAATATAAAAAATCTACAAACCTTTGCACACACGTGCCTGTGGCCCATCTGTTGCCCAAGGCCTCTGCAGTGACAAAAAAGATAAAAGTTCCCACCACGCGGCAGAGGGCGGCAAAAAAATCCTTCACAAATACTTCACCACACGAGCAGAAGGCGCCCAACAATGCTTTCCGCCTCATAATTGTCGCCCTAGCCTCGATGTCCCTATTTGGTGCAAAAAGTGATCAAAAACATACGCCCTTCGTGCAAGCGTGGGTCCGGGCGAGAAGCTAATTGAATTGCTCACTTTTTATTACTTCAACTTCAAATATCAAGTGCACCGAATTTCGGTCGTATTTCATCACGCAGAACCGGCCTCATGAGAACCATTTTAGTACAAAGGGGTCAGGGCTCGAATCAACGTAAAGAGGAGAATGTTACAGCAAGCTACAATAACAACCTTATACGGGGTGGCTTTATTACGGCCATTTACAGCATTTTATTGCCGTCTATTTTACTACTAATTTTCAGTTGCATCGGGCAGAATATTTTACAAAAGGTTCAGTTGTATTTGTGTTGTAAAACTGCCGTGGTTTTTGAGGTATGCTTTTTTCGATCTCAACACAATGTCCGTTCGTCCGAATATTTTTTAACGGTGGGTAGTGCAGCACAAGTGAATCGTAAACTTGTTTTCGTTCCAACTTCACTCTTGTTCGAAAGGTACAGTGCGGCTTTAATCGTTAGACCATTCAATAGCGAACCAATATAAACGACTGTAAGTGCATTCAAATGCACATATGTTTTTGCTTCTCATCCGTTTATCAACCGGAGTACTGCGGTTCAGTTTTCATAGCATTCGGTCGTACCGTGCAAAGGATCTTGCCATTATTAACTCTTCCACGCGGATTTGCGTGGCTCCTTTCTTTGCCCTTTTTACGCATCGAAGGGACCGGTGCTACCGAGCTTGCCGTTCTTCATTGCTTACTGGCTCCGGGTCGCAACCACCAACCGCACCAACCGGATGGCAATCACTCCAAACGCTCTTCGGCGGGAGGAGTTCGGAATCAAAACGAACGTCGATGCCCTCCAATCGACGACGGCACGGGTGACTTGTCGAGTGGAGATTGCATTCAAAGTTAGCAAAGTCAGCATACACAAACCAGCATCGGCAGGGTGGTTCGTTCAAAACAGTGCCGGGAGAAATATGTATGTTCCTCCTAATTGATCTCTCATCCGAGTTCCCCGCGGACAAGAGCCTCGTAGAGACGGGAGTATTTAAATTTGTTGTGAGTAAGCAGAAAATAAAACAAATTTTATGTGGAAATGGTACAAGTACGTGAGCGCATATTATATGTGCTCTGTTCCACATCGAGTCCCCTGTTCCAGCCTACACTAGGACGATTTGCGGATTTTCTTCTTCGTTCGGTCTGGCATATTTCCTTTCTCAAGTCCCTGTGTGTGTGCTGTGGGTCGCACCATTTGGTGCTATTTCCATTCAGCATTTTATGTTTCCAACAAGGTGGAAGCCAGGGCTTTTTTTCAACTTCCTTCCATTTCACAATTCTTCACATCCAGCCTTCGCGAAATTCAGCAACCCTATTCCAATTATTTTTACATTCTATCAACTCCCGACTGCGAGTTTACGGCCTGCCCACTCGAGCCAGCGCGAATGCCCCGGGCCCAATCATTCGATGAGTCCGACCCCGCGCAATGCTCCACTTCCAAACGAACCTTCGGCTAGAAATGGCCAAACAGGCCGGGCCGGGCCGCCCTTTGGATGATGACGAACGGCGTGGGGCTCCGTCGAGACTTTCCAATCGCATCGATGCTGATTCCCTCTTTCTACGTCCCATCTTGTCAACGAAGGGGCGGCAGTGTAGTTCAGGCAACTCAAACGACAAATCGGTGCGGCCCGACACTGTTTAAGAACGGCTAAACGAAACTTGGGACTTGAAAAAGCAAAAAATTCCACACGGTCGGTGGATGGGAAGTGAATGGAATCTTTACATTTTCGCTTCCTTTCCTACAGCTTAGTGGGAATATTTTTTGTTTTGCAGTCGTGCTGTGACGATTCTTATTACTCTGTACGATTGTTCGCCAAGGCAGCGTCTTGTCCGATTCCCGGCCAATGTTAAGCAAACGGTAACGATGCCGTACCAACTCCAAATTGACACGAAATTGGCAAATGATAATTGAATCGTTTGACTGTCTTTCGTCTCAATTAGGTTTTGGTTGCCCGTCCTGTGGCTGATAAACCCGAACTAGAAATCCTTACCTTTGTGGCAGGACCACCGTTGGCTGGACTTTTTTGTACCATACTTAAACAAATTCGACAAGATACTGCTGCACTTGTTGACAAATTAGTACCTGGAATATGATGAAAATTGTTTGATATCTCCATCTGATCGATCAACAAAGGAATGATCTAGCTCAAGCGAAGACGCTGATTTTCCATTGTAGTCGCCCCTAGGCCTATCTTATTTCAACTTCTTCCCAATAGAAAAAGGGTGTCTGGATGCCAACATGTCTTACCTTCGTCCAGCAACGTTTCAATTCTGTCCAATTACACAGTTGACTGTCGCTTTTACCAAATTCTACTGCTGATGTGATCGAAATATCCAAAGCTACGGCCTCGCTTCAGCCTACTTGTTGTAGTTTCTCCTTCATAACTTTTTCAAAACGTAGAAACGGAAACTGAAGGAATCTAAACCGACAAGGGCGAGTTCTCACAAACGCTTTGCTGGCACATGGTTTCACCCCCGAGAAACAGTTGGGTGCACTGCATTTGCTTTATCACACAACTCGTGCCGTGAAATTGTGAGAAAGAAGCAAACGAAGAGAAAGAGAGAGAGACACAGAGGGAGGTAGAGTTAGTAACACTGAGAACACGAAATAAATGCATTTTGCCAACATGCGTTCCTTCGTTAGCACATCTCCGTGAGATCTCGAAAACGGCGCGGAAATGACAGGAAAGAAGAAGATGGAGTTTAACCCGCGAAAGCTTCGCAAAACGTTGAAAAGGCGACTCATGGCATGGCGTATAATGGGGGTGAACCAAGGATATGAAAAGATTGCACCCTGCGAGCGGAGAACTAGCGATCCGAGCGATCTACTTTGGCAAGTGAAATGTAACAAGGCTGCGCGCGGAACGAGGACGTTTTAAATGTACGTGTGGGTGTGTAGTTTTGTGCACAAACAATCTCCTTGCCATCGTTCTCTCTTCGTATCTCCCTCCCGCTCTCTCTCTCTCTTTCTGTGCCTCTCTGTTCCTCTCTATGTTTCTCTCTCCCTCTGGTGGGCTACTGGTTCACCTTATTGCTATATTTTTCCACCTACAAGCCCCGGGACTGCGCGCTGCTGGTCGCCGGCTGGCGGCCCTGCCGTTGTGTCATATACATTAGTCAGATTTTTGCTCCGTTGTAATGCATGTACAAGCTTTCCATTCATCGTCCTGGCAGTGAAAAGGACGGCGAAAAAGGAAAGGCATTTGAAAAGAGGTGGCAAGAAAGCGGAAGAGAGCGACGGGGCGGACCACTCCCAGCCATCGCGCCAGGGTCCCGCGCGCAAGTCCTCGCAGCCATCGCTGACGCCGCCGTCCGTCGATGGGATGCTGTAACAAGCGTCTAACCCTGCCTCCCGCAAGCCATTCGCGCGGGCCCCACGCGTCTATCCGATCGAAAGTGGGACGCCGGGCTAGAGGGATATAGCCCACACCAGCCGCCCTACGCTGAAGTTTCACCGCAGCCTTAATATCGAACAACATCATCAACAAACGGCAACTGATTCGCCGGGGTTCGGGTTCGTTTGGTACGGTTCGGTTCGTTCTGTAGATTGTTGCGCTTGCAAGATTTTAATCAATAATAGTAAATTGAAAAAAGCAGCATTTCAGCTCCTTCTCATTTTTCGATTCTCCGCCAGCCACGCCAACGAGAGCGCTGCGCTGTTGTGCACAGTACGGAACGGGTAGCGGTGGGTCGCAGCATTGAGATGGAATGACGAACGGGGTACTGTGTAAATGCATCGTATAAAAAAAGAAGAATGCAGCATCCATGGACCGCGTGAGAGAGATAGAAAGAGAGAGAGAGATAGATAGAGCGAGACTAAGATTACGATTTTCAGAATCGGAAAAGCGCGAGCATTTCCACTGGTGCCGGCGGGGGCATTTTTTCACAAAACGGATCGATCACCAAGACACGGTGTGTCGGAGATGAGAACTCGAAGGCTGTACCTTCTCCTTCGTTGGAGGTTAGTACAACCTCTTCGCCCACCGTTGTAGGCCACGCCACGAAAAATTAATGCAATATTATCGTAGTAGGCATCAGTGAACAATCACCCAAAGAAACTACATTGACATTGACTGATGTAATGAAAAAGAAAGTGGAGATTTCCAAGCCTTTTCATTTGGTTAATTTTGAATTCTCCTGCATGCGGAGGATTTTTATTGGTGAATATCCCAGCCATTTCGAACATTCATTGAATCATTTCGTATTTATGTGTTTATTGTATCAGGAATGTGCACAAATCGATGACAAACCCTCCACAGGTTCTAATTAGGGGCACTCGGTTGCTCTGTATGGTATATGCTACGGTTCCTCCGGCTACGGAAGGCTGTGGGAAATGACGTTCCCATTCGTATCGAGCAGTTCGGAATGTTTTACCGTCTGGAGTGGTGGGACGAAGAGAATCTTACCTTCCCCCGCATGACCGCCACCAGAGTGGTGGAATGAAGCGCTGCATATTTTTACTCCAAATATTTACACCATTAATCATGTAATATATCATTTCCTACGGAAAGAGTGGATCGATGGGATTATCGTTCGAGTGTGATTTGCATTATTAGCGTCGCTACATCACCCTAAAAAAATCGTGTTGTTTCGTGATGGTCTGTATTTTCTCGCATTGGGTTTTGGCGTTACACGGATAACAGTATCTGATAGTATCTAGTATTTAGTATCTATCTACACGTACAAAAACGAATATTTGTCTGTCCGTCGTCTGTTCCGCTATTTCTCCAAACCTACTGAAGCAATTAGCGTGAAATTTTGCACAGCGTAGTTTGCTGACATCGATGGATCAGCTATCGGCGATAATTCTGACGCGCCGCAAGTTCAGCTTCTCCGCCAACTTGCACTGGGTTTCCCGGAGATCGTCGTCGTGACTCGCAGCGTCAGCAACGTCGTGACCAGCTTACGATCGGCTAGAAGCGGCCTGCGCTACCCTCGCAGCATTTTCCCTTAAAGTTGCAAAAGCTGTCGCTGGAATTTTCTTTATTGCCGCTGTAATTGTATAGAAATCGGCCACCGAAAGAAATGGGGATCGAACGTAGGGTAAGACTCGTAGAAATGCCCGAAAGAAAATCATTTTCCGTCGGAAGCTTCAGCAAAAACATTTAGGGAAACGCTACTCGCGCTTTTCTTCTCTTCTTGCCGCAGAGGTTTTCGAATGGTGCGTCACTTCTTAGCCGTTCCATTTTCTTCTCCGGTTTCCGTAACACGCTGCCAGCGTAATTTTTTTTTTTTTAAATCGGAACTCGTCAAAACATCGCCGTCCCGACCAGACGACTCGAAAAAAAACAGTTTTCTGTATCCGCAAAAACACAAGGGGAGCAGAAGCGATTGGTAGATAGCATCAGTGACGTGCATACAATGTTACACGCAACGTTGCATGCAATGTTGTGTGCAATCTTTTGTGTAGAATAATGCACTGGAAAATTGCACCAAAATATTTGGCAGGCAATAATACTTAAACGGTCCTCTTTCGTGAGGATTTTAACACGAATGCACCTTGTACTCCATAAATACTCCATATGGAAAGTCACAAGGTTGGAGACAATACCACGGAGAGAGAAAATGTAAAGACCGAAAAACAGTTGTTGTTCTTAATTTCATCAGCGGTCTTGTACACTCTTCGCTTTCGGGCAACCGTGGGCGACACCCGTCTTCCTGTACGCCGATTTATTACGGCGCCAATGGAAAGTGAGGCGCATCGTGGCGCTAAAAGGACCATGCACAATACCATGCACAGTCCGCACAGCACCTCACAAGAGTGTCGCGAAGAACCCGCCGGTAAAAGTCTGGTGTAAATTTTTTAATCATTCACTCGTATTGTTTCGCGCCGGTAATGTTGAAACCGTACAATGGATGCGACACATTTGCTTCTTTTGTTTTGTCAGCCGCGAGCAACATAGGGTGGCGTGGTGCTCATTAGTTGCAAACCAGTTCCATTTATCACTTCCGCTGGTTGCTGGCGTGGCATTGCGAAGGCTGGTGTCCTTTTTTTGCACATTGAGCGATTTGGGCACACGACGGAGGAGAATTGCCGAGGGGCTGAGATGCTTGAGATTGATAAACGGAGCGAAGGAGGGACATCTAAATTATTATTTCACAACTCTCTACAACACAAATTTTAGCAGCAAACCAATCACAAGTCCTGTAGCCGTATTGTCAACTCTTCCGTCCCCACCAATGCTAGCAAGCAAACAAATATTTATGACACACGCATGTTCCCAATGAATTCAAACTTTTTGTCAAAGTGTAGCATTTGAACACTTTCAGAGATTCAAATCTCGTTTTATACCTTTTTTTGTGGGTGGTCTTGCAGTCACCAAACTTTTACACTGCCATGAATGCAGTGTTGCCGGTTTTCGGGGGTCAGCAGTCGCTGAAATACGCGGTAAAACGTCCCACGAAAGAGGCTTGAAGTGGCTTTTCCTTAACCATTCCGGACATAAAGTGGAAAAAGGGTGTAGGGGACGGAAACTCATTTTTCGAAAACAAAGCTACATGTACATGGAAAAGGAAAAGGGAAACAGAAATCTGTCGACCGAAATAAAAAGGCCGCTTGACGGCGAAGATCGCTTAAGGACAGTTAAAGCTACAGAAATAATTTCAAGCAGATTTTTAAACTCCGCCTTTGACGGTTTGTAACGTATCAAAGCTAGTTGAAATCGATTGGAAACGTAGAAGTACTACCATACGCAACAGGGTAGTTGAAACAACTTTTACTTTAACACCATTTAGTCGTGTGTTGTCAGGGCAAAAATAATTCAGGACTCAATCTGTAGAAAATGCACTTATTCGTGAAAGTATTGATTCAGTGCGCGAAGTCCTTTGTTCTTGTTTTATAGTCGGTTTAATGTTTCGCTACTTCCCTAACGCGTAGAGTGAGTTCTTCGTTTAATAATTGATATTACGCTACAACGTAATGTGTGTAATTACTTTGCTCTGTCACTTTCTTGTGGCTTCCTCTTTTACTTCGCACACCATGTAGCAGTGTGTCTTTGCAAACTTCTTTTGATTAGCTGTTTTACATAGCTTTCATTTTCCTCTTACGTGGAATAAACTACTGCACAAAAAGTCCGTTCCCTGTTACATTAGAAATCACCACACACACTCCAAATGAAAAGTCTTGGAAGCATGGCATTTTGCACATGCCAGGCACCATGCGCCTCCATCAAGAGTTGGGTGTTTCGCTGCCTTTAGATGTCATGACAAGTGTGGAAAGTATCAGCATAGAACAGTACAGCAAATATTGTGAAACGTGAAGGTCAACGATGCAATTTATACTTACGTGAAAAACGTGAAGAACTCAACTCAATGAAACGTGAAGGTCAATGATGCAATTTATACTCACTGAAACAGCAAAAGTTTGACTTTGTTTAATGATGGGTACGGGTCATGTAGACCTTTCTCAATATTTTTACACCCAAAAGAAGAGGAAAAAATACATTTCAAGTTAAATGATTACAATAACATGTACATTGTTTCTTCTAAAGTGATTTTACAGATACTCTTCAGTGTTGTTTTCCTTGTTTGTCCAGTGTTGCATAATGATTTTTCTTTCACTGTTTCGTACACCTTAACTACCTTGTATTTGGTTGTATATATAGTTCTACTATTTGCACAAATATTTCCCATTTCTCCCGGTTCCGCGGAATCATCATTTTCATTCAACTTTTTCATTAAATTCATGTTAAATCACTTCCAGAGCTCATCTTGCATCCTTGGCCGAACTTGTGAATGAAACACCGTTTCGTGGATTGATTGCGGCTATCATTTTTATGATAAAACCTAATTGTGGAATTTTAAATTTCGTTCTCCTCGCCGTTTTCGTGTTGAGCTTTGGTTCACATACATGGTCTCAGCTCTTTAGGATTTCTTTGATCCTCCTTCGGCTTTTTGTGGATTTCGCATATCTCGCTCGTCGCTCGTTGCATCCATACACATTGCTAAATGATTCGACACTGTCCGTAAGTTTTAAGTACACTATATTCAACTTTCCGTGGTTTGATGCTAATATGATTAACCCTGTGTTATGAAGGGTGTGAACGTTTCGTTCGGTCACGTTACTTTGTAGCTCTTATTTCTTACGCCTTAAAAAATGATCGATAAAAAAAATCTAAAAAAGTTTTATTTAAAATAATTACTTTTTGATAAATTCGATTCGTTTTTGTTTCCATTTACACTGTTTTCCTGCCGCATAGCTTGGCAATATTATTTGGCTTCTTGATGTATTTCTCTTTTTTTGGCCTTTGCATTAATATACTTTGAAACACGCATTGCCGTGGTCAATGATGACATTTGCTAGATTCAAGCATTTTCTTTTTACAAGCGAAAACCTTTCACTTCCAATCGTTTTGATACATTCATGGGCATCCGACTTTGGTTTGAGTTGCCATTTCGGTTCGGTTTCATAGCCTCCCAAGAGATTTGCGACATCCGGTGGACCATTCAGTTTGGATCATTGTCACAGAAATGAAAACTTGGAATAAAATTGCTCTTTATTCATACCACACGATTATATTCATATGTTCAATTGAAACTTTTAACATCGCCTTAGGTTTTTCGGTACGATCAGACGTGCGGAATCCCTGTAATTTGGAAATTAAGTCTCTTTCTCTATTGTGGGGCTTGTGCAAGTAGTTTTGGATAGTATAGCATTTGACAAATGGGTGCCCTGATCTTTGTCCCATCTGCAAACGTGCACAAGACACTGCATTCTACGAAGGAGGCTGTTACTAATCACATTTACTTGACTTATGGTTATTACTATCACACACAGAGGTGCGACTACGCAAATGGGTCGATCAAGTGAAAGTGTCGTTCACGTTTGTTCATTGTTCTCTCTGCGTATTCGATTATTGTTTTTCTTTCTTGACTAGCTACAAAAAGGTAATAAGAAATCGCTAAAAAGGATTGAAAACAATTATACTCTAATTTGGCACAATAAACTAGTCCCTCAAATGGCCGGCTTTCAACCTGTTGCCTGTACCATGGCGCATGCATTGCTACTAGATTTGTGTGCGCCACGTGTTTTCGGTACACATTCACTTTAACAGTTTAGTCTTTAACAAATGGCAATTCACAAATGATACTACTTAAAATCATTCTCCAGATCTGCTTTAATGTGCTGAGAAGAAACAAAAGCGTTTAACGTTGCCGACACAAGCCATAGCAAATCGAAGAGCCACAGCATTATATTTTTTGATGCACGAACAGTCTACGTCTAACCCGAGTCGGCCGAAGAAATCGATGTCGAAATCAGTTGCACAAACAAGTACTGGGTCGCCTTTGCCGTTACATCACTTCCTTGTTTCCGCGAAGGTTGGCTGATTTAATGATCTGAGCAAATACTCATTAAAATCTGCTTTTTATAAGAAGCACCAAAGTAAAGCGCAAACAGCACGTTTAAAAGGCATGAACTGTAACGCACTCAGCGCACACAGAGTTACGATCGAGCCACTTTCCCCATTCCCCATTCGTCCCAGAACGTCATGCAACAACGCACCGCTATCTGTCCACGTCAAAGAGGATTGGCAAGTTGTTGAATAAACAAAAATCACGCGAACGAGTTTGTCCCGAGGAAGGAAGTGTCCTTCCAGTGTCCTGATTGATCTCTCGGGAAGACGGAAAATAGTATCGACGATCTACTTAGCATTTTTCGTTGCCAAAGAGACAACGAGCGTATTGGGCAAAGGTAAACAAATCCGGATCCGAACGCATTCACATGGACATTTAAGGAGTGTCAGACACCACGAGAAACAAATATTACAACAGTACCTTTCGCTAAAAAATTAGTAGATCGAGAAAGAAAAGTGAACGCTCTTGCTCAAGCCCCTTATCTGACTTTGTACAAGATTGGCGTCGAAGGGATAATTAAATTTTATACATTCATTCAGAGCGACCGCCATTTTTGTCCTTCGGCTACTAGATTGCAGTATTTCCTGACGCATTTGTCACGGTCCAGACCAGGTTCGTGCCTACAACGCGTGTCTTGCTGTGTGGGTTGCCATTGAAAAAGGGGAAATGTGAATAGCGCCGACGGTGTAAGGACGGACGGTGTCGGTGTACATTTCAATTTCGCCATTGTTTGCAATACGAATTGACGGTGAGCGCTTTTGAGAAAAGTTGAGAGTGTATTAGTATTAATTTCACCATTGTTGCAATCGAGTAAAGTGGAGTGCAAATTAATTTTGTGCAGTTTGCTTTGCACAAAACAAAAACGGAACGTAGTAGGAACAAAGTCCCGGCCGCAGCGTAACCACAAACAGTGAAGTTGCCTGCGTTGCCTGGTTCGCGTTGATTTGAATGAAATGTCTTCGAACACATCGCCTGTTACACGACTGCCACCGTCAAGGTCGATGAATTGAACACACAACCAGAAAATATGAAACAACAAGCCAGTTGATTCGAATGTGTGCCAACATTCTGTGGTTAAAAGCTGTACTTCTCGAAGTGCAGATTTTACGAGTGTTACTGGGTAAGCTGCTTTCAAATAATAATTCCCATGTTACATTGCACACCGTTGGTTCTGGATTCTTTTCTATGCCCTGAATAGATGATAAACCTTTTTCGCATTGTTTTACGTACGCGAAGAAAGGCAGAACTATGAGATTGAATAGTTTGCGAAGATACCTGTTCTAAACAAAGGCACGTGAAACATATAACATATAAACCTTAAACAAGGAACTCGCGCGATTGTATGTTCTGCGCCGCGGCGAATGTCCTAGAATCAGGTAAATCTGATGCCGACTAGCCATGCTTCGGGAACGTGTAGAACGAATAGGAGGTGACGGCAAAAACTGTGTCTTTATTCATCTGAAACAGTGGCAAAACGAAGAGGGAAGCCTCGAGGATGTTTCACAAGTTGCTGCTACGCCGTCGTGTAGTCAAATTGTCAGCCGTCAGCAGCCCGAAGCGTGCACTTGCACTCATGTCAACGGCAACTGCACTCCAGCGGGAGTTTCGATAGCATGTAATCTCCACTTCCTACCGTAGAGGGGTTATGTTTGTGGTTCTGACTGTTTCCCACCACTGGTCCTCCGCCTGTCACTGCACCCTTTCTCTTTATTCGCGCTGCTCCACACCGTGCCTAGCCGAATGGGCGATAAATTGCTAGTGAAGCGTAAATTTTGTCTGCACCAGAAAATTATAAGGGGGACTATTCAACAGCTTCACCCCTTTTGCATAACTAGTCTCAGTGCGACTCACACAAACACCAGCGATCCTTTCGCAAGGTTGCACTGCTCGGCAAGGGATATTTCAAAATCTTATATAGTACCCTCTTATCGGGCCGCTGAATAGGTTTTTGGGATTCGAATCGATACTGGCATAATGTATGCATCAATCGAAACCTAGTGAGGGATTCTATTAGTGGCACCAGTAAAAATCTGATAGGAAGTAATTATATGCAGCCAAGTTTAAGACTTGAGAGGAAGCCGGAAAGTTTCTTCCATAAGAATGGTCTTCACGCAAAACCAAAAAGTTTTTCGAAAGTTGTAATAATTTGCGTTGAAAATCGCGCGACACGTGGCCAGCCATTACGTCGCCACGTGGACACACTTAATATGTTCTTACGTGATGCCGTTTGTGTGCGTTCGTTGACAATTTCACACACCTCACATTAACAGTCTGGGTTAGCTAAGTAGGAGCTGTTTTGGTGTTCCATTTTTTTTATTAGTACAAATCGTGAATATCCCAAAACTTGTAATCGTTTTGCCTCATCTCTGGGAGCGTTCTGCAGAAAGTATTACGAAGTTTTATGTGCTTATAGCTTATTCGTATAATCTGATGTGCTCTTCAAGCATAATAAGTAACCAGTACCTGACCAACGGTGATAGAGATAGATAGCGGGCGACAACACATAGTTTTCGAGAAGAGAGAAATATATGTCAAGTGACACGTTCCGCCTATGACACATGCACAAGTACAACTTGCCACGGCCGCGGGGAACTTTTTTTAAAAATTACATCATGTTCCTCGCATTTGAAGGGCAGCGTGTGTAAAGGAAATATAGTTTGCCCGCCATGTATTCTTAAGTGTGCCGCAATGAAGCCAAGAAGGACGTCGCGATGGCGTTATGTGCAGCAAAAAGCCAAGGGGTTTCTCAGTTCCCTACCTTCAGAGAGTCAAGATCAACTCACTGTCTCGTAATGAATTTTTGCCAACAACGAAGGAAAATGTGATGAAGATAAAGGAATTAAATGGAAAGCGGTCAACACACCGATCAGCATATGCACCGTTGCATCGTACGTTAGAAGGATACTTCATGAACCCTTCATTTCTCAGACATTTCCTATTGTCGAAGCACACCGTTCCGCCCAGACTGGTTGGGCGGAATGTCGGAAAAAAGGTAAGTCGTTCACGTCACAAATGGTGGAAAAAGGAAGCAAAAAAGAATTGCATTTGTTGCACAAACGCCAACGAAAGGAGATCCGTCTCTTGATTCGATTACTCTTCGTCTCTTAAAGATGCCCTTATCAGACGAGCAACAATGACAAAATATTTTACATATCTCAGGCTTATCCACATTCCTGACATTTATGCATAGCTCGTTGGTGCTTGAGTTTTCGCTTTCAATCCTTTTTTCTTTGTTTGATTGGAATATTTGACGTATACCCGCTTTACGAGCTTAAGCCGAGTAATGTTGGATTCCGACGGTGGATAGAAAACTATAAAACATTGATAATCCTTCTATTGTCCACAATATTGTACAGTTAACTGATTAAGATAACTAAGCAAGAACTAACATGAGCTCAAATATAACAGAAATTAAAATGTACTTCTTTCAAACTATGGGTTAAAAGACTTTTTATAACTTTTTCCGATGCCCAATGAAAATTGGTTGTGCGTTTAATATTAGCACCAGCAGCACATTGGAAAGTATAGCACAGCTAGACGCACTGCTAAACAGCACATGGGATCTGTGGCGATCGCTTTGAACGTTATATGGCCGATGCCAACGAAAAGTATTTTTCAAACAAACCCAAACACAAAAAAACCTACGACGCCATCTGCTGGATGTTCACTTTCCGCCCGTCCGATACTTTCCCGGTGAAGCACTAATGGAAATCAACGAATTCCCACCTCCGCTGCTGCGCGACAAACCGCGCTCAACAGTTGAAAGGAAGCCGAAACACGAGAAACCCCCGTCGCCGTCGCCACGTTAGGTTCCGTGCTCTGATTGCAAACCGAAATGCCGGCGAACATCACAACAAAGCATTAATCTTTTTGTTTTTGTTTTGCTTCTGTTATTTATACACCAAAAGGAAGCAGCAAAGCCACACCTCAGCACACGACGAAAATTGTTTATTTAACTTTTATCCTTGCTGCTGGCCGTGCGCATGCAACGCAAGCAACACCCAACCGGGAGGCCTGGTCAATGGGTACACGATACGTTCAATCGATTCCGAACACTCTCGTGGACAATCGTGGCAATCGGCCAATGGCAGAAGAATACCCAGAGAATAACGTGCTATACTTTCAAGGTTGTAAACAAATTGGACTTTAGTGGAAAATTCATCAACAAGCGCCGCTGGAAACATACTTCCGTCTAGGTTTTGTCACCGATGGACAACGTTAATGTCTTTTTATCAACGTGGTCAGAATCCCCACCAAACAAACATGTCCGCGGGTTTCGGATGGTGGCGCACTCGTGTTCTCACTATGTATGTGTAGCTGCTAATTCGAGAAGGTTATTACTAGCGAGGGTGTACGAGGTAGTTCGCAGCATACACCAAAGTTCGCCCACAAGCCGTTCAGATTGTCCGAACAAGCAATCCCAATCAAAGATCTCTCTCTTTCTCTCTTCTCTCTCTTTTTGTCTCTGCATTTCTCTCTTGTTCTGAAGCGAACATATTCTAGCTTAACCGATTGCAGCTTGCATACTGTGGCTGTCATGACCAGAAATTCCAGGAAACATTCATCCCTCTGCTCACCTGCCAGCCCCATGATTCCTTCCAACGCTCACTTCCGGGCGTAAGTTTCCCATTTTCCCCCTTCGTCAGTGAAAGCGGTTCGAGAAGCATTCTCCCACTCGGTTCCTGAGGGTTTGTATGTGTGCAGCTTATGATGCGGCGAAAACTCGAATTAATCGTATTATTTCAAGACTGGAAAAACTCTTAACGCTCGGAGAATTTCATTTTTCCGCTGTCGTTGCCCTCAGCAGGGAACATATGACCCATGGTGGTTCGCATATCAGTGACGCACTTTCGGTAATGTTCCTCGTGGCACATCACGACTCGTGATGCTCCAGCTGGAACCTATTGTGACGTTTGTGAAGTCTGTGTGAATGAGTGTTCGTCTCATTGTATCTTGTTCCGCGTGCTTCACCATATCTATGCACTTGCTCTTACTATCTGCGGCGCTCGCCGAGTCCCTCGTGGCGGTGCCGTGCTGAGGAAGTTGTTGTTGTGAGGAGTTTTGCTGCTTTTGTTAGCTTTTCAATTGTAAATATTCTTCCTCTGTTTGGCCGCAGTGTTTCAGTTTCGCACCAATAGGTCGAAAGAAAACATGTTCATCCTTCGCAACCGCACGCAAACTGCAACCCTTAAATGACCAACAGAGAGCGGAATGTGCAATGAATCAAAGATATGAACGAGTTCCTTTTCCTCGATTAGGAACTAGAAACGTGTTGCATCCGCGACATGCATTTAAGGGTTACGAAAATAAGCCATTCAGCCTTCAGCAACCCTCGGAGCTCGGAGACAAGAGAAATACTTCGAACGTAGAAAGGGACATTCACAGTCTCCGCGCAGTGTGTCGTCTGAAAGCCGACCCCTGATTTTGTCAAGCAACCAAAAAAACCATCATGAATTCGCCCGCCAGATACGTGGAACGTAGAACTTGCCGTAAGTAGAATCAACAAAATGATAATGCACGGTACACCATTGCATTCGCTTACACCGCAGGGAAGGGTGCGTCATTGCTGGAGTACTGGGTGCTCCATGTTACGGCTCAGTGAAGCAACCAATCCTTTCATTCATTATTCCAATACTTTCCAACAGCCAGATGCGGACGAACCGAACAATGGAGAACACAATGGAGCAAAAATCATATGAGCAAACACTTTCTCCTGTCCGCAGCATTGTCTCTCTCTCTCTCTCTCTCTCTCTCTCTCTCTCTCTCTCTCTCTCTCGCGCTCTCTCTCTCTCTCTCTCTCTTTTGCTCTTCTCTTTCTCTGTCTCTCTTGGTCGTGCTGTGTTGTTACAACAAGTTCGCGTACTCTTATCCAGACATGCATGTGTTCCGTCCAAGATTTTCTGTGTTAACATACATTCTTTACTTTTCCATTCTTGCAGATGCAACTGTTCCGACGTTAGTGTTGCACGAATGAAGATTGTCCTTAGAAGACAGACATAACAGAAATAATAACAGCAACTGGCAATTTAGTTTGGCAAATTAAACTTTTGTGGACTAGAGAGCATCGCTACCAAAACTGCAATAATGTATGCCCCATTTTGCTGCTGCCTTCGTGTCCATTGGCAGGTAGTAATATAGGAGATTAATTTAATTCATTCGAAACACATCATCGCATCATGATGATGGTACGACTACATTGTTGTTCATTCCTTGTGGCAACAGTGGTCTCCTGGCAGTCGTCGATAGACGCTACCCTACCACTGGAGTGCTTACGCATTTTACCGATTCTCCCTCCCAATAATCGTACGACCGTAGCCCGTGCTTCGCTCGAGTTGTTCTGTCCCTTACGCAGGCACAGGTTTAGGATGAGGACAACAGTGCGCCGAACCCGGTTATTACTGAATCCTCTAATGATGTCACGCGGAGCGTGAGCCATGGCTTATGCTGAGCAACCGGCGGCGGCGAAAGTCTGCACCGAACGAAAGCTGTCCCTGACAAGGATGGCGCGTGTGGAAAAGAAACAGACACACAAATTAATGAGCACAAAATGGCGCAACCCTCCCACAATTGGCAACCTCGCGTTGAATGAACAGGCGTTTCTCAACCGAGAGGTAATGCTACCTTCACCGTCCCTTCGTAGGTCAAAAATTAAAAAAGGAACGAAATTGTTGAATGACTGAGGAATAGGGCTCACTTTTGCGGAAGTTTTTAATTAGCTATGCCCTATGGTACGGCGAGAAAATGTCGGTTTCTTATCCGGGCTGTGAGTCGCCTGAGCCATTTTGCCGTCTTTCCGGTTATCTCGAAACCCAAATTAATCAGGTTATTGCGGATAAACTTGGCAACAATAGTTGTGCCTAAAAAACTGATAATTGCTAGACATGAATAAACATATTACACGATAGAGATTAGGGAACAACATAAGACGAACCAAGGCTGACCCCAGAGAATGATTTCAATTGTAAGATTTGATAAAAGGAAGCGTTACAAAATAATTAGACAATAACAAACGAATCACGCAGTGTGTTTTAGGTTTTGTTAAAGTTCCACATGTTGGTACCAGATTGTTACTGGGAGTTGTGTTCCTCTTTATCCATTGCAAACAGCATAAATCTAATGCACCCGTACTTGGTGTTAACCGCGTAAATGCCTTAAAATATCCGTTGTGCATACGCATATACCAATAGCATACATATATGAAAATATGCGAACATGTTTTGATATATATACGCTATTTCTATATGTGTAAACTCGACTCTGCAAAGCATTTCTTTAGTTCCCCCCGTTTCCGATACTACAATGTACTTTGCAAAACGAGTCTGATATTTGTCACAAAATACCAATACTGCTTGTTATTGGTATACTTTATTGAGCTGGTTCGATCATCCATTTTTACCATTTCATGTTTGGATTTCACGCCACAAGCATGTTAGTTGATTTTCCACTGGTGTTGCCGTTTAGCAAAAAAAAAACTCCTCAGTTACGCATTTCTAAGGTTACATCTTACGGCAACTGGATGCTCACCGTTAGGGCAGAGACGCAGCTAATCGTCTCTATGAAATAAGTTCTTACGCTTCCGGCCGCCATCAACAAACACTGGTATTTCCCTGTACTGTTTACACCCAACAATGGCATTCCTACTCTCCTTCTGTATGGATGATCGGCTATTTCGCCATAAACCAAAGCACATCGGACATTCTTTTCCTCTTTGGGTCTTCTTTTTTCGCCATATCTACGCTCATGTCTCAATGATTACCTTAAGTACGGTACATAAATAAATTCGTTAAGGTTTCGCGAGCATTTCTTAAAACAGAAATTCGTGTTATAACCCTTTTCCGTTCGTTTGTCTATCGATCTTACTGTATGGTCTTTGGCCAACTCCTGCGGTCGCCTATAAACGCCTTCCCTCTGGATATACTGATGGCGAAGATTGCACTGTAGTTTCTTTTTATAACAACGACATTGCGTGACAGCATCAGGACTGCCTTATTGTTAATAATTTTCTTTGGCTGGGTCGCTCTCTTAAACTTTAAAATAAAAAAAATCAGGCGGGACTAGCTTTCAGCACGTGAACGCCACTGCTGCGCCAAAGGAAATATGGTAGAGTGCTAGCAGTGTGATGTCTCGATGATCGCTCGTTATGTTTGACTCACTTTATCCGCTATGCGATCATCAGCCAACAGCGCCATGAATCGTAAAACTTCATTCCACAAGCTAACACATAGTCCGGTCGAGTTTGGCACATTGTTATGCTTTTCTTTCTGGCAACGATGGCTGTTGGTTTGGTTGCCTGCAATGATGATGTGGATGATGGTGTGCCGGTTTGTGTCTCATCGGTCGCGCTCATTTCTATTACACCACTGTGCCATAGCTGCCCATGTACTCGTCTGACATACGCGATCCGTCGTAGTTGTCGGACTCTTCGTTGCGTATACATATTTTCTTACGCCTGCAATAAAGTGGTGTTATTTTGAGTGCGCTTTCGGTCATTCTGGATTGTCGTTCTTCGTCAGTGGTAGTTAAGGCTGCTGCTTTGGAGTTTTATTTGGGGAATGGTAATGCTCCGATCGATAAATTGTAGGGATAGGTTCATCCGAGAAAATACTTGTGATAGTTTGGGTTCTTGTTATTCCCGTCTTTCGATCGATCTTCGAATCGAAGAACAAAACGAACGTGAAACAAACCGCGACAGAGAAAATCTGTTCTTTCACACGAAAGGAAAGAAAAATTTACATCGATTGGAGAGGTCGGTCTAGTAAAGGAGGACATAATTATGCCGAATGAAAAATGTTCTACACAGCTCGAACATGACCGAATATGCGTTTTTCTAGCTTTCTTGGTCTTCACTCAGTTTTCACAATATGAATGATCGGCACAAGCATACACTTCCTCCGCTACCAGATACTAGACGAACGATTAATTATCATACCGTGCCAGTCTGTGCGAACAATCTTAGGCCACGGAGTGGAAATGCGTTCTTTCATACGCCATTGCCAGCAGACATGGCTCATGTTTGTCCTTCAGCAATGGGTTTCATTCTTGCTGGTTCAGGTTGTCGAAAACACGTGTTGTCTTTGAGTTGTGTGTCGAAAATATAAATGTTTAGAGAAGAAATCCCGTCAGACATTTCAAAACATCGGTTCCGAGCACATCTACGGTTCACTTTGTGATCGCGATCGTGTGTCCGTAAACCGAACCGAATCCGAATATATAGTAAAAAATATGAACATCAAATTTAATTCACAGAAAAGCCATGAACAGTGACAGAAGGCCGTGTCTGGGAGGCTAGGAGAGTCTTGTTAAAACGACAGCAACAACGATGGGGAAAAAGCTGAATAGCGCGATTGTGACCTGTCACACAAGACTTACCTGCTGGGTGGTTCGGGGCCGATTTGATCCTTTTTTTTCGCTTTTCGCTTTTTCTTCGACCCGTAACCATAGTTATCTCGAGCCGTCCAGCCAGGGTACATTTCCATGTGCAGCTGACGTTCCTGGCGCGCTTTGTCATAATAAACGCTCTGTTCGTCTCGCGACAACGAATGCCACTTGCGACCGAGGATCTGATTGATCGCTGCCGACTCTTTCAAGGTACACTCGGCGACCACTTTCGCGCGCATCTCCTTCATGTACAGCATGAACGCATTGAGGGGCTTCTTGATATGTGGCCGATTGGGCTGCTGATTTTGATGTTGCTGTTGCTGCGAGTGTTGTGTGCGTTCAGCGGCGCATTTCTTCTTCGAGCTGCCACTGCCACCACTGCCATTGCCTGTGCTGTTGCCTCCACCACTGCCCGAGCTTCCGACGCTCTGCGCCCGTCCAAACCTGTTGGTCAGCTCCTGTGGAAGATCGATTGCTGACTTGCTGCCTGGGCTAAGCCCTACCCCGTGCTGCCGGGCACTGTAACTGTGGGTGAGTTCCGGACCCGCGGGGTTTCCGGGGCTGGTTGCCACTCCAGCTGCGAGCGCTGCGCTCTGTTCCTGCTTTACCTGTTGCTGCAGACTCTGGTTTAGCACATTGTGCGTATGGACCGAGTTCAGTAGTGACTGTGATGACTGGTAACGTGAATAGAGGTCGCTGGCCAGCGTAGTGTATATCTGTAGCGATGATGGGTACGAGTTGCGGAAGGTGGGTGCTGTAGAGTACATCGAGGGTGTGTGCCATGAGGGTGGTACTGGCAGCATGTTGGAGGACAGTATCGATGGGTAGGGGTATTGGCTGGTTGAAAAGGAGTATAGCGACTGGCGGGCAGATAGACTGATCGCCTTCGAATCCAATTGGTACGGGAGTATACCGCAGTGCGCCGGAGGTGGATTGGAGAGAGGATCTTCGTTGCAGAAGAACTGAGACAGTCCCATCTTTCCCATCGTCCCGGCAGCCTGCAGAGCACTGGCTGTCCCACTGGAGTACTGATAGGGAGGCAGGTAGCCCATAGTGAAACCAGGGGAATGATCTGGCGAGTCCAGCTTCCCCGCACTGCTTGTTCCGCCGCTGGCCGAAGCGACGCCACTAGCAATCGCCGCGCCAGCACTCACCGCAACATCAGTCCCCGCCCCGGACCCAGCAGTACCGGAGGCAGCATACGGTGGACTCAGGTCTTGCCGGGCTGCTGAGCTTTTCACCAGATTTTCCGCACTTTCAGTCAAATCTATTAAGTTAAACTTCTCCTCGAGCAGATTCTCGGAGGATGCCTTCTCATCCTCCCTGTCTCCCTCGTCTTTGAACACTTTCACCTCATCGGTGCTGCCGAGATCGTCACCGGCGCTAGTCGCCGCCGTCGCCGTCGTCGCCGTCGTTGTCGAGCCGGAATGTGAGTTTTCGTTTGTGTTGGGCATTCTGGGCACATCCAACCGCTTCCTGGCCTCTGCTTCTTCTTCCGTCGCTTCTTTTTCTTTACGCCTCCACCGCGGAAACCGTCTTGGTGGCCACTGCACATAAATATTGCACACCTTGCTTAGCTCGGTACGCCTTCCTTATCCTTGTTACGAAACAATGCACGTGGGCGTACAACGGTGACGGCCGTGATAATGGTTGCTTCGACAACAGGGCAAGCAATACCATTGACATGAACCGATTTCAGGGCAGATTTGCAACGCACGCACACAAAGAACAGTTTCACGATTTTTTCGCCAAATGCAACTGCTTTGCTACTAACGCACACAGCTGCACACCCTACGACACCACATGCTTTAGATTACTCCGATGCAACTTTTACAACTCAAGTTACTTCGATTTTCAGTGGTACACCATTTTCACGCCGCATTCTCGCAACGCACGTTGCGTTCTTCGCAGACTTGCCCGACCACTGCAAACTTCCAATCACTTTGTCATTATCTTTGGCCCAGCACACTTATTTAAACGAACATTTATCCAAGTAAATTACGGTGAAACCCACTTTCAAATCCCTGTCCACGTTTACTGTGCTACTAAAGGTCGATGACTAGATCGGTTACCACACTATTGCACGTTTGTTCCATTCATTGAAACTTTTCACTGCATTTTCCCTTTTTGCTCTTGGTTGCAATTTTTAAATAAATCTAATGCACAATCAGACTTTTCATCTCTTTTATGGCACAACACATATACACACTGGTACTAGACCCGGGCAAATAAGCATCCCAATATCCTAACATTCTGGTGGAGGCGCCTTATGGTTGCTGCACGATAGCACGAAGAGCGATGCCTCCAAGATGTTCAGCAATGCCCAACGCTGGAGTGAAAAACATCTAAATTTACCTTTCACGGTGTAGAATCTTTACTTTCGTTCACTGGCGAGTATGGCACGGTTGCGGGTTCTCCGCCGTAAATGAATGAATGGCCATTACACGACCTAGCGGCTTGCGAAATACATCCGGGCAGCTACAAAGTTGAAGAAGAGTTTCATTTTCTGCTGTTACTTCGGAACGACGCGAGATACTTGGATCCGCATAAGCATAACTTTATGAATGTGTGAACCCACGAACGAAACACACACGCACTGCTGTGGCGACGGTTCTAAAAATAAACGCCAACTCGTCGTAACTCGTACTCTCTATTTACCTCCTTGCCGGGAAACGAAATCTGTGCCTTTGAGATCGAACCGTGTGTCTCAATCGCAATAACCGCAGCAACACCAAACACGACAGGTTACGAGCAGTTTCGATAGCTCCGTGAGACATTTTCGGTTTGAGCAGCAATTTCCTCCGTTGAGAAGACCACTATGCCATCTTCACACATTGTTCCACTCGAGGATTTTCAACACAACCAATATGTTTCTATTGCACCGTCCCTCCGTTCCGTGTGATCCATGCAATCTAGGCAGACCTCTTAGTTATCACCTAAACCATTATCACACACTTGGGACCGCAAGGATTTGCACAAGTAACGAGTTGAATGAGACAGGAGATTCTTCTTTTTACGATGTTTCTGGTGCTGCCAGTTTTGGTGTTTGATAAAAATGCTCCAAATGTGTTGATTCTCGAATGACAGAAAAGTGAACAGAGACTAGGAACGCAGAGAGAGAGAAAAGTTTCTCTCTCTCTCTCTCGATTCGTGTTCGGGATTTTCGTAGGTTGAATCGGGAAAATCTCTTGGAAATTTTGTTTTTCTTCAGGTTTTTCTCGTTGACGTATGTTGTTGACACTCACTCCTTATAAAGTTTATCTCGTGAGTTCCGACGATTCGGTGAGTGAAAGCAGCCCCATAAAAACTGCAGATAAAATAAATAACTATTTTAAACAACCATAGAAAGTTTTTTACGTTAGGGTAACGTAAAAAACTATTACTAAACTGAACGACTATTACACATAAAATGATAAATAGATGGCTCTTATCACACTAAAAAATTCAGCATTAGGGTGTATGAAAAGTTTGC
This sequence comes from Anopheles bellator, assembly GCF_943735745.2. NCBI lineage: Eukaryota > Metazoa > Arthropoda > Insecta > Diptera > Culicidae > Anopheles > Anopheles bellator. Next base: position 164,199 of record NC_071285.1, on the reverse strand, counting down.
CTGATTTAGAATACCGATTTTGAAGATCAAAACGATACCATAGGTTTTATGTTTGTTATACTTGAACGCGTGCAATTAAGTGCTGAATTTCATCAAAACACATGCAAAGAGTCGTAGACGCAACTCCCGATAAGGAGAACTCTGTTTCGTTAGTCATGCTTCCGTTTATCACAATTAATAATCGGGCTTATCACAAAACTTCGCTCTCCTGATTTGCTATGAAGCAACTCGGATATTCGGATAAATGGTTAAAAAATCACATTGAGATCAAATTTCATTCGCTCATTTTTGTTTTCGTTTTATTTTCTCCATTCATGTTCATTCTCCTTTCTTTTCATTTTCATGTTTTTGTCGTAAAGAAGATTCAACTTACTCAATAGTTTTCGCATGGTTTATAAATATTATTTACAGTGGGACAATCGACAAAAAAAAATCAATTTCCGCTTTATTTGAATGTTCATATGAAGAAGCGAATGTGTTCGTGCAATGGGAAAAACATTGGCGGAAACTTTAAGGTACACCATTTAGATCTGGCGTTGAATACGTTGGGTTCGTAAACCGAGCATTTGCTTGTTGCATTATAAATATAAAGCACTAGATTACTAAAACCAAACAGCAAATGCCAAACAAAACATTCTAAAACTATAAAACATCATAGCATATCAACGACGGATGATACGTGGTGACCGGCTTCCGACTTTATGAACAGCGCCGAAATAGATGATCGGCAACTTTTATTCAGTCGTAACGTTCCATGGGGTGTTTTGTGCTCGAAACGAAAACAATTAAAAGAAGTGGGACGATAAATAGCAGCGAAATGGGTGAAACATGTTGAGGGGGGCGTGAAAGACAGAACATGGTAATTTGTTTGCATCGAGCAGCTAACCTTACGATTTGATTTGAGAAGTAAGTTCGTACGCGATTCCGCCCCAGGCCAGCTTGTAAACGCGGGTTCGCCATCTGATGGCAGGATTCCAAAGTGCATTGAAAAACAGATACGGGCCGCTAATTTCACGAAAGGCCCAACCGACCAGAAACGTAAATTTGTTGAACGGTAATGCGCCATTCTGTATGATGGATAGAAGAACCCAATCGGACAGGAACCATACCAGCGTATGGATGAGGAAAAACACCAGTGGATTCCAACGAAAGAGCACTTTGGCCGCACCACACGCAAACATGCCAACGATGATACACTCCGACATTGGTTCTAGCAAAATGGTCGTCGGCACCATTGCCACACGCAGCTTGGCCCATCGGGTCAGTCGTGCCTGAAAGCTACTAATATCACAAATGCCGGAGTTCTGCCAAGCCGGCTGGCTGCTGATCGTCAATTTCCATCCGTTTTCGTGGAACGCCTTGGCAAGAAAAAAATCTTCAGCCAAATAGCACCCGAATGCTTGCACGCCTCCCAGTTGGTCCAAGACGTCTTTGCGCATCAAGCACGACATTCCAGTGTGGCAGTTGATGCCTAGTAGATCGGCGCACAGATAAATCCTCGATTGCACCGTCCCGAAGTAGATCTTCTCGAAGGCAGCCGCGAATCCCTCTCGGTCGCAAACGAAAGGCATCTGATGCACCAAACCCACATGCTCCGTCATGTGGTTCACCATATCCGTTAGCGTGTCGCTTTTCATTCGTATGCCCGCGTCTGAAATCATTATCAGCTCATAGCGGGCCACCAGATAGCCCGGGTAGAGGTTGTTAATCTTTGGATTGACGCCAACATTCGAACCACCGACGAGCAGGCTGGTCTCTATGCTGGGATATTTATCACATAACCGATTAACCACGTCGATTGCGGGATCGTCTTCGGATTCGATGCAAAACAGCAGCTCGTAGGTCGGGTAATCCATGAGGAAGAACGTCTCCAAGTTGCTCTGCAGGTTCGGATCTACGCCCATCAAAGGTTTCAGGATTGAAACCGACGGATACGGCGTTTCACGCGGCTGCTGGGATGCTTTCTTGTGCAGCTTGACCTTTCCGTACGTTATGGCCGTGAGGTGTATAATCCATTTTCCGAACCAAAATATCAGGATTCCAATTGCAAGACAATGTATAATGGTGATCATTGTCAGCGACATAGTAACATGATTAAACCGCCCCGGCTCTTAGCAGTCACCGAACGATCACCTTTCAACCGAAGCCTTTTCAAGAGTTATCGCTTATGCACTGCAACGACTCCTTTCCGAGCCATAAAGTACATAGTACAGACTGAGTCGAACGATGGCACGCAAGAATTCCTTCCCGGTACACTGCTGCGACGGCGAAGTAGGCAAACGTTTAATCACAGGGTAACGTACTTGGACGTTGGTTTCTTCTCTGTGATAACGAAGTTGGTGACGAATACATTGACAGTGATGATAAAGGCGGTATGACCACCGTCATACCCGGCGATCGATGAAAGTGGACATTAAATATGTTCATGCGTTGAGCACTATGAAGGATTTTGTTCTCACTATTTTGCTGCAGCTGTAGATTTTATCTCGTAGGTTTCAACCAATTCAATCTTGATAACGAATGCGTCCCGGCTTCAGTCTTGGCTTGGCATCGGCATCACGGGTACGTCATGTGATGGTCGGTCACCGTTGTACGATCGAACTGTCCCACTTCGGCCAAAGTTCAGGGCACGAGTGGTCGCAATGATTCGTTCGTACGTTTGTCAATAGCTCAACCGTAGTCCTATTGCTTACCGCCGCTACTTTACGCAATTTCCGGAATGCACGGGGTTATCTGTGAAAATGAGGAACGAAACATATTTTTTAAATCAATGAAGGACACACACACACAAATATACACCATGTGGGCTATCACTGATCATGCTATGCTAGCAAGAGCACGAGTTTGATTCCAAGCGAGCGTAGATAAGGTACGGCGGAATCGCACAATTAAACACACGATCCTTTTTTATCTGCTGCCGGTGTACCAGTAATCACATGATTGCATTCTAAGTTTGGCAAAGGTTCTTGAATGACTCACGACAGACACAATTGTTAATAATGCAAACAAATGCAATACAACATCACAGCACACTCGCTTTAAAACAGTCCTAATGTAAAAACATCAAGGCACCTCGTATGTGAAACATCATCCATGTAGCTTAACGTTGCCCTGCAAAAATGCACGATTGCCACACTTGATTGTATTTATGTGGAAAACACTTACATCTTATTCTAAGAATACATCGTATTCGATTTTCCGCGATATGTTCGAGCCCACTTTGCACAACCAAAGATTCCTTTTGGCGATGAGTCACGTATGAGAAGCTGCAAAACAGTTTACTTTTGGTGCTCAAATAATGGTAACTGGTAACAGGTTTCGGATGCGGTTCAACAGGATGTCGGCTTCAATAGTAATTGGATTCCGCGAGAGGCTTTCTTCAATAGTAATTGGTGTCACGGAAAAACATTATTTGATGAAATGAAAACTGCCTCTGAAACACGCCCAAAAAAAGCAAAAAACGAGCATGAAAACAAAGCGTTTGACAGCACGAGCTCATGCAAGAAAATATGGCTCTTTCACACACAAGAAAATATGGCCTTTTCTCATGCAAGAAAATATGGCTTTATGTCTCTCGTGCTTGCAGGGTTGAATCGTAGGATGATTCAGCGGCGAACAACCTCTTTTAATTTTAAACACGATATGGGTAATTAATTTATTAATTAATTATTTATTTAATAATTATCAGTTTTACGTGCCGTACGCAGTACTGCCCTCGCCTGCTGGTAAAGTGATTTCATCTCTTCCAAAAATGGAGTCAAAACGGCGCAAAGAAAAACGTCGTAAAATCATGGGCGTTTTGCTTATTGTTACTTATCCTTCTGTGTAGTCAGTTTGCATTGAGGAGGTTATTACTTCAAAAACAGCCGGCAGTGCTTGGAAGACAGACGAGAGTTTAATTGACTGCGCTGTTTTGTTGAAGTTCAACACTGCGATGATCGTGCTCACATTCTCAAGGTGTCGCTTGATTATGATATATTGTCTCCGATCATCTGTAAATCGGTCGACCCCTCACGCAACGTCCGTTGCTTGCGCAAGCGCACCAGAGCTTTGAAAATTTTCCCGTGCGAGCGAGGAATGGAATGGAGTACGCACCGGGTCGCGACTGTAGAGCATATAGTCCTTCGGATTAGAGTTGCACAGGGCGCAGGATCGATTGTGTCCTTCCATGAAATGTAAACATCCTCCATTGCTAGTTCGTCTCCGTTGTATGTAACCGCAATAAAGAGGGGCACATTGAGGGCGATTTGGCACAGATCTGCCCGAACTACACCCAATCGAGTCGATACTCTCCTGTTATCGGGGGCGAACATGATTCCACTCCCAGGCTGATCCTCGAAAAACACTTATCCAATTCAACGGTGGTACACGAGTTCCATTCGGCAAAAGTTTGCCAGGGCTCCATATACATAATAGTCCTTATAGGTCTTTGTTTGCGGATTTCATGAACCACTCCCTTTCGTCGCTGCTGTGGTTTGGCACAAAGTCCAAAATGAGCTTAAGACCTTGATTCTTGCATTGACTTGAAAATCGGCGACAACCAAATCGCATCAATACCGAGCTCGTGGCGCAAATAGGAATCTTTTTCCATGACACCACGCAAATCGCCAATTCCGTCTCCATCACTGTCTCTGAATGAACGCGGATAGATTTGATAAAAGTTGGCATGCTTCCACCAATGCTCATCGGACAGAAAACGTGGAACTAACGCACAGCATCACTTTCCACATTTTTCTCGTTTCGCTAAAGCGGCGTTCGCTAAAGAACTAGACATTAAATCGTTCCATGGGTGCTTATTTTATACCCTTCGCTGACGCTTTTGATAAGTATTTGCTTGCTGTGAAGCAAAACAAAGAGTAAAAACGATTGATGACTTTTGAGATGTTTGCTGGTTGATAAGCATGAAGTTCAATTTTGAGTTTCCTGTCTCTCACGGGCTGCGACACCTAAACTCATTGTTACGGGAACGTATTAGCGCCGGCACCTACCTCATCTGGCAACCGACGTGCAACCGCTTCCGAGATATTTTGAATGTGTTTTTTCCGCAATCACGGTGCATTCGTCGCTCACCTTGCTGCAACTGAAGTGCACTCGATCTACGTTTGCGGTTGGAGTGGATAACAAACAAAAACACATTTTTTCATTACATTGAAACAGAAGAAAGAAAAACATAATCATTAGTTTGCGTTAGCTAACTTTCTGTTTGGCATAAGTTCTGTGTGATTAAGAGGCTCTCGTGAACCAGTTCTCCTTTGAAGCTCTGAATTTAATATTGAAGCTGCGAACATGTAATTAACTATCCTTCCTTGCGATATACCATTGTTTCGCTTGAGTTTATTTCTTTTACATTAAAATAGTTATCAAACAGTCATTTTTACAGTTATCAGCTGCGAGGCTTTCGGTAATAAAGTTAGGGAAATACACAACACCCAACCGGTTCGGTTGTTACGCTTACATTGTTCTTGTAAGCATTCATAACATCGGTCTCAATATTTATTTAATTTAAGATGCATTAACTCAAAACTACCAATGTTAGAAGCGCAAAGACCATAAATGATACACTTTGAACAGAACCTAACGCTTTGTTGGTCAGTACGACCGTTTCATATGGTTGTAGTTGAATGTTGTTCGTAGCAACAGCGCTTCTGAAAATCGAACAAAGTATTAGCCCTTTGATCACATAACTACCCGTACAATTACTCACTTAACGGATTTTTTAGATGACACGCCTATCACACGAAACTCCAGATTCTGCGGCAGAGTGCTGTCCACTTTGGAAACGTCAATGGTTTCAAGTTCGGAACCAATGTTGGCCAATGTTACAAAGGTTCGTTTATCATTAGGGAAAGAGCGTACTATGGCCAACACATTGTTACCTAGAACCTGCGATTTGTATGATCCCCATACTAGCGCATTTGTGCCTCGCAATTTCATCAGTTCCTTGAACACCTTAAGATGACTATTTTGCGTCGTGTCCTCCTGGACTTTCACATTGACCGTCTGATAGTCTGTTGCCAAAGGTAACCACGGCTTAACAGAAGCATTCGTAAATCCTGCATTTTCTGAACTGTCCCATTGAAATGGTGTCCTTGCGGGGTCACGAGTTCCCTCTTGGTAGGTCTGTTCTGTTAGCTGGCACGCGGCCGGATCTTGGGTGTCGGCCCATGAAATGTCAACGTCATGCATTCCGATCTCCTCACCCTGATAGGTTACGGTAATACCAGGCAGGGTGAGTTCGATCATGGCCATGATATCAACCATATGGTCGCCACCCATCCGCGAAGCAACGCGACGTTTGTCATGATTTCCTAGCTATGAAGCGTAGAGAAAACGTTTGAAAGTTTACTCCATCGCGATGATTGTAAGCGCGCAATCTCAACCTACCACCCAGTTCGCGGAATGGCCCGGTGGAATGATGTCCAGCCACGAGTCGATCACAGTTTTGAAGTCCGATGCTTTCGAATTCTTATCCAATCGCGTGATAAGCTGAAAGTTGAAAGGCATTTGCGAACCTTGACGGTTGTTACTATCATTAAAGTACGTCTGCACCACATCCAGCGTTGACCAAGCTTCGGTCATGAGCACTTTAGTGGTGGTGTTTCTTTCCCGCTTGTATTGGTCCATCACTTCACGCCACTGGTACACCATGTCGACCGTTTCCGGCAGATCAAGGGTGTAAATGTGTCTCAAATAGTTTTGACTCAACGGATCGCTAGAATGGCCGCTGAGTGGTTCGTCGGGAAATCCTTCGGTTTCGAACAACCAAGGAACAGCATCCACCCTAAAACCGTCAACTCCCTGGTCCAGCCAGAAGCGTAAGACATCCTTCATTGCCTGAACGACCGCCGGATTGCGATAGTTAAGATCTGGTTGCTTCTTGTGGAATTGATGCAAGTAAAACTGCCCGCGTTCCTCGCTCCATTCCCAGGCTGATCCGTACCAAGCTGCAACCTGTGGAAACAAATCCGGTGGCTCTCGTAACGATTGCTATGAAATATTACACTATCATGCTTACCCAATTGTTCGGTGGATCGCGTAAAGTTCCCGGTTTCGGTTCCTGCCAAACATAAAAATCCTCAAAACCTGCCTCACGTTTTACACTTTTTTTAAACCACTCGTGCTCATCACTCGAGTGATTCGGTACAAAATCCAGGATGACGCGCAGATCTAGTTTCTTCGCTTCTTCCACTAGTCGCTTGAAGTCGGCCAGTGTTCCAAACGACGGATGTATGTCGACAAAGTTGGAAATATCGTACCCAAAATCGGCCATCGGCGAAGGATAAATGGGCGACAGCCAAAACGCCGTAATACCCAGGCTTTTTAGGTATGGTAGTCGGCTCGTTATGCCGTTCAAATCACCAATTCCGTCACCGTTGCTGTCCTGGAATGAGCGAGGATAAATTTGGTAGAAACCGGCCGTTTCCCACCAATCCTTCTGGCCTCTGATCACTCCCGAGCCGACCACGAGCAGCAGTGCCACCCAACAAAGGTGCATCATTCTTTTCTGATTAAGGCGTACTGGCCTCCGCCTCTGTAACGATAATTCCATTTATAGGTACTACTACGCAGGCCAAAGCGTGCTATCACTACCGAGAGTGACCGCATACAACGATAGTTTCCGTTCTGTTTGCAAACCTCTCGTGACGATCGATGCGATGAGATAGTGCCATCGTTTGATTCTAAGACACAAGGTACTCCATAAAAGACCTTCGGAACTATCAACAGCAACAAATGGATATTTTATTTGTTATCAAACCCAAAAGTCGAATGTAATCTTTTATAATCACTAGTTATTAGCAAAAACACTACTTGGCGCATGCAGTGCAATTCTCATCGTCTCAATGATCGCATATGGCAAGGATTAAAAAAAATATTCCAGCCTATTAGGTAAAAGCGCAGCACGCAAAGCACGCAGCGAATATAGGGTAAACAGAGCTCCAATGGTTTTCGCAAGACTTACGATCGTAACAGGAGAAAGGTCTAAAAATAATCAACAAAGCAAATGACTGATAATCCTCCACAATCAGACGAGAAGGAAGGAAGAGATCACTTTCTGTCCCGTGTGCATCAGTTTACCGTGTGCCGCGGAGTAAGAATGTTGCGTTTCTCAGTACTGTGCACAATCTGGATTACGGCTCTACCATCGATCGTCGCTGAACCATACAAAGGATGGTGGAACTCGGCCGTTTTCTATCAAATCTACCCACGATCTTTTATGGACAGTAACGGCGACGGCATTGGTGATCTGCGGGGTATCATCCAACGACTAGAGTTCCTGCAAGCCAATGCTATCGATGGGTTCTGGCTCTCGCCAATATTTCAGTCACCAATGGCAGACTTCGGGTACGACATATCGGATTACTATGCTATCCAGCCGGAATATGGCACACTGGAGGACTTCGATGCACTAGTGAAAGAGGCAAACGCCCTGGGATTACAGGTAATTTTGGACTTTGTGCCGAACCACACCAGCGACGAGCATGAGTGGTTTAAGAGATCAGAAGCGCGCGATCCCAGTTTCGAAGACTTCTATGTCTGGCATCCTGGTAGAAAGTCGAGTGCGAACGACACTTCCATGCCACTTCCACCCAGCAATTGGGTGAGCTTTTTCCGAGGCAGTGCATGGCAGTGGAGTACAGTGCGGAAGGAGTATTATTTGCATCAATTTTCTGTCAAACAACCGGATCTAAACTATCGCAACCCGGCAGTGGTAGAAGCTATGAAGAATGTAATGCGATTTTGGATGGCTCGAGGAGTAGCCGGATATCGTATAGACGCTGTTCCAACGCTATTTGAAGTGGCTCCGGATGCAGATGGCCAGTATCCAGACGAACCGCTCAGTGGCAACACAAACGATCCCGAAGATCCCGGCTACTTGCTGCACATCTACACTCAAGATCGCAATGAAACGCTTGACATGGTGTACCAGTGGCGAGCCGTGACGGACGAATTTCAGCAACAGAATGGAGGAAGGGAACGCATTATAATGGCCGAAACGTATTCACCGATTGAGATCGTCATGAAGTACTACGGCAACAAATCCACTCCTGGTGCCCAAATTCCGTTCAACTTTCATTTCATTACGGATTTGCACGGAGGCTCGAGTGCCGACGACTTTAAGAATACAATCAACTATTGGATCGATAACATGCCATCCACGATGGACTCCGTTTTTCCAAACTGGGTGGTAAGTGTCTGTCACACTGTGCAAGCAAGTCCCAAGCCAACTCTCTATGTTGTTCAACATTTCGCAGATGGGCAACCATGACCAACACCGCGTGGCCAGTCGTTTTGGAAGTGATATGATAGATTGTATGAACATGATTCTCCTCTCACTACCGGGCGTAAGCGTGACGTATAATGTAAGAGTATGCGTCTTGTGAAACATTCCATCAAACCCTTTCTTCAAGTTTGCACTATTTTTCAGGGCGAAGAAATAGGCATGGAGGATGTGTGGATTTCGTACAATGACACTGTCGATCCGGCAGCGTGTAACGCCGGTCCGGATCGTTATCAGTATACGACGCGTGATCCTGAGCGAACACCATTCCAATGGGACGACTCCAAAGATGCTGGATTCTCCACCGGAAACCACACCTGGCTGCCCGTGTCACCAAACTACACGGTGGTAAACGCTATGCAACAACTTTCAGCACCTACCAGCCATTTGTTGGTGTACCGCAATATGACGACGCTAAAGCGAATGATCAAATATCAGTCACACAGTTTAGTCACGTTTACCGAACGTGATGTGATCATTTTGAGGCAAATCGGAGCGTTTGTGGCATGGAAGCTGTGTTACGTATATACGATCGTTAACATCGGTAACAGTCTCGCTCTAATCGATCTAACTAAAAACGATCCGTTGGAGGCGGCGGAAGGTTTTTATGCAGTGCTTTCTCTATCTTCAAAAAAACGTATATTTGAACCGGTGCCAGTCAACCGTATTGAACTTGATCCGAAGGAATCGGTCGTACTGATTGTTAGAGCTTCCACACTCTACCAAGTAATTCAGATATGAGATTTGGAAACCCAAAGACAAAATATTTTTGAAATCGTACTCCTGTACGGTCATGTTACATGTCAAAAACTTTCAAAATAATCAAATATGAAGTGTTTTTTCGGATTTCTGAATGCAGTTTGATTTCGTTCTATTAAAGGTGAAATTTGAAGGAATTTTATTTGTTTGGATGTTGTTTCACAATTTGATTCCGTTACACGCGACCGCTGAGAAACGCAAGTACTTTTGGGGAACAAAAGCATAAATAAACTAATCCCCCTTCCATCCCAAGCTTCGTTGGCATCGCGTTTGTATCCTTGGTAGTTTATTAAGCCAATCATTTCGATACTGACTTTACGGCACCTTTCAAATAAAAACGAAACAAAACCGTTAAACGAGAAATTAAAAGCCAAATCAAAATCAAAGACATTTGGTCAGTAACAAAATCACCACTTCCTATTGGTTCAACGGACGAATTATTGTGAAATGAAAGCCTTATGAGAAAGGACAACACCAAATACTTGTTATAACTCAAATACATGCTACATCTAGATTGATTTTGTTTGTTCACGCAGTAGCTAACCGTAAGTCCCATGGTTAGATTCAAGAAAAGTTTTTGAACCACGACTTACCGCAGCCCTTAAGGCTCTTGGATTTGGAGGATTTTTTACGTAGTTCCGACCCACCCGAGATCTCGCGACCAGTGTCGGTGGCCATCGCCTCATCAGATTCTACTGCTTGCGTTTTTATAGCTTTTTTCAAGTTGGCAATCTGAAAACCATGCAAAGATAATTTTGGTAAAATGTGTCCGAACATAAGTGCGCCTGGCTGTTGATCGTTACCTCTTGCTCGATTCCTTCTTTATGTTTCACACGCTTCTGCTTTTCAGCATTGGCTCTGTGAATTTGAGCTTCCAGACAGGACAATATCGTTTCACATGAGTCACTCCATTCCTGGAGAGTACCAGCGATCTCCGTCACGTCGCCCGTGCGAATGTCCCGTCCGATGGCGTAGTCTGCCTCAAGCTGTTTGTTTTTCTGGTCAAGCTTTCCGTGCACAACGTCTGCGTAGATGGCTTCGATAATCAAATCCTCTAGCACGCGCACGTTTTTGATGTCCAGCTCCTCCAATAGCTCGCTGTATGGTATACATTTGTTTTTGATGGCCAAAGAAACAATCGTGAGATGTTGCAGCTTCTTGCGCATTCCTGGAGTGAGCTCGATCAGTTCCGATTCATTTTCTAGGTACTGACGGTACGTGCCATAGGCAAACAAGTTTAAAGTATTGTAGTATTTTGCATTGGGACCGTTTTGCAGCTGATAACGAGAGAAGGAGAACATGAGTGATTTTGATTTCAGTATTGCACGCAATGAGTTACCTCTTCTATGTTGGGCATGGCCAATAATTCACCGAAAACGTGAACTCCTGGTGCTTCGAGCACTTGTTTGATAAGCTCTAGGCATGCTGCTCCTTTCACTCCCTTTGCAAGCAACACGTATTGTTCTATGGGGTTATGTGCCGAGTATTGTTGTTGCGGGGAAGATTCACAATCGAAGCTCGACAATTCCGGCGCCATCGTGAAAATAAATTTACAAGAACTGTTTTTCCTATCGCCTTTGATAGCAAACGATAAAAGTAGAAAAACAACCTTTGACAACTGACGCCGAATCAGCTACTCGTTTACAGTAATGCGTTTGGGTTAGGATAAGCAAAAATATCTGCACTTTCGCATTTTGCGTCACATTGAGATGAAATCTTGTAATAACATGATGGTGAATTATGAGAACAATATATTTTGCATTTCATTTTGTTTGTTGTGCTCCATTTATTGCATTTTTCTCTACTTGCATTTTCGAACGTTAAACAGTTCTTTGCCGCGATTGGCAACTTGACATGTCAAACAATCAACGCACGGGAAACGCGTGTAAACAACCTAAAGAAGCAACGAAATCGTGAAAGCGGTAAGTTTAATCTAGAAAATGGAATGAGATTAGAATGCAATCGAATTGCTATCCGTAGAAAATCGTTAACATATTTCCTGCTACAGCTTAAGCTCTCGCATCGAACGTTGCCCCTTTTGAGACAAACCGGAGAGGATGTCGGGAATATTGTTCGAAGACATCTTCAATGTCAAAGATATGGATCCGGAAGGCAAAAAGTTTGACCGTGTGAGTCGCCTGCATTGCGAATCTGAATCGTTCAAAATGGATCTTATATTGGATATTAACTCGTGGCTGTATCCTATGGAGCTAGGTGACAAATTTCGACTCGTTCTAGCAACAACCCTTCACGAAGACGGCACAGCTGGTAAGTTTGACTGAATACGGCGTCCAGGTTTTGATGAACATACCTTTCACAAATAGCCATTGATCCATTTGTAGCAAGTATGGAGTACAATGCTGCTGAAATCGAGGGATCTCGTGCCGATAGTTTCGAGTACGTTATGTTTGGAAAGGTGTACAGGATCGAAGGTGACGACTCTCAAACCGAATCATCTAATCGCCTGTCCGCTTATGTTTCCTTCGGAGGGTTGTTAATGCGGTTACAAGGCGACGCGAACAATTTGCACGGCTTCGAAATTGATCAGAATATGTTTTTGCTTATGAAAAAATTGGCATTCTAGCACTGCTGTTTACACTATATTCTGAAAATAGAAGTTTGACAAATAAATGTGTGTTTATTTTATGCTACGGAGCACTGCTTTTGTCTGAATTTTCGCCCATATTCGACAAACGTATCCAAAGATAAATGTTGAGCGACAAACTAGATACACCGATCAGCACCGCAATTGAAGTAGCTATCAAGCTGCAAAAAATAGCGTTACAATAGAATGAAGCAATCGTATAACGTATGATTTCTCACCATTTCCATGATACGCTACGCGGAAGCACTCTATCCGCGTGGGTTTCCATACCTTCGTCGAGCATTTGTACGTCGAAACTATTGCTTCAGTTTCCAGCCAATGCCAACTGTGTTAAACACACCATGGGTAGATTGAAATAATACCTTCCACAATGTTTACACAATAAAATGGGTTTGTATTTCAATTTAACATTGTACACAGTAAAAATGTTTAATGAGCTTCTGCCTGAGAATACCTTTTGCGTGTAGATTAAGATCAATATATTAGCTTGTGTCCAGTGACACTGAGTCCTGCTGTTTTTTTCCGTTACCAAAACATAGATTTGGTCAATATCTTGTGTATAGAAAAGCCAATAAGATTAAAAGTGTGTAGATGCATTGCATACGAAGCTAGTCATCGTCCAATTTTTTCAATCCATCCTTAATGCTATGTTTAATTTTCGATCCGGCATCTTTGATGGCGTCAGAGGTAGACTCGTCGACGTGAATTACACCGTAATAGATGGCCACAGCTACGGCAATAGCAAAAATAATGCAGCTGGAAAGAGAGAATGATAACCATGTACAATAATTTAGCATAAAGATCCATTTTCTAGTTGAAGCCACTAATTACAGCTCTCTGCGAAAGGGCTTGAGTTAAAGGTTAAAGGAAACTATGAGTCATCGGACACAAATTGTGCGTCTGCTTATTTGCACGCTATTCGCTTCTTCGCGTGACTCAAAGAACAGTGGAATCGGACGGAAGCTTAACTTTTCTTTGTTTCACCAACGATTCGACAGTAATTCAATACAGATTGAAAGATGCTGACGACTTTTAACACACAGCTAATATCAATCACAATTTATGCACGGGAATGGCTGTAGAAAGCAACAGATTGATGGCGAGGATCATTACCAGACAACGATTGTACCGCAGTGACACATTTTACTGTAGCTATGTAACAAAAACTTTCAGCCCTTCTGTACTCAACAATTCACACTAGAAGATTTCCAGCGAAATATTCGGGGGTTTAAGAGAAACCTGTGTTACAGGCAAACGCTAGGCAACACAACGCAAGGCAACACTAACACGCGCTATAATCCAATATAGGTGTAAAAAACTCCCACCCAAGAAACGATCGCCAACTGAGCACGCATTTACAACTCCACTCCTTTCACAAACACTCTCGTAGCTCTGCGCATTCCGCTAATTCCGGTGTTTCGCTAATGCGTGAGAAAATCGGTGTCTAGCTTCGATTTGTTAATTCAAGGTGGCCCTTGAATTCGTTCATTACCCAGGTCCTTTGACCCACATTCACGGCGGAGGCCAATGAGTCACGGAAGGATGTATCAAGTGGGCCAAAGAGGTAAAGCAACATGAAAAAGGGGCTCATACTAAACGCCTCAGCTTCGAACGTACTTTTACTGTGTGTGTTCGACAGTCAATGAATATACATTTTTATTGTTTCAGATGTTTTGGATGGGCGTAGGGAAGTTTGAGTCATGAAAACTCACAATAGCGTGACTAAATGACACAATAGCGTGCATGCTGTACAAATGTTTGGAATAAGTGTATGAGCCAATGAATGACCCGCCTGAATTGGATTTTTAAAATTCGTACTTACCTTCATTACGACTTGTTGATTAAATGTAGCAATTGGCTCGGCATAAGCTTCCGCAGGCTGTTGAGACATTTGGTGAGCAGCTTCAATATCGAGTATTGAGTTTTCCGCGCATTTATGATAGACGATTAAAGCACTTTCATTTGTACGATTTCGTTGACCTTTAGTATAGTAAATCGTTCAATTTAATAGTTAATTACCCGATGTGGGCATGGCATGCGTAACTGTATTATGTTGTTTGGAACTTATTCGAGATTCGAACGATGTCGTTGCAAAGTATTGGGAAGATATATCATTTCCCTACTACCGCCTAGATATAATAGTTTACGGAGCGTTGGAGAACTTGAATTCATGTTTGCCATTGCAGTCAGTGTTTTAGTTAAACTTATCTTTGATACTGTCTTTTATAGAATCGCCAGTTTTGTGGACAAAATCAGAAACATCTGGTGCAGTATCGTCGACATTCAGCAGACCGAAGTAAATTCCCAGAGCAACCGCTATGGCAATCAATATGCCAACAAATAGAAGCGAAATAAAAATGCTCATCGCACACTGGCAGCAGCTGTAGGAAAAGATGACCAGATACACAGGATTAATGGAGATGATCTCGCAAGCATGATCCTTAAATTAATGATGTATGGTAAAATGTGACAACTACATAAAACATGACAAATAAACCAGCATTCAAGAGACATGAACAGGTATTTTCGAATATCATTCACCTAGAAGCTATTCCTAATAATTTAATTCTTTAGCTTTTATGAACGTGGTTTTGCTGATGTGATACAACCCGAATTTATGAGGCGAGTTTTCATTGAGTTGTTAAAAGAAATTAACAAAGAATTTATTTGTTCGACAGCATTAATGGGTTTGCGGAAACGAACCATTGCTATTCATCACTTACCAGCAAACACAAGTTCCAGCAATGCACTTACACATTTTGTTCAAACAGGCACTTTTGTACGGCTGAGAAGAATGTGCAATAAGTTAAAATACTATAGTGATGGAAAATTCGCAGGAACTGTGGTTCAGCGCACACCTTCAGGCCTTTGCACACAGAAATTGTTTCTTTTGAATTATAGAGGCGTTTGGCAGTAATAGCCGATATTTGCCTCTTACACAGAAATTCGTACCTGATATACTAACGTATTATATTAACGTATCAACGTGTTATTATTATTATATTAATTATTATTATATTAACGCAACGTAGCGAACGCAAAAACGCTTTTCTTTTGTCTTTTCTTTTCTCTTTTATTTGACAGCTGTCATATCACGATGTTATAAACCAAGGTGCAATGGACGCTAACGGTTGCTATAACGTTTAAAAAAGGTGGTCAACATGATCCCCGTTATTTTGATGTTAGTTTGAAATACAATAAAGTAATTCTGTTGTAGTCGGGTATAAAAAGACATTAAATATAAAACACTTATATAAAATTTATTTGAATTATTTTTTTCGCAAACAGTATGAGACTGGTGAAATGAATAATAACAATAATAACAATAATAATAATTGCAACAGAAAGAGCCATGTTTTCTTTAATGAAAAAGCCATATTTTCAAACATTCAAAAGGCAAACTTACCGCAGAGCTCTAATTATAGCGGATTTTATGCAGCTGAAACTTGTACGCAATTTTCATAACTTGCGTGCAAGCTCACTTTAATCTAAGTTCATCGGATCAAACAGCTGGTTAAACTAAATTAAAATAAATTAAACGCAACTATAGTTCCATTTATTTTATGCACATATAAATTATTTTTAGTTTATTCATGTTCACTGAATTGATAAGTGAAAAGGCTCCTAAATACCAATTCGTTATTCATTTTCTTTTTCTTTGTAGCGGCTTCTTCAAGATGCCAAACAGAGAAGAAAACTAATTTCCCCTTAAAATATTCACTACTTTACCATTTGTTTTACACTATATGTGTATTACACTATCGCGAGCTATCAGTATTAAACGGTGGCGACAATTTGTGATTGGACACACCATGCAACGCGAGGTTGGATGTATTGGTTGCAGATATTCAGGGACGGACCTATATATAAATCTGTCGCTGGCAAATGGACTTCACTTTAAAAGAAATCACAGTGCCGACTTCACTTCAGTCAAGCCTTTTCCGTTTCTAGTTTTGCAACATGGTTCACGCAGTAAGCATCCTAAACGGCCTGTAAGGTAAAATGGACACGGTAACATTCGTTTGCTTTTGTTCCTCTAGGCGCTTGCACCTCCCCAGAACAGCGTACAGAAGCTGGAAGAAGTTCAACATCAGCCTCTGCCTCTGCATGATGTGCGCACGCCATTTGAAACGGCCACCTTCGGCATGGGTTGTTTCTGGGGATGTGATTCCCTGTTTGGCGCCACGAAAGGGGTACTGCGAACTCGTGTCGGCTACGCTGGCGGTACAACCGAGGCTCCAACATACAAAAAAATGTAAGTACGCTCATCTTCAAAATGTGGAGAGCAATGTTACTGAGAAAAGAATCATCTAATGACGCAGGGGTGACCATACGGAGGTGATTGCAATCGATTACGATCCGAAACAAATTACGTACAAAGATCTATTGAAGTTGTTCTGGAACAACCACGAGTACGGAATAACCGCACGCATGAAGCGGCAGTATGCCAGTTTAATCTTGTTCCACAATGAGGAGCAGCGGGAAATCGCCGAAGCAAGTCTAGCGCATGAGCAAATCCATCGGACTCCGGAGGAGAAAATTATCACCGAAGTTGTGCCTGCCGGACCCTTTTATCCCGCTGAAAAGTGAGTATAGGAAAAAGTAGTAAATCAAGGTGGCGCTTCAAGGCGCACTTACGACGCTAAGTCAAGTTCAATACGAGCCACTTTGAGATGTCGTTGTGAGTTGAGAGATGTGATGCGTTTCTATGGTAACGGAGAGATCCATATTAAACAAGTCTCGGCGATCGTTCCAAGCAGAAGCGCGATCTCGCTCTAACCCGCCGATGTTATACAATTTGTTTGTAATATTATGATGCTGAGGAATGTTGTGATTTAATTGAGGAATTGTGCGATTTTCTTCCCTGGATCAGCTATCATCAAAAGTACCGGTTGCAGGGTCACGTCGATCTGGCCAAATCGATTGGGCTGACCTCGGATCTATTGCTAACATCACATGTTGCCGCGCGTTTAAATGGATACCTGATCGGCGTTGGAGGACTAGAGCAATTTGAATCGGAGGCTGATCTTCTAGGGCTAAGTAAAGATCACGTGCAATATGTCCGTGAATACGTCATCCAGAACGAGGGTGGTGGCATTTTTTGCTGAGGCATGGAGGCGGGATCCTGATGTTGACTCTATGAAGTACAAACACCATTCTTCGGGAAGCCATCGATAGAGTGCAAGATTGATAATGTTTTCATAAAATGTTGTGATTTAAATGTTGATACGCAAAACAAGAATTCTTAAGTTTGTGATTGTGTAAGAAATGTACGTCTCTAATATTGAGACTATTGGTGATAGATTATAGTAATTGTTTTCATGTAGAAATAAATTGACCTAATAATGTACCGTTTTTCTTTACCTCTTTTGCTAAACAATTAGATTCAAGAGCACAGTTTCTTTGAACTGGATTTTAGAACCCAATAAAAATATACAAAATGCATGAATTACAAAAAAAAACTTAATGTATTAAGCTAGAAGCGTATAGATAGGATGTTTTCGATTACTCGCTGTACACCAAGCGATGAATGTCTCAACTATCCATATCGAATAATATCGTCCTTCGAGATTGCCCCTAAATATTTTAGACGTTTAAAATCTTAGTCGGTAAATAATGGGAATGGGAACAATGTAACTGTAATGCTTATCCGTAGGGATCGTCCGTCTGCTGTGCACCGATTAATCGGTTTTTATGTGAAAGAAGTCAGCTCGAACCCTACCAATTCATCAACTTGAGTACAAAACATGAAGTTTGCGTTTAATACGGTTTAATCTTTTCATTCTAATACTAATGAATAATAATACTGTAAAATAAACAATTTAGCCTTGAAAAAACCATTCGTAAAGGTTACTATTAGTTTCCCCACAATACATTTTTTCCAAATATTTTTTTGCAAACGTTATACTTTTGCTCTGGGACTGAACTGTTACTGTTTATGATGTAGATTAAATTAAACGAAACCTTTTGGTTCGTATTAGCAAAAGACGTTCGGTCGGATTGGTCGAGCTTAATTATTAATAATTAATTCGTAATTTTACGAAACTAATCTTTGTGAAAGCGTGATTCTTGAGATCTTAGTGAAGATTTGCTTAAAAATAAGATGATTTGCAAAATGTCTTCAATCGTGCAAGTGGAAGAGGTTATCGGGTCTGAACGTGCGCATTTTTGTGTCCGTGGGCTGAGTCCATTGCTTTCGTTGTGTGCATTAGTACCGCACTCACACTTCGCAAAGAAACTGGTGTGTGCAGGTTTGAAAAAATCAGTTTGCGGTGTGTGCTCTTAGCGAGGAATTAAAGCGATATTTTTGCGTGTTCACGACTGGACGTGTGTATTAGTAGGACGCGAAATAAAGTTAACATTGTAACAAGAACATCAAGAAACAGGAAGAGAAATATGAAATCAGACACACTCTTCAGGCGATTCATGGCAATCCCAAGTCTACAAGATATGATTATGCAAAGCAACGCAAGATAAAGTATTCGGGAGAATGAAGATACATAATTACGTTGATTGCGTTGTTTTTAATTCGACTACGAACCACGCTATCGAGTCATTCACCTTGCATTCGTTGCTTCATTCAAAAATGGCCAGCGATAACTCACGGATTCAGAATGCCTTGAACAATGAATTTCAGTGCCAGTAAATCGATCGCGCGTGCGCAGATGCCGGCGGGACGATCGCGGCTAGCGACTAGACACGGTAAATCGAGATGATGACTCGGAAAGCGATTCCTAAACGTGATGATAACAGCCTGCGTCGCTGTGGCCGAGCAAAATTTATTTCATTCAAAATATTTTGTCTTAATCGATTTCGTTGGGTGCTAGTTGTCATAATTTTAAAAAAGTGAACTTTTTCAATTCAGCTCATCATGAGCTATCTGTTGGCGTTAAAAAACCTACTAACTAAATTAGTTGAAAAATTTCTTTCGTTCGAGACGAGATGATTTGAAACAAGAGACCATTTTGGAACAGAAAATTTGCCAAAACTAAATATTTTGAAACCAAGTGTTTAAATGTATATTCAGGTAAAATAATTTGGTAAGGGTAACAATAAACTCGGGGAAGTGGAAACGTGTAACATCCTGAACTAGTCAAAGTAGTTTTATGCAAAACTGATGGATAAATCTAACTGAAAATCAACCGAGAAATAAATTTTAAATGATATCAGCGCTTCCACTGATTGGCGTTTCGCGACCTAGTCGGCGACCAATGAAGCTTTTTGTTTTGATTCATCAGTACAAGAGCAAGTGGCGAGGAAAGTTGAGTCAAGGTAGAAAGTGTCGAAGAAACTTCGACAGGTTCTGGTGATACTTTTATGTGCAAGCTTTAATGGTCAATGTGAAAAGTTCTTATGAACAACAAAACTCGTTGTTGCCATTTAGTTTAGATTTTAATTTTTTTGGAGTCCCACAAACAATTAGAGCAGAATAAATGAGCAAATACAACGAGCAGAAAAATAAATTAGAAGGGTTCATCCGCAAATAATAAGGAAGTCGACACATTAAATTAAGTTCTTGTCGCGTGTGTTCTATTGATGAAAAGTATTTTTTTGCTCATTCCAAATATATAAGGATGAAAATAAATGATTAAAACATATCGACTAAATTTAAATTTCCAATAAAGTTTGAATGAAACGTCGGTCCTTCCTTTCCTTCAACACGCTTATTTTGATTCATATCGACATGATTTCAATTCAACACACATTTTTCAATTGATTTCAATTGATTGGCACACACACATATAAGCCACGTTTTGTATGAAAACCTAAAGAAGAGGGGGATTAAAAAGATTTTTTGTGTTTTTGTCCAGTAACTTGCATGCAAGTAGGGGCATCAATTTTATAGTTCCATAATTCTCTCCTTCACGGAATAATAAACAAGGAACAAAACGGAAAGAAACCAAGATACTCGCTATAACAGGCGAAAACATGAATAATAAAAAGCAATGAGACCATTTTGCTCTGTTTAATAAAGTCTATAGGCAAAACCTTCGACCAATGGAAGTTTTACTTAGTGCAAATAAGTTGTTGTATCTTGTTTGGTTCGAATTTAAGGCGGCTGAGCCGTAAAATGAAATCAAGAAGAAACATTTGTATCTTGATTTCCTTCACATTATCCGTCACGTAGAATCCTGGAACGCCTGCTTTCTCCAGAGTCGATTGCTGGTCTTTTACCTTTTGATCCAAATGTAGCACTAGCTTCATGTCCGTTTCTTTCATGTTCTTCCCGTGTTTTATCTTCATTAGGGCAATTATGTGTTGCAGTTCTTCAGGATCTTGGATTTTGGCCTCCCACTGCTTTACTTCCACTGTGAGTTAGAAAAATGCTCGATTCGTAACGCCCAATGTATGTTAGTAGTTTGGCGCAACACTTACATTGATGATCATTTTCTACTTTTTCTCGCACTTGCATTAAATGCGCTTCGGTGACGTGCTGTATTTCCATGAGTCCTTTGGCGATTTCAAAGATGGTATCGTTTAGCAACGTATTTGCCAACCCAGCGAGTAACTCGAAGGAAATTCGCATTTGGTATTGCCTTTGGAAAAGAGTAGACGAATAAGAAACTACGCTTCTTGTGCGTTACCTCAACCGCGACTTACTCTGGTAAGTTTGTGTGCATCTTTTTAAGATTTTCCAACAAGAAATAAAGCTTCCGCTGCAGGTACTCTTGATTTTGGTATGGATCAATTGTGTGTGCAGCCGATGATTCTTCCGAAAGCGAATCTTGGGGGATAATTTCGCGTTCCTCTAGTTCGCTGGCCATTCTACGGTTTCACAAATCGCAAACAAAGCAAAACTGTAAACAAAAAATGACGTTTTCCGAATCGCACAGATGCACAAACCACGTGGTATAAAACTATGGTATAATATGGTATAACGTGGTATAATGCAATATACCATTATAGATTAAAATTTTCAAACAGCGCTCATTTTCTCACTTCACAAGGATTTAGTTGTTTCCACTCCTCTGGGAAGGAGCCTGTTTCAAGAAGCCGTCCGAATAGGCTGGATGCAGGAAGATTAGGCGAGGTACATGGACGGATAGGTATACAAAGGCTAGTGTTTAAATATGCCAATAATTTACACAGGTATATTATTGACCTGTTTACAGGCAAAAGCAGTAGCGCGTTCGGTTTTTAGCTCTGGTTCTAGGTAAAAGGACATTATATGTTGTGACATTTGTTTCAGAATGCCTTTACATAAGGGAGAGAAGGGTACCTGACAAACCGGCCTTTTACCGCATTTGGTTGTTGCCCACTTTGCCCAGAACCCACAACCCGCATTCTTCATCAAGCTTCTGTAGCATTAGCAGGTTCAGGCCGACGTATCCAAGCAACCGTTCGAGATTACCGTCACAGCAGTTATCCAGAAATAACGTGCAGCATGGAAATTATCGATTGTATTAGTGCCATTGTAGTATCTCTGGTGATAAAAATTTCTTGGACTTTGCAACAAACTATGGAATCATTACACGATCGTCGTTCGATAAGCAATAGCAGTCTATATAGTTCTGCTCACTCAGCGAATCAAGTGATTAATGGAAACGACCATGATTTAATTTTGGATCAGTCAAGTGCTCTAGTCGAGTTTGAGAAGGAATTGGACGAACAAAACGATAACGCTTGTCTACCAGTCACATCGACTCCTTTGTCTCGCAATGTTAGTAGTGGTAGTGAAACGATGTCGATAAACTATTCCCGCATCTATCCACCAACAGAAGCCGAAAAGCAAGCTCATCAGTTTCAAATATCACCAGCCACTACCCCGGACTTGCCGAACGAATTCGGCCATTTAGATAACCCCAGCGAAGCCGATGGAAACGTAATTCAAACATTGTATTCCACAGAAAAACTTTCGCCAGAAACAGACAAAAAGTATCGTAAAATGCAGCAAGCTTTCGACACGAAAAGGCACCAAAATCGAAGGTTAAACCAAAGAAAGCTTATCAGACTGTAGAAGCAAGCATATCCAATTTTCCTAACTTATTCAAATGTGACAATGTACACCTCCCCATTATATTTGAATAAAAACAAAATACTAAACAATGAATTGTAGATTCGTTCCGGGTTTATGGGAATTCGTTTATCGGATTATGTTTTGCGTTATAAAACTATAAACAATATGATTTGAAACTGAACATTTGAAAACGGATGAAAATTTGACACCGCCAATTTGACAGCAGCTGTCATTCATGTTTTGCCGGTGAATCAAACGACAAATGATTGCATAATCGAAGTGAGTTGGTTGACTCGGGTTTGGTTAATGTTATTTCATTTTAGCGTAAATCTGAACTTATCGTACGGATCGTATTGATTACAAAATGTACACGGTTTCCAAGGGTCCTAGTAAGTTAGTTGCGAAAACCCGACGAGGTAAGATGAAGTTGAAATATGGAATTGTTTGTGATAGACTGTGAATGAATGACCAATGTTGTGCAATGTGTGAACAATTGCGCAATTTACGAACGGATTTCATTTATGTTTCGTTACCACAGGAATTCCACAAAATTATGAAAAATATGAACTTTTGCGAGATTTAGGCCGGAAGACAAATGGTGAAAGTGAACTCAGGTGAGTGGTGTACTGGCTCGATAAAGTTTACATAACGAATACCACGATATGTAGTTTGCGGAGTGAGGTTTAAATCGTAAAACGACCTATCAGAAACATTAAAGAGTGGAGTCTCTCAGAAAGTACTTTGCTTTACGTTCCTAGGTCAAACTGTATTGTAGGTATCATCTGACATTTACACACCACAATCTAGCATTATGTAACAGGCTGGAAAGAAGCATATACATTTCATGTAGAATAATTATACTCAGTTGAAAAACTATGAATAAGTGAGAAATATATTACAAAAGAAACGCATTGGACAGTTTGTGTTGAGAACACCGATCGATAGTGATAATTTAAACGCACGGCGCCGCGTGTTTCGGACGCCGGCCGCGTAGCGAATGTTTTATAAAAAACCTCCAGCCTTAAACTAGATATGAATTCCACGTGCTGCTCTGTCGAAGCCTGCTTTGCTTGGAAATGTTTTCAGTTGTTACAGTGCTTAGCTTACGTGGTTATTGAAATATATAAAAGTAACTAGTGTGCTACGTTTGAGGCCTCCTGCTTTTTATTTCCAAAAGTTACCAAAAGGTCACACCATCATCGAATCATCGATTGATTGTACGTTAAACTATTCAATTGAGCGGCTCTGATCAACCTTTTTCTACCGCATATATTTCATGCTACAAAGTTCATCAAAAACAAGGAAGCATTTGAAAATCATAACCAAATGATAAGGTACTGTTAGATGCAATGAAGCCGGCGCAAAACGGACAGCATAGTGTTTCTCGTTCGAATATGATGAGATTTATGTGTTTATTTCAATGAGACTAGCTTAAACACTGGAAATAATGTATATACGTATCCATTGCATTGGATTTTGTAAGATACTGCGATTGATGTAGAATTCAACGGTGCTCATCTTATGATCCAATCTGCATAATTTATATTCAATTCGTTCTGTTCATTCGGCGAAGGACTTTTTGTTGAGTGTTCGGGTTTATTGTAAGCATTCATATCTCATCACTAGAAGATTTTAAATGGTTCCTATGTTTCTGATTTAATGGAACAGTGCTGACTGTGAATGCAGATTTTTCTGTTGTTATCTGTTAAGTAAATTTAACCATGCTATAGAGATAAAAAGAAGAGAGATAAGATGTTATTTTGGAAGTAATGCGCTAGTAATAGAGTAACGCTAACGTACTGCAGTGATCTTATCTCTTAGAGAAATAAATAATTGATGTTACTTCAGATGGCTATTCGCTAGCAAACAATAGACAGGTTGGGCGTTCCTAGCTACGTGGTTTTAATCTTTTTTGGTCCGTCTTTTGCCGGTTTACAGTGTGCCACGGCCTGTCTTTCAATTATCGAAGAAATCGGCAGCAGCTCAGTATCTCAGGACACAGCAGCGACAGCAGGAGCAATTTGAGCAGGAGAAACTGAGCCCACAGCACGAAGAGCTGATCAAATATATAAATGATTGTAAGTACTCCATGCTAAAGAATCGTTGGAAATATTTATCAATCGGTTGAATCGGATCGGTGGTTTACGATGGTCTTAAACGGGTTTGCGTCAAAGAAATAGACAAAATTGTTTGCAGAAATTTTTTCTATTTGTTTTTGTTTTCATAGTTTTTGTACTTTTTTATTGTAGCTTGGAATATGGTAGTAGCATCAAATCCTTACGATACGCCCGGCTCACCGGACAGTACTGGTAAGCGTACCGAAGCGAAAAACGGGTCTATCTAAGGAAGGGTTATTGAACAATCGTTTCAATTCCAGGGTCAAACTGCTCATTATCATCCAACAGCAGTACATCGTCCTCCTCGAGTACATCGACAGTATATTACAATGAACCTCCAAGCCCGCTGTTGGTAGATTTCAAACCTTTTGACCTCGAGAATTGGTGGGGGAAAAGAATATTCAATAACATCACGAAAAGTCTGTGAAACCCTTCTTTTAGTCATTTGATCATGTAGTGTAAGCGATTGAAAGAGTAGTAAAAGTAAAACTGAACGCTAGCGTGCTGTGACGAGCGATGTTTCTTTCAAGGACCGTTATCTGTAAAAGGTTTGATCTTGAAGGGTTCACTCAATAGAATATATGTCTGATATGCATACATGTGTACGAAAGATTGGACGCAAGCAATGTTGGTCATAATAATACCAAGTAGAAAACAGGTAGAAATGCTGGAAACATTTGCCTTCTCTTCTGTAAATTTGATTGATCAATTTTCGCGATGTTTGTTTGCCTAGTGCCTTTGTCATATTATCTACAGTCTACATCACTGTTCTGAAGAAAGGGATTTTACGTCCTTTTCCATCCACTGTGTTATGTATCATGATCGTGGATATTTGTGTATGTAGTGCCATGCGCCGGACCTCTTATTCAGACTCGGGTATCAAAATTATCCCCACTTTACCGTCAACAATTGCTCGTTGCACTCCAATTTCTCAATCGTTAAAACCATTTTGTTGCTCCTGGCAAAGAGCTTCCTTCAGTTGTTTTCATTAGGAATGGAGAATGTTGCTGCAAGATTCAGGCAAAATAAGGTTGAAACGAACTGAAAGAGAAGATATGGAGTTTCTCTTCTTTACGCGATGTGATAGCTGGCAACTAACGGTAGTTTTATTAGTAATCACTAGATGTCATCCAATGAAGAAACAACAGGACATACCAAGGCGCCACACCGAAACCTACAAAGACACAAAATGGTTCAAATCCGTTTGCGTATTTCTATATATAATGTATGGCATAACGGGAGGAGATTTAAAATCAGAATTGTTATGTTAATCGATTAGTTTTCAATTCAAACAGGGTTGGTAGTTTATCAAGTGATTAACTGACTTACAAAAAAGGCAAACAAATATGAACCATTAAAAACGAAACTGAAGCTAATCATTTTATACATTAGTGCAATTAATGATATTGATCAGCATAAACGAAAGAAATCAAAACAATTGTTAGGTTTGTGGTAAGTGGTGCGATAATTTTATTCTCCTTTGATGTGCGTGAATAGCTCTTCCATTAGCTCCAGCAGATGAGCTTTGTATGTTCGGTCAGCCTGAAAAGCTTCAACACAAATCGATATTTTTGGTTCCGGCATAAAACCGGCGGTTAGCTCTGAATGATTGAAAACCTTTTCCAAGAATTCTTGTGGTAGTGTTACTTCTCCGCTGATCATAACAGAATGTATAAGTCCGGCTAGTTTGTAATGCTTGCAGCATTCGAAGAAATCGTTCAGAGAATAAATTTTATGAACATCGACATTGTTCAGTTCCAATACTTTAGCAAAACTACTGTAATAAGAGGCTAACAACGTTTTTTCGTGTTTTTTGCGATAAACTGCACTTGTTGTTAGATAAAGAAGCAAATTTATATCATATCCAAGTGGCACGTAACGAGACATCTGGAAGTCCACTAGAACGCAGTCGTTGGAATCTCCTTGGGCATTAGTCTTGAACATTAAGTTGTTGCACCAAAGGTCGCCGTGGTTTAGGCAGTTTCTGAACCGTTTGCATGGTACAACGTACTGATAGATGGTTCGGATCAGGGTTGGCAATTTGGTTATGATCGCTTCTTTCCGCTCTGCCGACCATCGTTTCTCCAGTTTAACTAGGTTTATATAGAGTTTAATAACGTTGTCAACATCTTTGGTTCGCGTGCTTGTCGTGCTGTTGATCCATGCATTTTCTTTTAGAATAGTGGGAAATAACTCAACAAGCGATTTTCCGCGTTTTTCTTCGAGAACTATCGAACTTGCATGTAAGCAAGCTAGCGTTTGTAGTGCTTGCCGCAAGGAACAATCATCCAAAAGGCCACTTTCGCCTTTTATCACCCCGTATCCGTCGTTTTTCAGGTTTTGCATAACAAGCAATTTGTTGGCACGGGCGAAATGAACTCTTGGTGCAATTTTTCGCCATGGACAATATTCTTGCAGCGGTCTAAGGATGTCCTGAAGTACACTAGTTTCCTTTGGGAAGCTTCCAATTTCGTCGAGGTATAGTGCTAACTGAGGATTGTTGATGGGTAAACACTTGACGAAAAAATTCAACTCTGCTGTTGGGTTTCCCGACGTTTGGAACTTCACTTTGAGCGAGTAATGATCGGCCAAAAAGCCATCTGGACATGCGCTGAATGGTTCCAGTGTCACATGTATCACATCGAACGAATTTTCACTCATTACTCCTGCTCCTGCGAACGTGAGATGCTCTTCGATGATTTTTCGTAAGTTTTCTTCCGCAAGTCCTATTTGATTTATTAATGGCATTGCGTTTGGCGTGTAAATGGATGAATATAATTGGAAAATGACTTTGTTCAAGAACAGAGTGTTGACCGATTCGTAACTAAGATATTTTCATACCAATCGAGTGGTTAGACAAAGCTCAAGATTTTATATAGCACAGCACAGCACAGCAAGGGAAAGATTATTTGATATCAAAACAAAAGAAAACGAAGCAAAGGGCTTAGAAACATTATTATCCCTTTACCCAGATGGTAGCGCAGTGTAAATTTTACTATAAATTATCAGCAAAATCGCTAAATACACATTCACAGAGCGAAGTTGAAAAATTTATTAGGCATTTATCAGTCACTTGGACATGCTTGCAGAAGATTGTGAGTTTCGTTCGTTTCATTCCTTGTTAGGCTTATCAGGAATAATGAGATTTGGTAAGTGTTGCTGCAGTCCAAGCCAGAACAACTTAACAACAGTAACGCGACAGAACATTTCCTTCCCAAACACCGAATTACATATTAAATTACACCGAACTGATTTATATAGCAAATTTTTGGATTGGAACGCTGTTAAGGTAAAGTCTCAGTACTTTCTCTGCTGCCAATAGCCTGCTGCCAATAGTGCTCATTCGTCCGTTCATTAGCTCCATAACGAAACTGCTCGGTGTGTCGCAGGGCAGCAACCAAAACATTCCAGCTTCGACCGCCCCTCGGAAGACCCGGCAGTAAAGTCATTTTGTCTGCCAAAACGAAAAAAAACCAAGTGATAATCCCGATTTGTCATCGTGTAACGACAAAAAAATACTTACCCTGCGATGAGCCGTAAGCGTTTCCCGGTGGCCAGAACAGTGCAATCGTGAGTAACCGGAAGCTAGTTGATTCTATCATTGGAGTATATTCAATGATTGACTCTGAACATGACGGATCAATTTCGATAACCTCTGGCTACGGTTGGCTTATCACTTGAACGTATACTTCGTAGCCCGACATATCGTTTTCTGGAGGGTGTTTGGTTCGACTTTTTGGGCACATTCGCACTTTCCGTTTCGATCACGGTTAGGATGGGATGCAGGTTTCCATATGCAGCTTTTTCATGCTGGTCTACGATAAGTTAGCATATGGAGGTTCGTCACCTGGTACCGGGCCTTGATCCGTCCCCACATGCAAGGTGGGGTTTTCCGTATTTTGTGTGGCACAAGTCGTCGGTAGAATCGAATAGAATTCATTCAACAATGCGATTGATCGATTCCTCGCTCGAATACAATCTAAATAGGATTGGTACAACGGATCGCGTGCATCTAATTCCTGTAAAGCCAAGGGGTTAGTAGTAGGGTCAGGAAAAACCAGTTCATATTTTTCCCATGAATCTTCATCGAAATCGATGGGCCAGTTTCGCGACGGACTGGGTTTGGTTTGCGCGCCATGCCTGTTCGGTGGTGGTGGGGAAACAGAAGAATTTGCATGTGATTGCGGTGACTGGGTTGTTTCAAGATTCGGTTCGTTATTCGGTAGTGTGAAATAACTGCGAGGTTTACCGCAAACTTTGTTAACTTCCGTGTTCGCTGCGGCAATATTACTTACTACTGGGCTCACTTGAGATGTAGACTCATTCCTTGGTCTATTTTCCTGTGCGTTCCTTGCTGGGCTCTGGAAATTGAGGCGGCGATCGACGGTTGATGTTGCTTTGGG